>NC_143394.1:51008619-51325048 GCF_980474605.1 Leiobunum rupestre
GACTTTCTTTAAGTTTGAAACCGTCTGGACCAAATTGACTAATTTGCTGAAGTGCTGAATTTCTGGACTGGAAAATTTTATATTATTTTCGGAGACTTTCTTTAAGTTTGAAACCGTCTGGACCAAATTGACTAATTTGCGAAGTGCTGAATTTCTGGACCGAAAAATTTTATATTATTTTCGGAGACTTTCTTTAAGTTTGAAACCGTCTGGACCAAATTGACTATTTTGCTGAAGTGCTGAATTTCTGGACCGAAAAATTTTATATTATTTTCGGAGACTTTCTTTAAGTTTGAAACCGTCTGGACCAAATTGACTAATTTGCTGAAGTGCTGAATTTCTGGACCGAAAAATTTTATATTATTTTCGGAGACTTTCTTTAAGTTTGAAACCGTCTGGACCAAATTGACTAATTTGCTGAAGTGCTGAATTTCTGGACCGAAAAATTTTATATTATTTTCGGAGACTTTCTTTAAGTTTGAAACCGTCTGGACCAAATTGACTAATTTGCTGAAGTGCTGAATTTCTGGACCGAAAAATTTTATATTATTTTCGGAGACTTTCTTTAAGTTTGAAACCGTCTGGACCATATTGACTAATTTGCTGAAGTGCTGAATTTCTGGACCGAAAATTTTTATATTATTTTCGGAGACTTTCTTTAAGTTTGAAACCGTCTGGACCAAATTGACTAATTTGCTGAAGTGCTGAATTTCTGGACTGGAAAATTTTATATTATTTTCGGAGACTTTCTTTAAGTTTGAAACCGTCTGGACCAAATTGACTAATTTGCTGAAGTGCTGAATTTCTGGACCGAAAAATTTTATATTATTTTCGGAGACTTTCTTTAAGTTTGAAACCGTCTGGACCAAATTGACTAATTTGCTGAAGTGCTGAATTTCTGGACCGAAAAATTTTATATTATTTTCGGAGACTTTCTTTAAGTTTGAAACCGTCTGGACCAAATTGACTAATTTGCTGAAGTGCTGAATTTCTGGACCGAAAAATTTTATATTATTTTCGGAGATTTTCTTTAAGTTTGAAACCGTCTGGACCAAATTGACTAATTTGCTGAAGTGCTGAATTTCTGGACCGAAAAATTTTATATTATTTTCGGAGACTTTCTTTAAGTTTGAAACCGTCTGGACCAAATTGACTAATTTGCTGAAGTGCTGAATTTCTGGACCGAAAAATTTTATATTATTTTCGGAGACTTTCTTTAAGTTTGAAACCGTCTGGACCAAATTGACTAATTTGCTGAAGTGCTGAATTTCTGGACTGGAAAATTTTATATTATTTTCGGAGACTTTCTTTAAGTTTGAAACCGTCTGGACCAAATTGACTAATTTGCTGAAGTGCTGAATTTCTGGACCGAAAAATTTTATATTATTTTCGGAGACTTTCTTTAAGTTTGAAACCGTCTGGACCAAATTGACTAATTTGCTGAAGTGCTGAATTTCTGGACCGAAAAATTTTATATTATTTTCGGAGACTTTCTTTAAGTTTGAAACGGTCTGGACCAAATTGACTAATTTGCTGAAGTGCTGAATTTCTGGACCGGAAAATTTTACTTTATTTTCTTTGATTTTCAAACCGTCTGGACCAAATTGACTAATTTGCTGAAGTGCTGAATTTCTGGACCGAAAAATTTTATATTATTTTCGGAGACTTTCTTTAAGTTTGAAACCGTCTGGACCAAATTGACTAATTTGCTGAAGTGCTGAATTTCTGGACCGAAAAATTTTATATTATTTTCGGAGACTTTCTTTAAGTTTGAAACCGTCTGGACCAAATTGACTAATTTGCTGAAGTGCTGAATTTCTGGACCGAAAAATTTTATATTATTTTCGGAGACTTTCTTTAAGTTTGAAACCGTCTGGACCAAATTGACTAATTTGCTGAAGTGCTGAATTTCTGGACCGAAAAATTTTATATTATTTTCGGAGACTTTCTTTAAGTTTGAAACCGTCTGGACCAAATTGACTAATTTGCTGAAGTGCTGAATTTCTGGACCGAAAATTTTTATATTATTTTCGGAGACTTTCTTTAAGTTTGAAACCGTCTGGACCAAATTGACTAATTTGCTGAAGTGCTGAATTTCTGGACCGAAAAATTTTATATTATTTTCGGAGACTTTCTTTAAGTTTGAAACCGTCTGGACCAAATTGACTAATTTGCTGAAGTGCTGAATTTCTGGACCGAAAAATTTTATATTATTTTCGGAGACTTTCTTTAAGTTTGAAACCGTCTGGACCAAATTGACTAATTTGCTGAAGTGCTGAATTTCTGGACCGAAAATTTTTATATTATTTTCGGAGACTTTCTTTAAGTTTGAAACCGTCTGGACCAAATTGACTAATTTGCTGAAGTGCTGAATTTCTGGACCGAAAAATTTTATATTATTTTCGGAGACTTTCTTTAAGTTTGAAACCGTCTGGACCAAATTGACTAATTTGCTGAAGTGCTGAATTTCTGGACCGAAAAATTTTATATTATTTTCGGAGACTTTCTTTAAGTTTGAAACCGTCTGGACCAAATTGACTAATTTGCTGAAGTGCTGAATTTCTGGACCGAAAATTTTTATATTATTTTCGGAGACTTTCTTTAAGTTTGAAACCGTCTGGACCAAATTGACTAATTTGCTGAAGTGCTGAATTTCTGGACCGAAAAATTTTATATTATTTTCGGAGACTTTCTTTAAGTTTGAAACCGTCTGGACCAAATTGACTAATTTGCTGAAGTGCTGAATTTCTGGACCGAAAAATTTTATATTATTTTCGGAGACTTTCTTTAAGTTCGAAACCGTCTGGACCAAATTGACTAATTTGCTGAAGTGCTGAATTTCTGGACCGAAAAATTTTATATTATTTTCGGAGACTTTCTTTAATTTTGAAACCGTCTGGACCAAATTGACTAATTTGCTGAAGTGCTGAATTTCTGGACCGGAAAATTTTACTTTATTTTCTTTGATTTTCAAGCCGTCTGGACCAAATTGACTAATTTGCTGAAGTGCTGAATTTCTGGACCGGAAAATTTTACTTTATTTTCTTTGATTTTCAAGCCGTCTGGACCAAATTGACTAATTTGCTGAAGTGCTGAATTTCTGGACCGGAAAATTTTACTTTATTTTCTTTGATTTTCAAGCCGTCTGGACCAAATTGACTAATTTGCTGAAGTGCTGAATTTCTGGACCGGAAAATTTTACTTTATTTTCTTTGATTTTCAAGCCGTCTGGACCAAATTGACTAATTTGCTGAAGTGCTGAATTTCTGGACCGAAAAATTTTATATTATTTTCGGAGACTTTCTTTAAGTTTGAAACGGTCTGGACCAAATTGACTAATTTGCTGAAGTGCTGAATTTCTGGACCGAAAAATTTTATATTATTTTCGGAGACTTTCTTTAAGTTTGAAACCGTCTGGACCAAATTGACTAATTTGCTGAAGTGCTGAATTTCTGGACCGAAAAATTTTATATTATTTTCGGAGACTTTCTTTAAGTTTGAAACCGTCTGGACCAAATTGACTAATTTGCTGAAGTGCTGAATTTCTGGACCGAAAAATTTTATATTATTTTCGGAGACTTTCTTTAAGTTTGAAACCGTCTGGACCAAATTGACTAATTTGCTGAAGTGCTGAATTTCTGGACCGAAAAATTTTATATTATTTTCGGAGACTTTCTTTAAGTTTGAAACCGTCTGGACCAAATTGACTAATTTGCTGAAGTGCTGAATTTCTGGACTGGAAAATTTTATATTATTTTCGGAGACTTTCTTTAAGTTTGAAACCGTCTGGACCAAATTGACTAATTTGCTGAAGTGCTGAATTTCTGGACCGAAAAATTTTATATTATTTTCGGAGACTTTCTTTAAGTTTGAAACCGTCTGGACCAAATTGACTAATTTGCTGAAGTGCTGAATTTCTGGACCGGAAAATTTTACTTTATTTTCTTTGATTTTCAAGCCGTCTGGAACAAATTGACTAATTTGCTGAAGTGCTGAATTTCTGGACCGGAAAATTTTACTTTATTTTCCTTGATTTTCAAGCCGTCTGGACCAAATTGACTAATTTGCTGAAGTGCTGAATTTCTGGACCGAAAAATTTTATATTATTTTCGGAGACTTTCTTTAAGTTTGAAACCGTCTGGACCAAATTGACTAATTTGCTGAAGTGCTGAATTTCTGGACTGGAAAATTTTATATTATTTTCGGAGACTTTCTTTAAGTTTGAAACCGTCTGGACCAAATTGACTAATTTGCTGAAGTGCTGAATTTCTGGACCGAAAAATTTTATATTATTTTCGGAGACTTTCTTTAAGTTTGAAACCGTCTGGACCAAATTGACTAATTTGCTGAAGTGCTGAATTTCTGGACCGAAAAATTTTATATTATTTTCGGAGACTTTCTTTAAGTTTGAAACGGTCTGGACCAAATTGACTAATTTGCTGAAGTGCTGAATTTCTGGACCGGAAAATTTTACTTTATTTTCTTTGATTTTCAAACCGTCTGGACCAAATTGACTAATTTGCTGAAGTGCTGAATTTCTGGACCGAAAAATTTTATATTATTTTCGGAGACTTTCTTTAAGTTTGAAACCGTCTGGACCAAATTGACTAATTTGCTGAAGTGCTGAATTTCTGGACCGAAAAATTTTATATTATTTTCGGAGACTTTCTTTAAGTTTGAAACCGTCTGGACCAAATTGACTAATTTGCTGAAGTGCTGAATTTCTGGACCGAAAAATTTTATATTATTTTCGGAGACTTTCTTTAAGTTTGAAACCGTCTGGACCAAATTGACTAATTTGCTGAAGTGCTGAATTTCTGGACCGAAAAATTTTATATTATTTTCGGAGACTTTCTTTAAGTTTGAAACCGTCTGGACCAAATTGACTAATTTGCTGAAGTGCTGAATTTCTGGACCGAAAATTTTTATATTATTTTCGGAGACTTTCTTTAAGTTTGAAACCGTCTGGACCAAATTGACTAATTTGCTGAAGTGCTGAATTTCTGGACCGAAAAATTTTATATTATTTTCGGAGACTTTCTTTAAGTTTGAAACCGTCTGGACCAAATTGACTAATTTGCTGAAGTGCTGAATTTCTGGACCGAAAATTTTTATATTATTTTCGGAGACTTTCTTTAAGTTTGAAACCGTCTGGACCAAATTGACTAATTTGCTGAAGTGCTGAATTTCTGGACCGAAAAATTTTATATTATTTTCGGAGACTTTCTTTAAGTTTGAAACCGTCTGGACCAAATTGACTAATTTGCTGAAGTGCTGAATTTCTGGACTGGAAAATTTTATATTATTTTCGGAGACTTTCTTTAAGTTTGAAACCGTCTGGACCAAATTGACTAATTTGCTGAAGTGCTGAATTTCTGGACCGAAAAATTTTATATTATTTTCGGAGACTTTCTTTAAGTTTGAAACCGTCTGGACCAAATTGACTATTTTGCTGAAGTGCTGAATTTCTGGACCGAAAAATTTTATATTATTTTCGGAGACTTTCTTTAAGTTTGAAACCGTCTGGACCAAATTGACTAATTTGCTGAAGTGCTGAATTTCTGGACCGAAAAATTTTATATTATTTTCGGAGACTTTCTTTAAGTTTGAAACCGTCTGGACCAAATTGACTAATTTGCTGAAGTGCTGAATTTCTGGACCGAAAAATTTTATATTATTTTCGGAGACTTTCTTTAAGTTTGAAACCGTCTGGACCAAATTGACTAATTTGCTGAAGTGCTGAATTTCTGGACCGAAAAATTTTATATTATTTTCGGAGACTTTCTTTAAGTTTGAAACCGTCTGGACCAAATTGACTAATTTGCTGAAGTGCTGAATTTCTGGACCGAAAAATTTTATATTATTTTCGGAGACTTTCTTTAAGTTTGAAACCGTCTGGACCAAATTGACTAATTTGCTGAAGTGCTGAATTTCTGGACCGAAAAATTTTATATTATTTTCGGAGACTTTCTTTAAGTTTGAAACCGTCTGGACCAAATTGACTAATTTGCTGAAGTGCTGAATTTCTGGACCGAAAAATGTTATATTATTTTCGGAGACTTTCTTTAAGTTTGAAACCGTCTGGACCAAATTGACTAATTTGCTGAAGTGCTGAATTTCTGGACTGGAAAATTTTATATTATTTTCGGAGACTTTCTTTAAGTTTGAAACCGTCTGGACCAAATTGACTAATTTGCTGAAGTGCTGAATTTCTGGACTGGAAAATTTTATATTATTTTCGGAGACTTTCTTTAAGTTTGAAACCGTCTGGACCAAATTGACTAATTTGCTGAAGTGCTGAATTTCTGGACTGGAAAATTTTATATTATTTTCGGAGACTTTCTTTAAGTTTGAAACCGTCTGGACCAAATTGACTAATTTGCTGAAGTGCTGAATTTCTGGACCGAAAAATTTTATATTATTTTCGGAGACTTTCTTTAAGTTTGAAACCGTCTGGACCAAATTGACTAATTTGCTGAAGTGCTGAATTTCTGGACCGAAAAATTTTATATTATTTTCGGAGACTTTCTTTAAGTTTGAAACCGTCTGGACCAAATTGACTAATTTGCTGAAGTGCTGAATTTCTGGACCGAAAAATTTTATATTATTTTCGGAGACTTTCTTTAAGTTTGAAACCGTCTGGACCAAATTGACTAATTTGCTGAAGTGCTGAATTTCTGGACCGAAAATTTTTATATTATTTTCGGAGACTTTCTTTAAGTTTGAAACCGTCTGGACCAAATTGACTAATTTGCTGAAGTGCTGAATTTCTGGACCGAAAAATGTTATATTATTTTCGGAGACTTTCTTTAAGTTTGAAACCGTCTGGACCAAATTGACTAATTTGCTGAAGTGCTGAATTTCTGGACTGGAAAATTTTATATTATTTTCGGAGACTTTCTTTAAGTTCGAAACCGTCTGGACCAAATTGACTAATTTGCTGAAGTGCTGAATTTCTGGACCGAAAAATTTTATATTATTTTCGGAGACTTTCTTTAAGTTTGAAACCGTCTGGACCAAATTGACTAATTTGCTGAAGTGCTGAATTTCTGGACCGAAAAATTTTATATTATTTTCGGAGACTTTCTTTAAGTTTGAAACCGTCTGGACCAAATTGACTAATTTGCTGAAGTGCTGAATTTCTGGACCGAAAAATTTTATATTATTTTCGGAGACTTTCTTTAAGTTTGAAACCGTCTGGACCAAATTGACTAATTTGCTGAAGTGCTGAATTTCTGGACCGAAAAATTTTATATTATTTTCGGAGACTTTCTTTAAGTTTGAAACCGTCTGGACCAAATTGACTAATTTGCTGAAGTGCTGAATTTCTGGACTGGAAAATTTTATATTATTTTCGGAGACTTTCTTTAAGTTTGAAACCGTCTGGACCAAATTGACTAATTTGCTGAAGTGCTGAATTTCTGGACCGAAAAATTTTATATTATTTTCGGAGACTTTCTTTAAGTTTGAAACCGTCTGGACCAAATTGACTAATTTGCTGAAGTGCTGAATTTCTGGACCGAAAAATGTTATATTATTTTCGGAGACTTTCTTTAAGTTTGAAACCGTCTGGACCAAATTGACTAATTTGCTGAAGTGCTGAATTTCTGGACTGGAAAATTTTATATTATTTTCGGAGACTTTCTTTAAGTTTGAAACCGTCTGGACCAAATTGACTAATTTGCTGAAGTGCTGAATTTCTGGACTGGAAAATTTTATATTATTTTCGGAGACTTTCTTTAAGTTTGAAACCGTCTGGACCAAATTGACTAATTTGCTGAAGTGCTGAATTTCTGGACCGAAAAATTTTATATTATTTTCGGAGACTTTCTTTAAGTTTGAAACCGTCTGGACCAAATTGACTAATTTGCTGAAGTGCTGAATTTCTGGACCGAAAAATTTTATATTATTTTCGGAGACTTTCTTTAAGTTTGAAACCGTCTGGACCAAATTGACTAATTTGCTGAAGTGCTGAATTTCTGGACCGAAAAATTTTATATTATTTTCGGAGACTTTCTTTAAGTTTGAAACCGTCTGGACCAAATTGACTAATTTGCTGAAGTGCTGAATTTCTGGACCGAAAAATGTTATATTATTTTCGGAGACTTTCTTTAAGTTTGAAACCGTCTGGACCAAATTGACTAATTTGCTGAAGTGCTGAATTTCTGGACTGGAAAATTTTATATTATTTTCGGAGACTTTCTTTAAGTTCGAAACCGTCTGGACCAAATTGACTAATTTGCTGAAGTGCTGAATTTCTGGACCGAAAAATTTTATATTATTTTCGGAGACTTTCTTTAAGTTTGAAACCGTCTGGACCAAATTGACTAATTTGCTGAAGTGCTGAATTTCTGGACTGGAAAATTTTATATTATTTTCGGAGACTTTCTTTAAGTTTGAAACCGTCTGGACCAAATTGACTAATTTGCTGAAGTGCTGAATTTCTGGACCGAAAAATTTTATATTATTTTCGGAGACTTTCTTTAAGTTTGAAACCGTCTGGACCAAATTGACTAATTTGCTGAAGTGCTGAATTTCTGGACTGGAAAATTTTATATTATTTTCGGAGACTTTCTTTAATTTTGAAACCGTCTGGACCAAATTGACTAATTTGCTGAAGTGCTGAATTTCTGGACCGGAAAATTTTACTTTATTTTCTTTGATTTTCAAGCCGTCTGGACCAAATTGACTAATTTGCTGAAGTGCTGAATTTCTGGACCGGAAAATTTTACTTTATTTTCTTTGATTTTCAAGCCGTCTGGACCAAATTGACTAATTTGCTGAAGTGCTGAATTTCTGGACCGGAAAATTTTACTTTATTTTCTTTGATTTTCAAGCCGTCTGGACCAAATTGACTAATTTGCTGAAGTGCTGAATTTCTGGACCGAAAAATTTTATATTATTTTCGGAGACTTTCTTTAAGTTTGAAACGGTCTGGACCAAATTGACTAATTTGCTGAAGTGCTGAATTTCTGGACCGAAAAATTTTATATTATTTTCGGAGACTTTCTTTAAGTTTGAAACCGTCTGGACCAAATTGACTAATTTGCTGAAGTGCTGAATTTCTGGACCGAAAAATGTTATATTATTTTCGGAGACTTTCTTTAAGTTTGAAACCGTCTGGACCAAATTGACTAATTTGCTGGAGTGCTGAATTTCTGGACCGAAAAATTTTATATTATTTTCGGAGACTTTCTTTAAGTTTGAAACCGTCTGGACCAAATTGACTAATTTGCTGAAGTGCTGAATTTCTGGACCGGAAAATTTTACTTTATTTTCTTTGATTTTCAAGCCGTCTGGACCAAATTGACTAATTTGCTGAAGTGCTGAATTTCTGGACCGGAAAATTTTACTTTATTTTCTTTGATTTTCAAGCCGTCTGGACCAAATTGACTAATTTGCTGAAGTGCTGAATTTCTGGACCGAAAAATTTTATATTATTTTCGGAGACTTTCTTTAAGTTTGAAACCGTCTGGACCAAATTGACTAATTTGCTGAAGTGCTGAATTTCTGGACCGAAAAATTTTATATTATTTTCGGAGACTTTCTTTAAGTTTGAAACCGTCTGGACCAAATTGACTAATTTGCTGAAGTGCTGAATTTCTGGACTGGAAAATTTTATATTATTTTCGGAGACTTTCTTTAAGTTTGAAACCGTCTGGACCAAATTGACTAATTTGCTGAAGTGCTGAATTTCTGGACCGAAAAATTTTATATTATTTTCGGAGACTTTCTTTAAGTTTGAAACCGTCTGGACCAAATTGACTAATTTGCTGAAGTGCTGAATTTCTGGACCGAAAAATGTTATATTATTTTCGGAGACTTTCTTTAAGTTTGAAACCGTCTGGACCAAATTGACTAATTTGCTGAAGTGCTGAATTTCTGGACTGGAAAATTTTATATTATTTTCGGAGACTTTCTTTAAGTTTGAAACCGTCTGGACCAAATTGACTAATTTGCTGAAGTGCTGAATTTCTGGACTGGAAAATTTTATATTATTTTCGGAGACTTTCTTTAAGTTTGAAACCGTCTGGACCAAATTGACTAATTTGCTGAAGTGCTGAATTTCTGGACCGAAAAATTTTATATTATTTTCGGAGACTTTCTTTAAGTTTGAAACCGTCTGGACCAAATTGACTAATTTGCTGAAGTGCTGAATTTCTGGACCGAAAAATTTTATATTATTTTCGGAGACTTTCTTTAAGTTTGAAACCGTCTGGACCAAATTGACTAATTTGCTGAAGTGCTGAATTTCTGGACCGAAAAATTTTATATTATTTTCGGAGACTTTCTTTAAGTTTGAAACCGTCTGGACCAAATTGACTAATTTGCTGAAGTGCTGAATTTCTGGACCGAAAAATGTTATATTATTTTCGGAGACTTTCTTTAAGTTTGAAACCGTCTGGACCAAATTGACTAATTTGCTGAAGTGCTGAATTTCTGGACTGGAAAATTTTATATTATTTTCGGAGACTTTCTTTAAGTTCGAAACCGTCTGGACCAAATTGACTAATTTGCTGAAGTGCTGAATTTCTGGACCGAAAAATTTTATATTATTTTCGGAGACTTTCTTTAAGTTTGAAACCGTCTGGACCAAATTGACTAATTTGCTGAAGTGCTGAATTTCTGGACTGGAAAATTTTATATTATTTTCGGAGACTTTCTTTAAGTTTGAAACCGTCTGGACCAAATTGACTAAATTGCTGAAGTGCTGAATTTCTGGACTGGAAAATTTTATATTATTTTCGGAGACTTTCTTTAAGTTTGAAACCGTCTGGACCAAATTGACTAATTTGCTGAAGTGCTGAATTTCTGGACCGAAAAATTTTATATTATTTTCGGAGACTTTCTTTAAGTTTGAAACCGTCTGGACCAAATTGACTAATTTGCTGAAGTGCTGAATTTCTGGACCGAAAAATTTTATATTATTTTCGGAGACTTTCTTTAAGTTTGAAACCGTCTGGACCAAATTGACTAATTTGCTGAAGTGCTGAATTTCTGGACCGAAAAATTTTATATTATTTTCGGAGACTTTCTTTAAGTTTGAAACCGTCTGGACCAAATTGACTAATTTGCTGAAGTGCTGAATTTCTGGACCGAAAAATTTTATATTATTTTCGGAGACTTTCTTTAAGTTTGAAACCGTCTGGACCAAATTGACTAATTTGCTGAAGTGCTGAATTTCTGGACCGAAAAATGTTATATTATTTTCGGAGACTTTCTTTAAGTTTGAAACCGTCTGGACCAAATTGACTAATTTGCTGAAGTGCTGAATTTCTGGACTGGAAAATTTTATATTATTTTCGGAGACTTTCTTTAAGTTCGAAACCGTCTGGACCAAATTGACTAATTTGCTGAAGTGCTGAATTTCTGGACCGAAAAATTTTATATTATTTTCGGAGACTTTCTTTAAGTTTGAAACCGTCTGGACCAAATTGACTAATTTGCTGAAGTGCTGAATTTCTGGACCGAAAAATTTTATATTATTTTCGGAGACTTTCTTTAAGTTTGAAACCGTCTGGACCAAATTGACTAATTTGCTGAAGTGCTGAATTTCTGGACCGAAAAATTTTATATTATTTTCGGAGACTTTCTTTAAGTTTGAAACCGTCTGGACCAAATTGACTAATTTGCTGAAGTGCTGAATTTCTGGACTGGAAAATTTTATATTATTTTCGGAGACTTTCTATAAGTTTGAAACCGTCTGGACCAAATTGACTAATTTGCTGAAGTGCTGAATTTCTGGACCGAAAAATTTTATATTATTTTCGGAGACTTTCTTTAAGTTTGAAACCGTCTGGACCAAATTGACTAATTTGCTGAAGTGCTGAATTTCTGGACCGAAAAATTTTATATTATTTTCGGAGACTTTCTTTAAGTTTGAAACCGTCTGGACCAAATTGACTAATTTGCTGAAGTGCTGAATTTCTGGACTGGAAAATTTTATATTATTTTCGGAGACTTTCTTTAAGTTTGAAACCGTCTGGACCAAATTGACTAATTTGCTGAAGTGCTGAATTTCTGGACCGAAAAATTTTATATTATTTTCGGAGACTTTCTTTAAGTTTGAAACCGTCTGGACCAAATTGACTAATTTGCTGAAGTGCTGAATTTCTGGACCGAAAAATTTTATATTATTTTCGGAGACTTTCTTTAAGTTTGAAACCGTCTGGACCAAATTGACTAATTTGCTGAAGTGCTGAATTTCTGGACCGAATAATTTTATATTATTTTCGGAGACTTTCTTTAACTTTGAAACCGTCTGGACCAAATTGACTAATTTGCTGAAGTGCTGAATTTCTGGACCGAAAAATTTTATATTATTTTCGGAGACTTTCTTTAAGTTTGAAACCGTCTGGACCAAATTGACTAATTTGCTGAAGTGCTGAATTTCTGGACCGAAAAATTTTATATTATTTTCGGAGACTTTCTTTAAGTTTGAAACCGTCTGGACCAAATTGACTAATTTGCTGAAGTGCTGAATTTCTGGACTGGAAAATTTTACTTTATTTTCGGAGACTTTCTTTAAGTTCGAAACCGTCTGGACCAAATTGACTAATTTGCTGAAGTGCTGAATTTCTGGACCGAAAAATTTTATATTATTTTCGGAGACTTTCTTTAAGTTTGAAACCGTCTGGACCAAATTGACTAATTTGCTGAAGTGCTGAATTTCTGGACTGGAAAATTTTATATTATTTTCGGAGACTTTCTTTAATTTTGAAACCGTCTGGACCAAATTGACTAATTTGCTGAAGTGCTGAATTTCTGGACCGGAAAATTTTACTTTATTTTCTTTGATTTTCAAGCCGTCTGGACCAAATTGACTAATTTGCTGAAGTGCTGAATTTCTGGACCGGAAAATTTTACTTTATTTTCTTTGATTTTCAAGCCGTCTGGACCAAATTGACTAATTTGCTGAAGTGCTGAATTTCTGGACCGGAAAATTTTACTTTATTTTCTTTGATTTTCAAGCCGTCTGGACCAAATTGACTAATTTGCTGAAGTGCTGAATTTCTGGACCGAAAAATTTTATATTATTTTCGGAGACTTTCTTTAAGTTTGAAACGGTCTGGACCAAATTGACTAATTTGCTGAAGTGCTGAATTTCTGGACCGAAAAATTTTATATTATTTTCGGAGACTTTCTTTAAGTTTGAAACCGTCTGGACCAAATTGACTAATTTGCTGAAGTGCTGAATTTCTGGACCGAAAAATGTTATATTATTTTCGGAGACTTTCTTTAAGTTTGAAACCGTCTGGACCAAATTGACTAATTTGCTGGAGTGCTGAATTTCTGGACCGAAAAATTTTATATTATTTTCGGAGACTTTCTTTAAGTTTGAAACCGTCTGGACCAAATTGACTAATTTGCTGAAGTGCTGAATTTCTGGACCGGAAAATTTTACTTTATTTTCTTTGATTTTCAAGCCGTCTGGACCAAATTGACTAATTTGCTGAAGTGCTGAATTTCTGGACCGGAAAATTTTACTTTATTTTCTTTGATTTTCAAGCCGTCTGGACCAAATTGACTAATTTGCTGAAGTGCTGAATTTCTGGACCGAAAAATTTTATATTATTTTCGGAGACTTTCTTTAAGTTTGAAACCGTCTGGACCAAATTGACTAATTTGCTGAAGTGCTGAATTTCTGGACCGAAAAATTTTATATTATTTTCGGAGACTTTCTTTAAGTTTGAAACCGTCTGGACCAAATTGACTAATTTGCTGAAGTGCTGAATTTCTGGACTGGAAAATTTTATATTATTTTCGGAGACTTTCTTTAAGTTTGAAACCGTCTGGACCAAATTGACTAATTTGCTGAAGTGCTGAATTTCTGGACCGAAAAATTTTATATTATTTTCGGAGACTTTCTTTAAGTTTGAAACCGTCTGGACCAAATTGACTAATTTGCTGAAGTGCTGAATTTCTGGACCGAAAAATGTTATATTATTTTCGGAGACTTTCTTTAAGTTTGAAACCGTCTGGACCAAATTGACTAATTTGCTGAAGTGCTGAATTTCTGGACTGGAAAATTTTATATTATTTTCGGAGACTTTCTTTAAGTTTGAAACCGTCTGGACCAAATTGACTAATTTGCTGAAGTGCTGAATTTCTGGACTGGAAAATTTTATATTATTTTCGGAGACTTTCTTTAAGTTTGAAACCGTCTGGACCAAATTGACTAATTTGCTGAAGTGCTGAATTTCTGGACCGAAAAATTTTATATTATTTTCGGAGACTTTCTTTAAGTTTGAAACCGTCTGGACCAAATTGACTAATTTGCTGAAGTGCTGAATTTCTGGACCGAAAAATTTTATATTATTTTCGGAGACTTTCTTTAAGTTTGAAACCGTCTGGACCAAATTGACTAATTTGCTGAAGTGCTGAATTTCTGGACCGAAAAATTTTATATTATTTTCGGAGACTTTCTTTAAGTTTGAAACCGTCTGGACCAAATTGACTAATTTGCTGAAGTGCTGAATTTCTGGACCGAAAAATGTTATATTATTTTCGGAGACTTTCTTTAAGTTTGAAACCGTCTGGACCAAATTGACTAATTTGCTGAAGTGCTGAATTTCTGGACTGGAAAATTTTATATTATTTTCGGAGACTTTCTTTAAGTTCGAAACCGTCTGGACCAAATTGACTAATTTGCTGAAGTGCTGAATTTCTGGACCGAAAAATTTTATATTATTTTCGGAGACTTTCTTTAAGTTTGAAACCGTCTGGACCAAATTGACTAATTTGCTGAAGTGCTGAATTTCTGGACTGGAAAATTTTATATTATTTTCGGAGACTTTCTTTAAGTTTGAAACCGTCTGGACCAAATTGACTAAATTGCTGAAGTGCTGAATTTCTGGACTGGAAAATTTTATATTATTTTCGGAGACTTTCTTTAAGTTTGAAACCGTCTGGACCAAATTGACTAATTTGCTGAAGTGCTGAATTTCTGGACCGAAAAATTTTATATTATTTTCGGAGACTTTCTTTAAGTTTGAAACCGTCTGGACCAAATTGACTAATTTGCTGAAGTGCTGAATTTCTGGACCGAAAAATTTTATATTATTTTCGGAGACTTTCTTTAAGTTTGAAACCGTCTGGACCAAATTGACTAATTTGCTGAAGTGCTGAATTTCTGGACCGAAAAATTTTATATTATTTTCGGAGACTTTCTTTAAGTTTGAAACCGTCTGGACCAAATTGACTAATTTGCTGAAGTGCTGAATTTCTGGACCGAAAAATTTTATATTATTTTCGGAGACTTTCTTTAAGTTTGAAACCGTCTGGACCAAATTGACTAATTTGCTGAAGTGCTGAATTTCTGGACCGAAAAATGTTATATTATTTTCGGAGACTTTCTTTAAGTTTGAAACCGTCTGGACCAAATTGACTAATTTGCTGAAGTGCTGAATTTCTGGACTGGAAAATTTTATATTATTTTCGGAGACTTTCTTTAAGTTCGAAACCGTCTGGACCAAATTGACTAATTTGCTGAAGTGCTGAATTTCTGGACCGAAAAATTTTATATTATTTTCGGAGACTTTCTTTAAGTTTGAAACCGTCTGGACCAAATTGACTAATTTGCTGAAGTGCTGAATTTCTGGACCGAAAAATTTTATATTATTTTCGGAGACTTTCTTTAAGTTTGAAACCGTCTGGACCAAATTGACTAATTTGCTGAAGTGCTGAATTTCTGGACCGAAAAATTTTATATTATTTTCGGAGACTTTCTTTAAGTTTGAAACCGTCTGGACCAAATTGACTAATTTGCTGAAGTGCTGAATTTCTGGACTGGAAAATTTTATATTATTTTCGGAGACTTTCTATAAGTTTGAAACCGTCTGGACCAAATTGACTAATTTGCTGAAGTGCTGAATTTCTGGACCGAAAAATTTTATATTATTTTCGGAGACTTTCTTTAAGTTTGAAACCGTCTGGACCAAATTGACTAATTTGCTGAAGTGCTGAATTTCTGGACCGAAAAATTTTATATTATTTTCGGAGACTTTCTTTAAGTTTGAAACCGTCTGGACCAAATTGACTAATTTGCTGAAGTGCTGAATTTCTGGACTGGAAAATTTTATATTATTTTCGGAGACTTTCTTTAAGTTTGAAACCGTCTGGACCAAATTGACTAATTTGCTGAAGTGCTGAATTTCTGGACCGAAAAATTTTATATTATTTTCGGAGACTTTCTTTAAGTTTGAAACCGTCTGGACCAAATTGACTAATTTGCTGAAGTGCTGAATTTCTGGACCGAAAAATTTTATATTATTTTCGGAGACTTTCTTTAAGTTTGAAACCGTCTGGACCAAATTGACTAATTTGCTGAAGTGCTGAATTTCTGGACCGAATAATTTTATATTATTTTCGGAGACTTTCTTTAACTTTGAAACCGTCTGGACCAAATTGACTAATTTGCTGAAGTGCTGAATTTCTGGACCGAAAAATTTTATATTATTTTCGGAGACTTTCTTTAAGTTTGAAACCGTCTGGACCAAATTGACTAATTTGCTGAAGTGCTGAATTTCTGGACCGAAAAATTTTATATTATTTTCGGAGACTTTCTTTAAGTTTGAAACCGTCTGGACCAAATTGACTAATTTGCTGAAGTGCTGAATTTCTGGACTGGAAAATTTTACTTTATTTTCGGAGACTTTCTTTAAGTTCGAAACCGTCTGGACCAAATTGACTAATTTGCTGAAGTGCTGAATTTCTGGACCGAAAAATTTTATATTATTTTCGGAGACTTTCTTTAAGTTTGAAACCGTCTGGACCAAATTGACTAATTTGCTGAAGTGCTGAATTTCTGGACCGAAAAATTTTATATTATTTTCGGAGACTTTCTTTAAGTTTGAAACCGTCTGGACCAAATTGACTAATTTGCTGAAGTGCTGAATTTCTGGACCGAAAAATTTTATATTATTTTCGGAGACTTTCTTTAAGTTTGAAACCGTCTGGACCAAATTGACTAATTTGCTGAAGTGCTGAATTTCTGGACTGGAAAATTTTACTTTATTTTCGGAGACTTTCTTTAAGTTCGAAACCGTCTGGACCAAATTGACTAATTTGCTGAAGTGCTGAATTTCTGGACCGAAAAATTTTATATTATTTTCGGAGACTTTCTTTAAGTTTGAAACCGTCTGGACCAAATTGACTAATTTGCTAAAGGGGTGAATTTCTGGACCGAAAAATTTTATATTATTTTCGGAGACTTTCTTTAAGTTTGAAACCGTCTGGACCAAATTGACTAATTTGCTGAAGTGCTGAATTTCTGGACCGAAAAATTTTATATTATTTTCGGAGACTTTCTTTAAGTTTGAAACCGTCTGGACCAAATTGACTAATTTGCTGAAGTGCTGAATTTCTGGACCGAAAAATTTTATATTATTTTCGGAGACTTTCTTTAACTTTGAATTCGTCTGGACCAAATTGACTAATTTGCTGAAGTGCTGAATTTCTGGACCGAAAAATTTTATATTATTTTCGGAGACTTTCTTTAAGTTTGAAACAGTCTGGACCAAATTGACTAATTTGCTGAAGTGCTGAATTTCTGGACCGGAAAATTTTATATTATTTTCGGAGACTTTCTTTAAGTTTGAAACCGTCTGGACCAAATTGACTAATTTGCTGAAGTGCTGAATTTCTGGACTGGAAAATTTTACTTTATTTTCGGAGACTTTCTTTAAGTTCGAAACCGTCTGGACCAAATTGACTAATTTGCTGAAGTGCTGAATTTCTGGACCGAAAAATTTTATATTATTTTCGGAGACTTTCTTTAAGTTTGAAACCGTCTGGACCAAATTGACTAATTTGCTAAAGGGGTGAATTTCTGGACCGAAAAATTTTATATTATTTTCGAAGACTTTCTTTAAGTTTGAAACCGTCTGGACCAAATTGACTAATTTGCTGAAGTGCTGAATTTCTGGACCGGAAAATTTTACTTTATTTTCGGAGACTTTCTTTAAGTTCGAAACCGTCTGGACCAAATTGACTAATTTGCTGAAGTGCTGAATTTCTGGACCGAAAAATTTTATATTATTTTCGGAGACTTTCTTTAAGTTTGAAACCGTCTGGACCAAATTGACTAATTTGCTGAAGTGCTGAATTTCTGGACCGAAAAATTTTATATTATTTTCGGAGACTTTCTTTAAGTTCGAAACCGTCTGGACCAAATTGACTAATTTGCTGAAGTGCTGAATTTCTGGACCGAAAAATTTTATATTATTTTCGGAGACTTTCTTTAAGTTTGAAACCGTCTGGACCAAATTGACTAATTTGCTGAAGTGCTGAATTTCTGGACCGGAAAATTTTACTTTATTTTCGGAGACTTTCTTTAAGTTCGAAACCGTCTGGACCAAATTGACTAATTTGCTGAAGTGCTGAATTTCTGGACCGGAAAATTTTACTTTATTTTCTTTGATTTTCAAGCCGTCTGGACCAAATTGACTAATTTGCTGAAGTGCTGAATTTCTGGACCGGAAAATTTTACTTTATTTTCTTTGATTTTCAAGCCGTCTGGACCAAATTGACTAATTTGCTGAAGTGCTGAATTTCTGGACCGAAAAATTTTATATTATTTTCGGAGACTTTCTTTAAGTTTGAAACCGTCTGGACCAAATTGACTAATTTGCTGAAGTGCTGAATTTCTGGACCGAATAATTTTATATTATTTTCGGAGACTTTCTTTAACTTTGAAACCGTCTGGACCAAATTGACTAATTTGCTGAAGTGCTGAATTTCTGGACCGAAAAATTTTATATTATTTTCGGAGACTTTCTTTAAGTTTGAAACCGTCTGGACCAAATTGACTAATTTGCTGAAGTGCTGAATTTCTGGACCGAAAAATTTTATATTATTTTCGGAGACTTTCTTTAAGTTTGAAACCGTCTGGACCAAATTGACTAATTTGCTGAAGTGCTGAATTTCTGGACTGGAAAATTTTACTTTATTTTCGGAGACTTTCTTTAAGTTTGAAACCGTCTGGACCAAATTGACTAATTTGCTGAAGTGCTGAATTTCTGGACCGAAAAATTTTATATTATTTTCGGAGACTTTCTTTAAGTTTGAAACCGTCTGGACCAAATTGACTAATTTGCTGAAGTGCTGAATTTCTGGACCGAAAAATTTTATATTATTTTCGGAGACTTTCTTTAACTTTGAAACCGTCTGGACCAAATTTACTAATTTGCTGAAGTGCTGAATTTCTGGACCGAAAAATTTTATATTATTTTCGGAGACTTTCTTTAAGTTTGAAACCGTCTGGACCAAATTGACTTATTTGCTGAAGTGCTGAATTTCTGGACCGAAAAATTTTATATTATTTTCGGAGACTTTCTTTAAGTTTGAAACCGTCTGGACCAAATTGACTAATTTGCTGAAGTGCTGAATTTCTGGACTGGAAAATTTTACTTTATTTTCGGAGACTTTCTTTAAGTTCGAAACCGTCTGGACCAAATTGACTAATTTGCTGAAGTGCTGAATTTCTGGACCGAAAAATTTTATATTATTTTCGGAGACTTTCTTTAAGTTTGAAACCGTCTGGACCAAATTGACTAATTTGCTAAAGGGGTGAATTTCTGGACCGAAAAATTTTATATTATTTTCGGAGACTTTCTTTAAGTTTGAAACCGTCTGGACCAAATTGACTAATTTGCTAAAGTGCTGAATTTCTGGACCGGAAAATTTTACTTTATTTTCGGAGACTTTCTTTAAGTTCGAAACCGTCTGGACCAAATTGACTAATTTGCTGAAGTGCTGAATTTCTGGACCGAAAAATTTTATATTATTTTCGGAGACTTTCTTTAAGTTTGAAACCGTCTGGACCAAATTGACTAATTTGCTGAAGTGCTGAATTTCTGGACCGAAAAATTTTATATTATTTTCGGAGACTTTCTTTAAGTTTGAAACCGTCTGGACCAAATTGACTAATTTGCTGAAGTGCTGAATTTCTGGACCGAAAAATTTTATATTATTTTCGGAGACTTTCTTTAAGTTTGAAACCGTCTGGACCAAATTGACTAATTTGCTGAAGTGCTGAATTTCTGGACCGGAAAATTTTACTTTATTTTCGGAGACTTTCTTTAAGTTCGAAACCGTCTGGACCAAATTGACTAATTTGCTGAAGTGCTGAATTTCTGGACCGGAAAATTTTACTTTATTTTCTTTGATTTTCAAGCCGTCTGGACCAAATTGACTAATTTGCTGAAGTGCTGAATTTCTGGACCGGAAAATTTTACTTTATTTTCTTTGATTTTCAAGCCGTCTGGACCAAAATGACTAATTTGCTGAAGTGCTGAATTTCTGGACCGAAAAATTTTATATTATTTTCGGAGACTTTCTTTAAGTTTGAAACCGTCTGGACTAAATTGACTAATTTGCTGAAGTGCTGAATTTCTGGACCGGAAAATTTTACTTTATTTTCTTTGATTTTCAAGCCGTCTGGACCAAATTGACTAATTTGCTGAAGTGCTGAATTTCTGGACCGGAAAATTTTACTTTATTTTCTTTGATTTTCAAGCCGTCTGGACCAAATTGACTAATTTGCTGAAGTGCTGAATTTCTGGACCGAAAAATTTTATATTATTTTCGGAGACTTTCTTTGATTTTCAAGCCGTCTGGACCAAATTGACTAATTTGCTGAAGTGCTGAATTTCTGGACCGGAAAATTTTACTTTATTTTCTTTGATTTTCAAGCCGTCTGGACCAAATTGACTAATTTGCTGAAGTGCTGAATTTCTGGACCGGAAAATTTTACTTTATTTTCTTTGATTTTCAAGCCGTCTGGACCAAATTGACTAATTTGCTGAAGTGCTGAATTTCTGGACCGGAAAATTTTATATTATTTTCGGAGACTTTCTTTAAGTTTGAAACCGTCTGGACCAAATTGACTAATTTGCTGAAGTGCTGAATTTCTGGACCGAAAAATTTTATATTATTTTCGGAGACTTTCTTTAAGTTTGAAACCGTCTGGACCAAATTGACTAATTTGCTGAAGTGCTGAATTTCTGGACCGGAAAATTTTACTTTATTTTCGGAGACTTTCTTTAAGTTCGAAACCGTCTGGACCAAATTGACTAATTTGCTGAAGTGCTGAATTTCTGGACCGGAAAATTTTACTTTATTTTCTTTGATTTTCAAGCCGTCTGGACCAAATTGACTAATTTGCTGAAGTGCTGAATTTCTGGACCGGAAAATTTTACTTTATTTTCTTTGATTTTCAAGCCGTCTGGACCAAATTGACTAATTTGCTGAAGTGCTGAATTTCTGGACCGGAAAATTTTACTTTATTTTCTTTGATTTTCAAGCCGTCTGGACCAAATTGACTAATTTGCTGAAGTGCTGAATTTCTGGACCGAAAAATTTTATATTATTTTCGGAGACTTTCTTTAAGTTTGAAACCGTCTGGACCAAATTGACTAATTTCCTGAAGTGCTGAATTTCTGGACCGGAAAATTTTACTTTATTTTCTTTGATTTTCAAGCCGTCTGGACCAAATTGACTAATTTGCTGAAGTGCTGAATTTCTGGACCGGAAAATTTTACTTTATTTTCTTTGATTTTCAAGCCGTCTGGACCAAATTGACTAATTTGCTGAAGTGCTGAATTTCTGGACCGAAAAATTTTATATTATTTTCGGAGACTTTCTTTAAGTTTGAAACCGTCTGGACCAAATTGACTAATTTGCTGAAGTGCTGAATTTCTGGACCGAAAAATTTTATATTATTTTCGGAGACTTTCTTTAAGTTTGAAACCGTCTGGACCAAATTGACTAATTTGCTGAAGTGCTGAATTTCTGGACCGAAAAATTTTATATTATTTTCGGAGACTTTCTTTAAGTTTGAAACCGTCTGGACCAAATTGACTAATTTGCTGAAGTGCTGAATTTCTGGACCGAAAAATTTTATATTATTTTCGGAGACTTTCTTTAAGTTTGAAACCGTCTGGACCAAATTGACTAATTTGCTGAAGTGCTGAATTTCTGGACTGGAAAATTTTACTTTATTTTCGGAGACTTTCTTTAAGTTCGAAACCGTCTGGACCAAATTGACTAATTTGCTGAAGTGCTGAATTTCTGGACCGAAAAATTTTATATTATTTTCGGAGACTTTCTTTAAGTTTGAAACCGTCTGGACCAAATTGACTAATTTGCTGAAGTGCTGAATTTCTGGACCGAAAAATTTTATTTTATTTTCGGAGACTTTCTTTAAGTTTGAAACCGTCTGGACCAAATTGACTAATTTGCTGAAGTGCTGAATTTCTGGACCGAAAAATTTTATATTATTTTCGGAGACTTTCTTTAAGTTTGAAACCGTCTGGACCAAATTGACTAATTTGCTGAAGTGCTGAATTTCTGGACCGGAAAATTTTACTTTATTTTCGGAGACTTTCTTTAAGTTCGAAACCGTCTGGACCAAATTGACTAATTTGCTGAAGTGCTGAATTTCTGGACCAAAAAATTTTATATTATTTTCGGAGACTTTCTTTAAGTTTGAAACCGTCTGGACCAAATTGACTAATTTGCTGAAGTGCTGAATTTCTGGACCGGAAAATTTTACTTTATTTTCTTTGATTTTCAAGCCATCTGGACCAAATTGACTAATTTGCTGAAGTTCTGAATTTCTGGACCGAAACATTTTATATTATTTTCGGAGACTTTCTTTAAGTTTGAAACCGTCTGGACCAAATTGACTAATTTGCTGAAGTGCTGAATTTCTGGACCGGAAAATTTTACTTTATTTTCTTTGATTTTCAAGCCGTCTGGACCAAATTGACTAATTTGCTGAAGTGCTGAATTTCTGGACCGAAAAATTTTATATTATTTTCGGAGACTTTCTTTAAGTTTGAAACCGTCTGGACCAATTTGACTAATTTGCTGAAGTGCTGAATTTCTGGACCGAAAAATTTTATATTATTTTCGGAGACTTTCTTTAAGTTTGAAACCGTCTGGACCAAATTGACTAATTTGCTGAAGTGCTGAATTTCTGGACCGGAAAATTTTACTTTATTTTCTTTGATTTTCAAGCCGTCTGGACCAAATTGACTAATTTGCTGAAGTGCTGAATTTCTGGACCGAAAAATTTTATATTATTTTCGGAGACTTTCTTTAAGTTTGAAACCGTCTGGACCAAATTGACTAATTTGCTGAAGTGCTGAATTTCTGGACCGGAAAATTTTACTTTATTTTCTTTGATTTTCAAGCCGTCTGGACCAAATTGACTAATTTGCTGAAGTTCTGAATTTCTGGACCGAAAAATTTTATATTATTTTCGGAGACTTTCTTTAAGTTTGAAACCGTCTGGACCAAATTGACTAATTTGCTGAAGTGCTGAATTTCTGGACCGGAAAATTTTACTTTATTTTCTTTGATTTTCAAGCCGTCTGGACCAAATTGACTAATTTGCTGAAGTGCTGAATTTCTGGACCGAAAAATTTTATATTATTTTCGGAGACTTTCTTTAAGTTTGAAACCGTCTGGACCAAATTGACTAATTTGCTGAAGTGCTGAATTTCTGGACCGAAAAATTTTATATTATTTTCGGAGACTTTCTTTAAGTTTGAAACCGTCTGGACCAAATTGACTAATTTGCTGAAGTGCTGAATTTCTGGACCGGAAAATTTTACTTTATTTTCTTTGATTTTCAAGCCGTCTGGACCAAATTGACTAATTTGCTGAAGTGCTGAATTTCTGGACCGAAAAATTTTATATTATTTTCGGAGACTTTCTTTAAGTTTGAAACCGTCTGGACCAAATTGACTAATTTGCTGAAGTGCTGAATTTCTGGACCGGAAAATTTTACTTTATTTTCTTTGATTTTCAAGCCGTCTGGACCAAATTGACTAATTTGCTGAAGTGTTGAATTTCTGGACCTGAAAATTTTACTTTATTTTCGAATAGTTTTTTCAATTTTAAAACCGTCTGGACCAAATTGACTAATTTGCTGGAGTGCTGAATTTCTGGGTGAGTACTTTTGTGTTTACATACATACATTTGAAAAATAAAGGAACATTATGTCAATTTTAATAAATCTGCATTACCCTTGTTATATTTATACATCGTGGTATGGGATACAATCATAACATAAATTTTTTTGGAATTTTCTAATGAATCTCTTTTGTATGGTGCCAAAGTCTGCATTGTACGCAAAGAGTTCCGTTGTTGTCGTCTGCTTTAGAATTGATTATATTGTTTCTTCGAATACCTTCCACCAATGATATTATTTGGCTTAGTTTAGTTTTGAAAGTGTCGGCATTCTTTTTTTGTTTTATATTTGTCAACCATTTCATAACACTTAGATGATTCGAAAATGTGATTAAGCCAGTATCTCAATAAATGGGAATTGTGACATATGTTTTTATCTAAGCCTTTTCCGCTTAATAAATTGTATACACCAAGGTATAGAAAAGCACCACAGTCATATCCATTTTTTTTGGATTGGAAAGTTGGTGGATATAACAAATCTCCATTCTTTTGTTTGAAATTGGATTTTAGCTATAAAATATACCGCCCCTGCTAATGATAATAGCCTCTTAAATTCCTTTTCCCTAGGGGATTTTGTATGTAAGTTATTCCACATACTATCAATTAAATAAATTATTTTTTCTTTAAATGATATTATACCCAAAATCCAATGGATCCCTTTACCTAACGGATCTGTGTTGATTACTACAATAACGCAATCTCTGTTTAAGGCTGATGTGCTAGTAAAGTAATTTGCAGCGCTATTTAGGGAAAGTCTCGATACAGCTAGGCATTCGAAAGAAGGGAAAAACTATATCGATTCATCAAGGCCAAAAGAAGAAAGCATGTAGGGGATGACAGAATTCAAAACTTCGTCACTTATCCATTTTTGAGGCAGTAAAGTTCGATTGAATACTAAATTTGTGTGGAATTTCTTTTTCGGCTGGAATATTTATTAGAGGATCCGCTGTAAAGAGTTATTAATATGGTTTTATTTACTGAAATCTTACTCTTATAATAAAGTGACTTAAGTCATATTTTATTACTGTAAATAAAATCTGAATTTAGCTAATGTTAACCTTAAAGTAATGGAGATATAGCTACAAATTTTATCAGAAATTCATGAACCAAAAGTATCAGACTAAAATACCTCTAAGCTAGTGCTTCCTTTTTCCCTTCTGGGTGTAGTGTGCTTTACCTCGGAATCCGAGGCTAGTTTCTATGCTAAGCTAGTTGCAAACAGCCACCTGGGTAACGGGCTCCTCCTCAAAGTTGCTGAATAACATGCTGCCCTCCCCGCTTACGAAGCTTTGTCCACGGTGAGAGAGTTCCAATCTCTCTCACTATATGGAGAAATAGTCAACCCGTGATGCTCCCTGATATTTACCCCAAACGGCTGGACCCCAAACGGCTGGGAGTTGAAAATATTTGAGAATATTTTAACCCTCTCCTAGTCCATGAGCCAGACACCCAAAATAGGACTTTCGATAACCAAAAAAGTGGCTAATTTTTAATGTTAATTTCATAACCAGGGGTGCTTTAGATATGCAAAAATCGGTGGTTTGGGGTTCTATCGCCCAGCTATCCAAGATGGCGGCCATTTCAAAATGGAGGCGATAAAGATCATTAAATTGCTTATATCGCAACCGCTATTTAACTGATTGTCATGAGCAATACAACAAATTAACGAGAAGTGGTTGTCGTAAATTGTATGATTTATGACGTTTTTCATAGATGGCGCCATCTGGCGGCTACATTTAATTAAAGATATTTTCGTTTTTTTTAAAACTGTTTTTTACTTAAAAAATGAAACATATTTCTATTTAATTTCTGTAACAAATATATATTAGTAGCTGAAGATATTTATCAATCTTTTAACATAAGTATTAGTCACATATCCTAAATAGTAACGGAGATATATAAATAATCATACAGGGGGCGATTTTCTAATTTTGAGGCTTAATCGATCTAACATGCTATTAACGAAAGAAATTTCTGATAAAATGTTATATTTTATTTTTCTGCAATATCACATGGTTTATCTTATGTATATGTTTACCCACTGGTAAACTAATCGCTAATATTCCTAATTGTTATCACAATCAGAAGAATCGAGTCGCCAGAGTTTTGGAGGTAGTCTTCGTCATCCGTAACCATATTTGTGCAATAAGAATTTTTGCAAGCGGCCGTACATTTTAAATTATTAAGTATGCATGTACACTCATTTGGACGGCAAGTTCGTGCGCATTTGCAAGCCATAAGTGTTAGAACTATATCTGGAGCTGGTGGGCCAGTGATCCAGAGGATATCTAATTCTTGTCCTTCCATTCGTCATCCGTGACCATCTACGGGGTCGGGAATAACCGGAAACGCTTAGAGACTTCTTTTCCAAAGTACAGCTTGGTAGTTCGCTCTCAATGTGTGCGGCTTTAGCGTATCAGCGCATGGTGGAAGATGTCCGGATTCAACGTTGCCCTTCTTGGCGCGAAAGATTTGGTATCTGAGTGTATTCACATCTGTCACCTTCAAGTTTTTGCAGTACATTTGGCTTTTGCAATTTTTGAATTTCATTAAAAGTCTCTTCGGACAGCGTCCAACTGGAAGTGAGGTCATCGACTGCCTTTCGATATTTATCATTTTTAGTAACAATCTTTAAGGCTTTTAGTTTTCCCAGACCGGCCATAGCGCTAACTGTATCACAGCCAGTAAACGCGCAAACCAGTTTCGAAATATCTACAATTCTCACTTTAGATTTTGGGCCTCTCCTTAAAAATATATTAGTGTTTATTTGACCACTGAATGCGATAAACAAAACTAAAACATCTGTGTCATCTGAAACGCAAATTACATTATCGTTACGTTCGGCGGCGTCTTTTGCGTGTAGTACTAAGCGGGTGTTGGCCTCTTCTTGATTATTGCTTAATTCTTCAATATCTTGGACGTTGTCTTTGGTCAGTTCTATGCATTTTTCGTCAAATGCCACGTATAAATTCTTATTCCCTAATTTATTTCTTTTTATTTTATCTTTCCAGCTATCTGCGAGAAATTTGATTAGGTGGTTTTTGCTTTCGTTACATGTTAAGAGCCTTCGCCAGTTTTGGATTTTGTGGCTAGGTTGAATTTTATCAAATGCAATTCCTTCTAGCGAGCCTCTCTTAGCTCTTTCCATAGATTTTAGGGAAGTTTTCCTGTACACGTCAAAAACTATATCTATTCGCTCACTGTCTCGAGCAACAGGAAGAATTTGTAAAAATAAATTATCCGACAGCTCGTCAAATGTGTGGTTTTCGCCTTAGAGTTTTTGAATTAATGACATACCGTCTATGATTGTAGAGTTTGGAACAGCAACCACAGAAACGGAGGTTATTTGACTCTCTAGATAGTTCGCTAACACTGCTTTTTTGGTTTTTTTCACCGTTCCGTCGGTATTCGGCAATGTCCACGGTAATGGTCCTAAAGGGTGACTGAAAACATCTTGCATATCCAGTTTTCGACATTCTGATATGAGAAGCATATTCGCGAATAGTCTTTGGTCAGCTTTTAAAAAGATTTCTTTGTTTTTTCCTTTACGAATTGGCCTTTTCATGTCAGTAATTGTCTTCAGTTTCAATTTTTTAATTGGATCGTAGAAGCCTGACCCTTTCGACAAACGATTCTCGAGGAAAGACTTATAGGCTGAGTCAACTTTCTCTCTAGCAGACAAAAGATCATTCGCTACGTCCAAAGGAGCTCTAGTACCGGTAGAAATGTCTGCGTGTCTTTATTGACCGTTTCCTCGGTTGTTTGGTCTACAGCGATTTTACCAAACGGGTTAGTTTTCCGTAACTGAACGAAAAATCCACCGTGCTCAAAATGTTCGTGTAATTCTGGACAGGTTTTTTCGAGTTGCGTCATGGCAGCGTAGTAGTAAGGCATATACCTCGAATAGTTAACTTTGTCCATGGCGAAGGACCAAGAAATCAAGTGGAGATACCAATCTCCCTCCCTATCAGCTCGAATAAGCCGCAGAAGAACGCCAACCATATCTAAATAAGTCATCCAAAACTTTGAAAGCGCGCCCATCTCGTTTCGCAAACTATCGAGGTAGTTGTTAAACTCTCGAATAACCGCCTCGCGAAACTCGTCAGAAATTACAGTCATACACGTTTCTTGGCAAGTGTTCTGGCCAACTTGTTTTAAAACGATTAGACTTTTATTAAAAATTTCGTTAGTTGGGTCGTCTGGATTTCCCATCCTCGCACAAAACCTTTCCACGCCACTCTCAAGAGGGCTTCAAACATGAGTTTATGAAAACGAACTGCGCGATTATACTGCTTTCCATCTAGTACTTTATTTATCGACCCCTCTGCTATTACGCCAGACTCGACTGCTAAATCACGAAGTCCCGCAACGCCAAACATCTTCCCAATACTTGACATAAAGTTGCAGATAGTATGAAAGTTCCCCATTATTAAATAAATTCCACTAAATGCTTCTTGATTGACCCATACTATTTCGGTGGTTTTCGCGTATAAAGCTTGGTCAAATACCACGGCGATATTATTCAAATTTAGCGCGGTTTTAATATCCAAGGAGTTTCGTAAAATTTCCTGAACAGTCGCCAATTCAGTCGCTGGAGCATTTATAGTAGGTAAGTGTCCGACGGTATCGGTGTCGATAACGATATTATTTCTTGTCAAGATATTGAAACCAGTCCATGATGCTATTTTTGATCCAGGGGATGAAGATTTCGTATCCATAAACCATACAAGATCTTTAACTTGAGCTTTAAAAGTTACTTGTTTTGTGCGCGCGGTGATATCTAGCATTTCAATGGGTCGTGGACCCCTCCTTTTCCTACAACGTACAAATCAATCGGTTTATCGGGTGTATGAATGGTTCTTTTTTTTCCTTTCTATTCAGCTGTGACAAAAGTCTAGGCACGAGACACGAATCTGACGTGCGTTGAACAATAATTCCGTTTACGCGGTGAGAAGTTGTAGTCATTGTAGTCTTTTCGATACATAGTTCCTCCAAGCATAGTGCTGCGTCAATTTCTTCTAATTTAGAATACGAACAGGAATGCCCTAGTCTATTTAATGTTTTAATTAATTCAACGTTTCCAGTCAGTGTTTTGACTACCCACGGTAGTAATATATGCTTCGGAGTAAATACTTTGCCTGTAGTTACGGCGTAAATAATGTATCGCGCGATGGACCAGGAAAGTCGTTTTACTCGATCAGTTGATTTGGCGCTAGTACCACAAAGCAAATCGTTTAAAAATGTCATTAGTTCTGAGGTATTGACAAGTAGTCCAAATTAAGTGCTGCTCCGGAATAGACATTTTAATTTCAGTTCGCAGGGAGATAGCTGTCTTTTGAAAATTTGATTTCGACATTGGAGAAATTAGGCATGTCTCGTATTTCATCTTGAGTTTTACAAAATGATCCAAAAGGGTTTCCAAAGATAAATTATCTTTTCTGACAAAGGCTCTACGATTAAGGTTAAAAAAGTGCCAAGAGTTACCGAATTCTTCTTCAATGTGCCTTCGCAGATGATTTTTAGTGGACTCGGTCACTTCTTGGTTTGGAACTCCATTTCTTTCCATAAATAATATAATGTTGGCGGTAATGTCTTTCAACGAACACACTGGTTCATTTAAAAATAAATCATTCCGAAGACTTTGATATAATTTCTTAAGAGACGCTTCTTCAGCTTGTTGGTAGTCATCAAGACTCTAATTTCTGAGACTTTTCCGAAACTGTAACGGTAGTTTTCTTCGTGCAGAGTCTATAACACGTTTTATGATAATGCGCTTCCGCGGCGATAATGTCTCTGGATGTAATAGCTAAAATTCTTTTATCACACCTTTCGTTGGCGATTTCTCTTACAGTTTTATCCAACCTTAGCTCCACGGATTGTAGTAATGGTTCTCTCGTGTTCTTTCCTTTTAAGTACTTGGTTTTTTCACCAAATATGCAAATTTTTTCAAGAATTGTGGAACCTGAGGCAACTTGCTCCGAACTTCGCGATGAGCGTCTTGGATTAATTTCCAGTGATTAACCGTTACCTTGACTAGATGATCCTTGTTCTCTTTCTATTACAGCAAGGTTAGTCTTCGACGTGAAACTAGCTCTACATTTCCGATGGTAGTATACGTTCGTAAATAAAGTAGAGGGGTCTTTTGATAAAGTAAGAATAGGCTCAAAATCTCTAACTTTAGCAGCGTAACAAAGGGTTTGCCACGATCTCTCATCTTGCGATCTACTTAGACTCTCACTTTCAGCTGACCGTTTGTTACATATTACACAAATCTTTGACATGTTTAAAACATGGACGGAAAAATCCAACTTTAACGCAATTGCTCATAGAAATAAACACTGTGGTTGAAAAGTGAGGGAATCCCTGAAAAACACTTTTTAAACCGTCGACTGGTTAGCACTTTCGCCTCGCAGCAAGAGGAGCCGGGTTCGATCCCAACTTGTGGCACTGGGTGAAAACTCGGAAAAACTCCTTCAGTCCTTCTGCGTAGAGTTTGCAAGTTCTCTCCCCGCTGGTTTTAGGGGTTTTTCCCCCGAGATCTTCGGTTTCCCCTTCCATAAAAACTTGTTGAGGTTAACGGTAATAGTTAGTGTAGGGAGCTGTTGGCTCGAACGCGTGGCATGAAGGGCTTGTCACCACCCTCCTACGCATTGTAACTCGGCCATCTGAACTAATGACTTCAAAAGTCGCATGATGACTTAGGCCTAAGGTGGTGCCAAGGGTATTAGCCTAGCTGATGAAACACGAAACAATTGCCGAAGCGAGAGAGTTACACAAAATTGACAGGAAAAAGGTCAGGTTAAAAGCGTCCAGTATATATGGGGCATCGTAGGCTGGACTTTGACAGTGTGACCTTCAATTTGGAACCCGGAAAACAACAAAACGAAGGAGAGTGAGTAGAAATATAACACCAAGGCGGTAATACGTAAAGAACGGAACAAGTGGTGGCTGGTAGAGATTATGTGCGATACAATGCTAGTAACCTCAAAATTAGAAAATCGCCCCCCTGTACGATTAGTAATATATCTCCGTTACTATTTAGGATAGGTGACTAGTACTTATATTTAAAGATTGATAAAATCTTCAGCTACTAATATATGATTGTTAAAAAAATTAATAAAAATATTTTTCATTTTTAAAGTAATAAAAACAGTTTTCAAAAAAAGAAAATATCTTTAATTAAATATAACCACCAAATGGCGCCATCTATGAAAACACGTCATAAATCATAACATGTACGACAACCACTTCTCGTTAATTTGGTTTGCGGTCGAGATATAAGCAATTTAATGATCTCTATCGCCGCCATTTTGAAATGGCCGCCATCTTGGATAGCTGGGCGATAGAACCCCACACCACCGATTTTTGCATATCTAAAGCACCCCTGTTTATGAAAATAACATTGAAAATTAGCCACAAAGTCTCCGAAAATATAGTAAAATATTCCGGTCCAGAAATTCAGCACTTCAGCAAATTAGTCAATTTCGTCCAGACAGTTTCAAAATTAAATAAACTATAAGTAGAATTTTCCGGTCCAGAAATTCAGAGCTTCAGCAAATTAGTCAATTATGTCCAGACGGTTTGAAAATTAAAGAAACTATTCGAAAATAAAGTAAACATTTCCGCTCCAGAAATTCGGCACTTCAGCAAATTAATCAATTTTGTCCAGACAGTTTGAAAATTAAAGAAACTATTCTAAAATAAAGTAAAATTTTTCGGTCCAGAAATTCAGCACTTCAGCAAATTAGTCAATTATGTCCAGACAGTTTCGAAATTAAAGAAACTATTCGAAAACAAAGTAAAAAATGTCGGTCCAGAAATTCAGCACTTCAGCAAATTAGTCAATTATGTCCAGACAGTTTCGAAATTAAAGAAACTATTCGAAAACAAAGTAAAAAATGTCGGTCCAGAAATTCAGCACTTCAGCAAATTAGTCAATTTCGTCCAGACAGTTTGATAATTAAAGAAACTATTCGAAAATAAAGTAAACATTTCCGCTCCAGAAATTCGGCACTTCAGCAAATTAATCAATTTTGTCCAGACAGTTTGAAAATTAAAGAAACTATAAGTAGAATTTTCCGGTCCAGAAATTCAGAGCTTTAGCAAATTAGTCAATTATGTCCAGACGGTTTGAAAATTAAAGAAACTATTCGAAAATAAAGTAAACATTTCCGCTCCAGAAATTCGGCACTTCAGCAAATTAATCAATTTTGTCCAGACAGTTTGAAAATTAAAGCAACTATTCGAAAATAAAGTAAAATTTTCCGGTCCAGAAATTCAGCACTTCAGCAAATTAGTCAATTTTGTCCAGACAGTTTGAAAATTAAAGCAACTATTCGAAAATAAAGTAAAAATTTCCGGTCCAGAAATTCAGCACTTCAGCAAATTAGTCAATTATGTCCAGACAGTTTCGAAATTAAAAAAACTATTCGAAAACAAAGTAAAAAATGTCGGTCCAGAAATTCAGCACTTCAGCAAATTAGTCAATTTCGTCCAGACAGTTTGAAAATTAAAGAAACTATTCGAAAATAAAGTAAAAATTTCCGCTCCAAATATTCAGCACTTCAGGAAATTAGTCAATTTCGTCCAGAAAGTTTGAAAATTAAAGCAACTATTCGAAAATAAAGTAAAATTTGCGGGCCAGAAATTCCGCACTTCAGCAAATTAATCAATTTTGTCCGGACAGTTTCAAAATTAAAGAAACTATTCGAAAATAAAGTAAAAATTTCCGGTCCAGAAATTCAGCACTTCAGCAAATTAGTCAATTTCGTCCAGACATTTTAAAAATTAAAAAAACTATAAGTAAAATTTTCCGGTCCAGAAATTCAGCACTTCAGCAAATTAGTCAATTTCGTCCAGACAGTTTGATAATTAAAGAAACTATTCGAAAATAAAGTAAACATTTCCGCTCCAGAAATTCGGCACTTCAGCAAATTAATCAATTTTGTCCAGACAGTTTGAAAATTAAAGAAACTATAAGTAGAATTTTCCGGTCCAGAAATTCAGAGCTTCAGCAAATTAGTCAATTATGTCCAGACGGTTTGAAAATTAAAGAAACTATTCGAAAATAAAGTAAACATTTCCGCTCCAGAAATTCGGCACTTCAGCAAATTAATCAATTTTGTCCAGACAGTTTGAAAATTAAAGAAACTATTCTAAAATAAAGTAAAATATTTCGGTCCAGAAATTCAGCACTTCAGCAAATTAGTCAATTTCGTCCAGACAGTTTGATAATTAAAGAAACTATTCGAAAATAAAGTAAACATTTCCGCTCCAGAAATTCAGCACTTCAGCAAATTAGTCAATTTCGTCCAGACAGTTTCAAAATTAAATAAACTATAAGTAGAATTTTCCGGTCCAGAAATTCAGAGCTTCAGCAAATTAGTCAATTATGTCCAGACGGTTTGAAAATTAAAAAAACTATTCGAAAATAAAGTAAACATTTCCGCTCCAGAAATTCGGCACTTCAGCAAATTAATCAATTTTGTCCAGACAGTTTGAAAATTAAAGAAACTATTCTAAAATAAAGTAAAATATTTCGGTCCAGAAATTCAGCACTTCAGCAAATTAGTCAATTTCGTCCAGACAGTTTGATAATTAAAGAAACTATTCGAAAATAAAGTAAACATTTCCGCTCCAGAAATTCAGCACTTCAGCAAATTAGTCAATTTCGTCCAGACAGTTTCAAAATTAAATAAACTATAAGTAGAATTTTCCGGTCCAGAAATTCAGAGCTTCAGCAAATTAGTCAATTATGTCCAGACGGTTTGAAAATTAAAGAAACTATTCGAAAATAAAGTAAACATTTCCGCTCCAGAAATTCAGCACTTCAGCAAATTAATCAATTTTGTCCAGACAGTTTGAAAATTAAAGAAACTATTCGAAAATAAAGTAAAATTTTCCGGTCCAGAAATTCAGCACTTCAGCAAATTAGTCAATTTTGTCCAGACAGTTTGAAAATTAAAGCAACTATTCGAAAATAAAGTAAAAATTTCCGGTCCAGAAATTCAGCACTTCAGCAAATTAGTCAATTATGTCCAGACAGTTTCGAAATTAAAGAAACTATTCGAAAACAAAGTAAAAAATGTCGGTCCAGAAATTCAGCACTTCAGCAAATTAGTCAATTTCGTCCAGACAGTTTGAAAATTAAAGAAACTATTCGAAAATAAAGTAAAAATTTCCGCTCCAAATATTCAGCACTTCAGGAAATTAGTCAATTTCGTCCAGAAAGTTTGAAAATTAAAGCAACTATTCGAAAATAAAGTAAAATTTGCGGGCCAGAAATTCCGCACTTCAGCAAATTAATCAATTTTGTCCGGACAGTTTCAAAATTAAAGAAACTATTCGAAAATAAAGTAAAAATTTCCGGTCCAGAAATTCAGCACTTCAGCAAATTAGTCAATTTCGTCCAGACATTTTAAAAATTAAAAAAACTATAAGTAAAATTTTCCGGTCCAGAAATTCAGCACTTCAGCAAATTAGTCAATTTCGTCCAGACAGTTTGATAATTAAAGAAACTATTCGAAAATAAAGTAAACATTTCCGCTCCAGAAATTCGGCACTTCAGCAAATTAATCAATTTTGTCCAGACAGTTTGAAAATTAAAGAAACTATAAGTAGAATTTTCCGGTCCAGAAATTCAGAGCTTCAGCAAATTAGTCAATTATGTCCAGACGGTTTGAAAATTAAAGAAACTATTCGAAAATAAAGTAAACATTTCCGCTCCAGAAATTCGGCACTTCAGCAAATTAATCAATTTTGTCCAGACAGTTTGAAAATTAAAGAAACTATTCTAAAATAAAGTAAAATATTTCGGTCCAGAAATTCAGCACTTCAGCAAATTAGTCAATTTCGTCCAGACAGTTTGATAATTAAAGAAACTATTCGAAAATAAAGTAAACATTTCCGCTCCAGAAATTCAGCACTTCAGCAAATTAGTCAATTTCGTCCAGACAGTTTCAAAATTAAATAAACTATAAGTAGAATTTTCCGGTCCAGAAATTCAGAGCTTCAGCAAATTAGTCAATTATGTCCAGACGGTTTGAAAATTAAAGAAACTATTCGAAAATAAAGTAAACATTTCCGCTCCAGAAATTCGGCACTTCAGCAAATTAATCAATTTTGTCCAGACAGTTTGAAAATTAAAGAAACTATTCTAAAATAAAGTAAAATTTTTCGGTCCAGAAATTCAGCACTTCAGCAAATTAGTCAATTATGTCCAGACAGTTTCGAAATTAAAGAAACTATTCGAAAACAAAGTAAAAAATGTCGGTCCAGAAATTCAGCACTTCAGCAAATTAGTCAATTATGTCCAGACAGTTTCGAAATTAAAGAAACTATTCGAAAACAAAGTAAAAAATGTCGGTCCAGAAATTCAGCACTTAAGCAAATTAGTCAATTTCGTCCAGACAGTTTGATAATTAAAGAAACTATTCGAAAATAAAGTAAACATTTCCGCTCCAGAAATTCAGCACTTCAGCAAATTAATCAATTTTGTCCAGACAGTTTGAAAATTAAAGAAACTATTCTAAAATAAAGTAAAATTTTTCGGTCCAGAAATTCAGCACTTCAGCAAATTAGTCAATTATGTCCAGACAGTTTCGAAATTAAAGAAACTATTCGAAAACAAAGTAAAAAATGTCGGTCCAGAAATTCAGCACTTCAGCAAATTAGTCAATTATGTCCAGACAGTTTCGAAATTAAAGAAACTATTCGAAAACAAAGTAAAAAATGTCGGTCCAGAAATTCAGCACTTCAGCAAATTAGTCAATTTCGTCCAGACAGTTTGAAAATTAAAGAAACTATTCGAAAACAAAGTAAAAAATGTCGGTCCAGAAATTCAGCACTTCAGCAAATTAGTCAATTTCGTCCAGACAGTTTGATAATTAAAGAAACTATTCGAAAATAAAGTAAACATTTCCGCTCCAGAAATTCGGCACTTCAGCAAATTAATCAATTTTGTCCAGACAGTTTGAAAATTAAAGAAACTATAAGTAGAATTTTCCGGTCCAGAAATTCAGAGCTTCAGCAAATTAGTCAATTATGTCCAGACGGTTTGAAAATTAAAGAAACTATTCGAAAATAAAGTAAACATTTCCGCTCCAGAAATTCGGCACTTCAGCAAATTAATCAATTTTGTCCAGACAGTTTGAAAATTAAAGCAACTATTCGAAAATAAAGTAAAATTTTCCGGTCCAGAAATTCAGCACTTCAGCAAATTAGTCAATTTTGTCCAGACAGTTTGAAAATTAAAGCAACTATTCGAAAATAAAGTAAAAATTTCCGGTCCAGAAATTCAGCACTTCAGCAAATTAGTCAATTATGTCCAGACAGTTTCGAAATTAAAGAAACTATTCGAAAACAAAGTAAAAAATGTCGGTCCAGAAATTCAGCACTTCAGCAAATTAGTCAATTTCGTCCAGACAGTTTGAAAATTAAAGAAACTATTCGAAAATAAAGTAAAAATTTCCGCTCCAAATATTCAGCACTTCAGGAAATTAGTCAATTTCGTCCAGAAAGTTTGAAAATTAAAGCAACTATTCGAAAATAAAGTAAAATTTGCGGGCCAGAAATTCCGCACTTCAGCAAATTAATCAATTTTGTCCGGACAGTTTCAAAATTAAAGAAACTATTCGAAAATAAAGTAAAAATTTCCGGTCCAGAAATTCAGCACTTCAGCAAATTAGTCAATTTCGTCCAGACATTTTAAAAATTAAAAAAACTATAAGTAAAATTTTCCGGTCCAGAAATTCAGCACTTCAGCAAATTAGTCAATTTCGTCCAGACAGTTTGATAATTAAAGAAACTATTCGAAAATAAAGTAAACATTTCCGCTCCAGAAATTCGGCACTTCAGCAAATTAATCAATTTTGTCCAGACAGTTTGAAAATTAAAGAAACTATAAGTAGAATTTTCCGGTCCAGAAATTCAGAGCTTCAGCAAATTAGTCAATTATGTCCAGACGGTTTGAAAATTAAAGAAACTATTCGAAAATAAAGTAAACATTTCCGCTCCAGAAATTCGGCACTTCAGCAAATTAATCAATTTTGTCCAGACAGTTTGAAAATTAAAGAAACTATTCTAAAATAAAGTAAAATATTTCGGTCCAGAAATTCAGCACTTCAGCAAATTAGTCAATTTCGTCCAGACAGTTTGATAATTAAAGAAACTATTCGAAAATAAAGTAAACATTTCCGCTCCAGAAATTCAGCACTTCAGCAAATTAGTCAATTTCGTCCAGACAGTTTCAAAATTAAATAAACTATAAGTAGAATTTTCCGGTCCAGAAATTCAGAGCTTCAGCAAATTAGTCAATTATGTCCAGACGGTTTGAAAATTAAAGAAACTATTCGAAAATAAAGTAAACATTTCCGCTCCAGAAATTCGGCACTTCAGCAAATTAATCAATTTTGTCCAGACAGTTTGAAAATTAAAGAAACTATTCTAAAATAAAGTAAAATTTTTCGGTCCAGAAATTCAGCACTTCAGCAAATTAGTCAATTATGTCCAGACAGTTTCGAAATTAAAGAAACTATTCGAAAACAAAGTAAAAAATGTCGGTCCAGAAATTCAGCACTTCAGCAAATTAGTCAATTATGTCCAGACAGTTTCGAAATTAAAGAAACTATTCGAAAACAAAGTAAAAAATGTCGGTCCAGAAATTCAGCACTTCAGCAAATTAGTCAATTTCGTCCAGACAGTTTGATAATTAAAGAAACTATTCGAAAATAAAGTAAACATTTCCGCTCCAGAAATTCGGCACTTCAGCAAATTAATCAATTTTGTCCAGACAGTTTGAAAATTAAAGAAACTATTCGAAAATAAAGTAAAATTTTTCGGTCCAGAAATTCAGGACTTCAGCAAATTAGTCAATTATGTCCAGACAGTTTCGAAATTAAAGAAACTATTCGAAAACAAAGTAAAAAATGTCGGTCCAGAAATTCAGCACTTCATCAAATTAGTCAATTATGTCCAGACAGTTTCGAAATTAAAGAAACTATTCGAAAACAAAGTAAAAAATGTCGGTCCAGAAATTCAGCACTTCAGCAAATTAGTCAATTTCGTCCAGACAGTTTGAAAATTAAAGAAACTATTCGAAAATAAAGTAAAAATTTCCGCTCCAAATATTCAGCACTTCAGCAAATTAGTCAATTTCGTCCAGACAGTTTGAAAATTAAAGCAACTATTCGAAAATAAAGTAAAATTTGCGGGCCAGAAATTCCGCACTTCAGCAAATTAATCAATTTTGTCCGGACAGTTTCAAAATTAAAGAAACTATTCGAAAATAAAGTAAAAATTTCCGGTCCAGAAATTCAGCACTTCAGCAAATTAGTCAATTTCGTCCAGACATTTTAAAAATTAAAAAAACTATAAGTAAAATTTTCCGGTCCAGAAATTCAGCACTTCAGCAAATTAGTCAATTATGTCCAGACAGTTTCGAAATTAAAGAAACTATTCGAAAACAAAGTAAAAAATGTCGGTCCAGAAATTCAGCACTTCAGCAAATTAGTCAATTATGTCCAGACAGTTTCGAAATTAAAGAAACTATTCGAAAACAAAGTAAAAAATGTCGGTCCAGAAATTCAGCACTTCAGCAAATTAGTCAATTTCGTCCAGACAGTTTGAAAATTAAAGCAACTATTCGAAAATAAAGTAAAATTTGCGGGCCAGAAATTCCGCACTTCAGCAAATTAATCAATTTTGTCCGGACAGTTTCAAAATTAAAGAAACTATTCGAAAATAAAGTAAAAATTTCCGGTCCAGAAATTCAGCAGCAAATTAGTCAATTTCGTCCAGACATTTTAAAAATTAAAAAAACTATAAGTAAAATTTTCCGGTCCAGAAATTCAGCACTTCAGCAAATTAGTCAATTTTGTCCAGACAGTTTGAAAATTAAAGCAACTATTCGAAAATAAAGTAAAATTTTCCGGTCCAGAAATTCAGCACTTCAGGAAATTAGTCAATTTTGTCCAGACAGTTTGAAAATTAAAGCAACTATTCGAAAATAAAGTAAAAATTTCCGGTCCAGAAATTCAGCACTTCAGCAAATTAGTCAATTATGTCCAGACAGTTTCGAAATTAAAGAAACTATTCGAAAACAAAGTAAAAAATGTCGGTCCAGAAATTCAGCACTTCAGAAAATTAGTCAATTTGGTCCAGATGGTTTGAAACTTCAAGAAACTAAAGTAAAATTTTCCGGTCCAGAAATTCAGCACTTCAGCAAATTAGTCAATTTCGTCCAGACAGTTTGAAAATTAAAGAAACTATTCGAAAATAAAGTAAAAATTTCCGCTCCAAATATTCAGCACTTCAGGAAATTAGTCAATTTCGTCCAGAAAGTTTGAAAATTAAAGCAACTATTCGAAAATAAAGTAAAATTTGCGGGCCAGAAATTCCGCACTTCAGCAAATTAATCAATTTTGTCCGGACAGTTTCAAAATTAAAGAAACTATTCGAAAATAAAGTAAAAATTTCCGGTCCAGAAATTCAGCACTTCAGCAAATTAGTCAATTTCGTCCAGACATTTTAAAAATTAAAAAAACTATAAGTAAAATTTTCCGGTCCAGAAATTCAGCACTTCAGCAAATTAGTCAATTTTGTCCAGACAGTTTGAAAATTAAAGCAACTATTCGAAAATAAAGTAAAATTTTCCGGTCCAGAAATTCAGCACTTCAGCAAATTAGTCAATTTTGTCCAGACGGTTTATAAGATAGTAGCTTCTATGTAGGAGGAATCCTTCAAAATTCAGCAGTCCAGACGTCCAGAAATTCAGCAAATTAGACAATCCCCGATTTTTGGCCAAAATCCCAGAGAGTGCATATAAAAAATATTTGTAAATATTTCGTTTATTCAGAATAGCTGGTTTTGTCAAATCTAAATATTTTTTCATGAGACCCGCAACGGCGAAGTTAGCTTCCTATTGCGTTTTAGACAATTTTGACTTTTAAATTGGATAGATTAAGCTATTCATATCACGTAGTATTTTTTTGGATGGTGATGTCTCCCATATAAATAAAGATACGAAACGAAAACCAACTCAAAATCAGCAAACTTTGACTGGCTTTAACTAAAAACGTTGCTTGCCAATTTCGTACATCTTTTCACAATGGGTAGACAAGAAGTCATATTATGTAATTAAGGTGAAAAATCGTCACCATTGACGTTTACCTATGATAAAACACTGTGCGCCGTTCAAACTCAACGAAAGAAACCAAAACGTAACACTAGTCGAACGACGAATTTCAAAATCGCGCAGCCGCACTACGGAACGATTGTCTACTACTCTACTGTACTTTCTCTCAAGGTCATCCCTTACGAAAAAAACATTCGAAACCAATCAAATTCAAATTGGGACCGTATTTGCACCAGTTCGGATATGTTTGAGGCCAATTAGGGAACACTTCGAGATGAAATTTACAATTGGTACCAGACTGACTACAATTGAAACCAAGTGGTTATAATGAAAATTCCAATTGGAGTATGCGCAACACAATTGGAAATAATTCGATATGAAAAGGACCAATAGACTTTTGCCTCAAATAGTATCCCAATTGAGACCAAAAACCCAGAGATTGGATCCAATCTCTTACGAAAAAATTAGATGGTACCATTACATTACCTAGTGGTTCCATTTGGTTTCCTGGTGGTATCTAATGGGGTCCATATGGGACAACTGTTAATTCAATGGGGTCTATGGTGTTTTTAAATGGATACCAATAGTGCCATTTGGAAATCAAATTAGCTCCAATGGTTCTTGATGGAAGTCAACAGGCTCCGAATGGTTCCTGGTTTAAGTTTTTAGGCTCAGAATGGTTTCTGATGGAAGTTTCCAGACTGCGAATGGTATCAGTTAAAGTTTGTTTGTAAACCAAATGGGTTCTAATCGTTTCAATTGGAACTCAATGGGCTCAGACTTCTACTGGGTGTTCTTTAGGGTACCATTTGGAAACCTAATGGGCTCTAATCATTGATTTAAATCACCTATTATACTTCAATGTAATTTTAAATGTCAATTTAGTGAAAATGCTAGCTACAGCCCTGGGTTAGTGATGGCTCACTGCCATACTTTTTCAGACATAATTGCTGCCAATAAAATTAATTTATACAACAAATACCTAACTGGTTTTTTTTTCTATTATAGTCTCTTCAGAATTGCTTTATCATCCAACTAAACTGACTGTAATAAAATTAGATAAAATTTATCTTTACTATTTCGTTGCAAATTCACCCGTCTTAAAGGTATATGCAAACAGTAACCAATCGAATGCTCTCCCTAATTACATTTCTTAAATTGTCACAGTCATATTCATTAATGTAAACTGTAAAAATATAATGTTATTAGCAAAGTGTAACCCAGTTCAATAACTATTTAACTGTGATGTTATCATTATAGTTTATTCCTTACACTATGTAATGTATAATCCCTGTGTGAGTACAAACACCACGTAACATGAAAAACGTGTTTATTTTCATAAACTGGGGTGTCACGACACATGTACAAATCGCATAACTGTGGAAACAAGGTGTGTTGATATAACACCAATTTGAACCACTGTAAAAATGGTATTAGAAACATTATCAACCTCTAATTGGAACCACTATCGACCTCCAATTGAAACTACTATAAACCTCCAATTGGAACCATTATAAATCTCTACACTACAATTGGAAAATTAAAATATCCCATTTAGAACCAATAAGCAAAACCAATAAACTCTACAATTGGAAAATCAAAATATATCATTTAAATACAATAAACAAAACCAATTGGAAAAAAATAAATTCTACAATTGGAAAAACAAAATATCCCATTTAGAACCAATAACAAACCAATTTAATCCATCAACAAGTGGAACCAACTAATCGTTACCAATGTGTAAAAAAAAATGGTTTCTATTGATTGTTTTGTAAGGGATGGAAGGGGTGAAACGTTTTTTACCGTTCAATCATTGATTCACTCCTTTCCCTTTTCCCGGTCATTCAGGTACAAACCTATTCTACATATGCATTAATTATTATGCGAGACTTACTTTACAAAGCAACAATCTCAATTAAATAATGAGATTTTTTGATAATTAGCGTTTGACTGCAGTAGCGTAAGACCTTTTATGGTACGCGTATTAAAGTGTTATGATGAATGAAATAGAAGCTATAAAAGGTTCATATTTGTTTTGTGTTTCCTCAACGGTAACACGGCCAGGGCCGTAACCAGGGAGGGAGGGAGGAGTGTTTAATGTAAACACGCCCGTGTCTGTGGAAATCATCAGTGCAATCATAGCCATCCAATAGCCATTCCAAATGCATACATATATAGTTTCCATAGCTAAGTATCGCAGCCCAATCGAAATTAAACTAGATCAAACAAGTTCGCCAAGAAGGCGATAATATTATTTCGTGCCACACTTATTTATTTCTTCTGACCATACACGGTTTCGATAAGAAAGTGCCACACTTATTTATTACTTCTGACCATACACGGTTTTGATAAGTAAGTGCCACACTTATTTATTACTTCTGGTAAATACACGACTTCGATAAGAAAGTTCCACACCAGGCCTTTAAACACGCTATCGCAGTGTTGTGTACACATTTCATTGGACGAGCCTTAAAGGCACACTGTCAAGGGCATTTGTTTTTAAAATTGATGTTGAGCTTCCTTTTTGTTTTAATCTAGGTGGCGCCACCACGACGCGCTAGAACTAAGTTCAACTTTCACCTAAGAAGGATCTATTTCCGTTTGATTAATCCATGATGGATCCTTCTTAGGTGAAAGTTGAACATGGATATATCACTTGCAGCTTTAGCCAGTGCAAGTTTTTATCATGTAACTATTCTTGTTTTTTCTTTGAGTAATCAGTAAACACGATAAAGACAAGTTGGCAAGCCAAAATATACCTCTCCTCGGAAGAATTGTCCCTAGTGGTATTAATTTCTCGAGATGACCCTTAAAGATATATCTCCGCAATTCACAGTTATTTACTAAAAACGTAATCCCGGTTCAATCCCGCCCGGTATAAAATTTTAATTTTAATTACGAAACAACCGAGTTTAATTTATTCAGAATAATATAAATTAAGTAGTTACAACAGCGAGTTAGACGTACTAAAACAATGCACAATTGAATTTAACCCTATTTACAGTACAAGTTTATCAGTTAAATATAATACGAAGCCAATTTTAATCAAAGAAATATCTACAGAGGGTATTTGTATTTTTCTCGCTTACGAAATACTTGCCACATCTTTAACGCTCATTTTATTTCAACACTCGCCCTTGATGAAGATACCATAGAATAGCAATATATTCGACATCTGGTAGTGGACGACTCGTAGACTTCCTGTTGCCGTTGTGACACATACCACATGAAAAAGACCAATACCATCCAATTTCCAATATCATATAATGACTCGCACACCCAGGAAATCAATGACTGCATTAGGAATCGTAGATGTCCAAATATCCACACCAATAGAAAATGTATTAACAAGAAGCGAAAAACTTACCATCACAAAGCACAGAAAGCCACTTGACTAAACCACAGCTCGTATATCAAATGACCGTAGACGGAATAGTTAGTGCGACACCTTACCATTAACAAACAGGAATTTTCGACGTTATTATCATGAAACCGGATAAGCTAAACAACACGACCTACACACCTTAAAGTCTCCTCCAAAACTGGACGTTTTCGTGGAAACAAAATAATCTCAAAAAACAAAAGATAAAAATATAAGATCAAAGAATAGACTAAAAACAACATTATCTCGATCAGTAAAAATAACATACGACCCTTCCTTTGACTAAAACCCAGATACATATTATATTAAAAAAAGAGTATCCGAAAAAACTAAACCTACTGACAATTAAAGAGTTTAACAACGTCATTGAATAATATATTACAGATTTATAACACAACGTAAAAGGAATCAATAACACAGCGGCAACGAATCAAAGTCCTAAAACCGCGCTCCCGGTTCAATTCCCGACGAAATTCACAAAAATTAAAAAACAAATTTCAATAAAAACTATCCACAGATATTGTATTCATCCGTTTAGTAACAAAACCCGCCTTATCATAATGGTTCCTTTACTTTAATATTTTCCCTAAGGAAGTCAATGGCTCGGCGGTGAACTATCAGCATGGTAACAATGCGACCCGAGTTAAATTCCTGATCACGATCAAATTTTACATTAAAATACTTAAATATTTGATTAAATATAAGATTAATATAATTTATAAATATTTAATTAATATAACTTATAAATATTTAATTAATATAACTTATAAATATTTAATTAATGTAACTTATAAATATTTAATTAAATATAAGATACATATAATTTATAAATATTTAATTAAATATAAGATTAATATAATTTATAAATATTTAATTAAATATAAGATTAATATAATTTATAAATATTTAATTAAATATAAGATTAATATAATTTATAAATATTTAATTAAATATAAGATTAAAATAATTTATAAATATTTAATTAAATATAAGATTAATATAATTTATAAATATTTAATTAAATATCCCCAGTAGCAAAATACAGTCGGGCCGACGGTAAAAATCTTGGTCGGCTAGCGTGCGATTTTCATAGTCGGGCCAGTGGACTCGATGTCCGAGGCACTGACTATCCATTGGATAGTCGCAAAGCATACGCACCTACTCTGAGCCGACTCGAAAATGACTACCCATTTTGTGGTCGGCTGAGATACTGTAATAAGACCTCGTCGACTCTGAGCCGACTCAAAAACGGCTAACCATTTCGTGGTCGACTGAGATACTGTAATAAGACCTCGTCGACTCTGAGCCGACTCAAAAACGGCTACCCATTCCGTTGTCGGCTGAGTTACCGTAATAAGACCTCGTCGACTCTGAGCCGACTCAAAAACGGCTACCCATTCCGTTGTCGGCTGAGATACTGTAATAAAACCTCGTCGACTCTGAGCCGACTCGAAAACGACTACCAATTCCGTGGTCGGCTGAGATACTGTAATAAAACCTCGTCGACTCTGAACCGACTTGAAAATGGCTACCCATTCCGTGGTCGGCTGAGATATTGTAAATAAGTCCTAGTCGACTCCTAGCCGACACAAATATTAAGTGGCTATTTAGAGTGTAGGGTTCGGAAAGAGTCGAACAAACCCTATGCGAATTTTAAATTTTACAATAATTGAAGAAAAATTAAACACACACACACACACATCAGAATTTGATATAAAAAAGGATTTTTATTTTTATTTTTTATTGTTAAATGTTTGCAGCTCTTTTTTTTCGGCCTCCATTCCTATCTTTTGCGTGCTTGATCCAATCACGGATATTTTGTTCGATTTCATGGTCAGTTGCACGAAAACACTTGGGATTACTTCGAATAGCATCTATGAAAAATGTCAAGGAAAAAACTAATTAGGCATTTGGAAATTAAATCATTTTTGCTCAAGGCTACAACAATTTTATCATTATATTTTTTGTGTGACAGCAGTGGCGTAAATACAGGGTTTCCACATTTTCCATTTTAAAATTCCCCGACTTTTCCAGGTTTTCCAGGGGCGAGGACTAGGGGGCCCCCAAAGGTTTATGATTAAGGAAAAAGAGCCCCCCCCCCCCCCCGAGTCGTTTTTCGCGGGGAGAGGGGACCTCGGAGTTTCTAGTTACGCCCTGTGTGACAGTGTAAATAATGATAGCTTCAATGTATGCAAAAAAGATCTTACCTTTTATTGCTTTTATGAGTTTTAGATTTTTAAGCCCACACTTTCCATTGGCCCCAATCCAATTTATTTTCAGAGATAGATCGTAGGAAATGGTTTCATTTAATATCCTCCTTGAAGTGCTTTTAGCGTTAGAGCCACCCCAAGATGCCAGCTTATTCACCTAAAATTAAAAACGTGGTTTTAAAGTGTTATTTAAAAGCCATAAACCAGACGACTTACTACTTTATTTAACCTCTCCGGGTCCTCTATTCTTTCTTCCAGCTCATTTACATCATGAACTGTCTTCAAGGGCAAAGTTAAAAATTCTATATTTTCTACATCAACGGGTTTGTCAGAAAAATGAGATAAAATCTGCTTTGAGATCGCTGTCAAATGTTGTATTTGTTGTTTCAAATCATTAAGTTGGTAGAACACTTTTTTTCGAAACCCTGAAAATATTAAGTTGTAATTCTTATACATTATAATTACTATTACAAAATCTTACTCGTATCAACTGTTTCTGTTGTCTCACTTTCACGTCTTAATGAAAGTTGGGAGGCACTTTCTACACCTTTTAAATGACTTGGACGACCAAAAGAATTTGGATGTGAAGACTTTGATTTGTCTTTAAAAGAAAATGTTATTAAATATTTGAAGAATAGGAAATGTGATTAGGCCTTGCACTTACTATTTCTTTTAACAAGGTGCTTAAACTCGTCACTTTCCGCTGAATCGTCAAAAGAGCAAGACGGTCTAAATAAACTGTTTCTGCCTTTAGCTGAATTTCTGCCTTTAGCTGAAATAAACATTACTTTATTTCACAAAAATATCACTTAAAAATGGTAACTTAAATTACAATATTTTTTCGGCTTATTAGGAGTGAACCTCATAGAGTCACTGCTATCCGATTCAATATTGACTGGTGTAGAATTTTGTTTCTGACTCATCCGTTTGCCTTAAATAATAAAATATTACTTAGCTTATCTACCCCTTTATTACTTTTTCACAATGTTAAAATTCAACTTACCAGATCGACGATCATTTTTTGGAATTGGACTAGAACTCGACTCGCATCCTGAACTCGAATCTATTAATAATTAAAAAATATAACTTTTTATACAAAATTTTAAAACTTTTTTACTATTATCACTTGAAAAATCAGTTTCTATTGTAGGTTTGGTCAAAAAACCATTCGCCTTGCTTTTGAACTTTTTGTTGGAATTAGTGGTTAACTCTTTGTTGGTGTGTTCTTCCTTTGAGTCGTCTGCTACAATAATAATCAAACATAAGAAACCACAAAAAATTTTATGATTTTAAAAATTTACCATCTTTCTGGGAGGTTTTTAATATATAGTCACAGTGTTGTTTTTCTAACAATTCAGCATCCTGTACAAGTACTTCTAATGAATTATCTGCTAAAGATAAAGTTAACTCATCTATTAGTGATAAAAACTATCTTGCACAAGTAGTAAAATGTTTTAGATATATACACTTACCATTCATTACGAGACTCGGGAAAATTGGCGCAGGTGGTACTTCATACTCTTCACTCTTTTTTTTCCCAATTCTCTTTTTCGACTTGGGGGCATCTAAAGATATTTGGTCTATATCATCTTCATTATCGTTTTCAATCATCTGGGAAATAGGCTTTTTCGCTCTTCGTTTTTTAACTTCTTCGTTGTCTGTACTTTTCAAAACATCAATTTCGTCCCTACTCCGGTTTGCTTTGTCCATAGCTTTTTGGTAATCATCTATTTTGGTAATATTGTTATACATAATCCTTTTTTTGTCTTATAAATATAGTTACTTGTTTTAAGCACAACTGTTATGTCATATAATGTCCAAGAATCATCGGGTGCTATAGAGTTTTTTAATGCCCGGAAAAAAAACGTTGGACCCTTTGAAGGGTAGTAGCATTTTTTCTCTTGCTGTCTTAACCAGGAGGTTAAAACCACTTCGACAGTGTCGTCCTCCTTAAAATGACCTACAGCGTACTAGTATATAAAAAAAATTGTTATTCGTATATAAAATATTCCTTATTACTTCTCAGTATTTATTCACCATTATTAATAATGAAGCATAGGAATAATCATCATTTCGCCTTTAAGCGGAATTGCAACACACTTTTTAGTAACGTGACCAATGTCATAAACATTGACTGTTTTAGACAAGTTAGAAACTTTAACTATTCCTATTTTAGATGATTTCATTGGATACTCAAAAAGGTCTGTGACCACTTTATATGCACGAGCAAATATTAAAACATTATCATAACTTTGGAATATATTATCAACTACAACATAATGGCCATTTTCTATTAAAAAGCAGGAATCAGCCTTAAAAACTGATATTATAAACTTATCGGTTTTTACCTTTTTATACGATTTGCCTCTTTTTGGGAGTTGACTACAACCCCGATTCTCATAATTATAATCCCAGGGGCTGATAAATTGGTAATCAATTTTCCTAACAGAACTTAAATCAAAGTTTTCTTTTTCGCTTAATCTTTTGCATAATTGCTGCAACGGCTTATTTGGAGTTCTCAATTCCTTTTTTATAAATTGGAGCTCATTTTCGAAAGAAAAAGCACTAAAGCTATCGAGTGGGCCATACCTCAATACATCTAGGTGCAAATGAGTTAAGCTATGAACGTTCATAACTATAAATTTACCACCGTAAAGTTTTGGACACTCTGATACAAACATATTAATAAGCTCCGAAGCATAACCTGCAAGCGTTTTACATAAATTGCGACTTGACAAAATATAAATAGCACAGTGAAAAAGCCTGAAGTGTTTAAGGCAATTTTTACCAAGAATTCCCATCAATAAAATAGGGCCAGTATATAAAAGAAATTGTCTTAATTCTGTACCTTTCCATTTATCTATGTGTTTTAATGCTTTTGGCTTTCTAGCAAACTCGGTGGGGATATATTTTCGTGCATTTACCAATTTTTCGGAAATTAAATCAATGTTTTTTTGGCCTAAACGAACAGAGAACGGCCCTTTTCTCATCCAAAAGTAGATTAGTCTACGCATTACACCTAAGCATACCAAATGCAAGTAGTCGAAGGGAAATTGTGTTACCATCCCAATATTAAGTGCTAGTAGAGGGGACGGATCTCCAACTGAATGGTGTTCTTCGTCTACTTTGTCTAAGAACGATTGATCAGTGCGCAGCCGTTCAGTTCCATTAGTAATAAAAGTCATTGTATGATCTATTCGCTCCCCTTCGACATCGCATTTATCACAAGAACTATACCCAGCGTGCCCTTTGGTACGTTTTAAATGTGCTTTAGCAGGAGTGTCCAAGATAAAGGGGCCTTTTAAATTTACACGGTAATTTTTTCCACCAAGATTAAAACCGTTTCTATTAAGGTCTAGAAGTTCTTCATTGAAATCTTCTAAATAATCCTTTAACGGAACAGGTTTTTTTTCACCACAGAAAATTGCAACTATAAAAGGTTTCCCAACCAACCCAGTATCAAAATTGAAAACTGTAACTAAAATTGGCCAAAATTCGTTGGTTCCACTTTTAGAAATCGGGATTCCATCAATATTCACAGCAAATGAGAGGTCATGTTCGTAGGGATAAAATTGTAACAAAAACCTAATTAGACCCTTTTTAATCCCAAAGTATACGAACTCTCCGTTTCCGAAAGTTTTCACTACAGTTATCCTTTTTTCAGTTTTTAAAAGTGTTCTACTATCTTTTGGTAGATCAGGGCCATGTTTACGTAATAGTTGTAATAATTTATCCAAAGCTATGTGCGTGGTTCTATTTTGTAGGGCCCACAAAGCTAAGTCAGTGTCAAATGGTATATCGGAAGCATCACTCGTGTCATTTGTAGCGATAGAATCCAAATCGGTTTCATTATTATTATCACTGTCTAAATTTGACTGAACATCCGAGCTAATTGTTGGTGAATTGCAACTAAACTCCAAGTCATTATCACTATCTACATGGCTCCCATTGTGGATAACACCCATTTCTCTTTCATTTTCTCTGTCACTCTCTGATATAACGTCACTACTGTTTTCAGTATGAAACAATTCCTCAAAAGTTTTTTTATTATTTCGGCTTCTTTGCCTTGCAGATAAGAGTTTCGGAAAAGAGTCATCACCAGTTGATTGGAAATGATCCATGTTGAATTTTATTTCTAGAATATATTTACAAAAAGATATAATAGATATTTCTTTCGTGATTATAGAGAAAAATTCAAACTTCTTATTATATTTAAGTAAAAATTTACTTCAAATCTATTTTAAATCTAAACTAAAACTTCCAAAGAGCCCATGTACAAGAATTATTATTTTTCATTAAATTAATACTTAAATGGGATGGGTCAAAGATATAAATGGTTATTTTTAATTTATTAAATAAAAAAATCTGATTCATGCAGAGGTGGGCAAAAATGTTGAGCAGCTTTCCAAAGTGAACGCTCAGAAATTTTTTCCGCGAGCATTCAAGTGAACCTGATCTCAACGCAGGCGATAATATGTTATCTCTCTTCAACTGAGCAAGCTCAAGGCGAGCGCGGAATTTTCTTTTCAGCGGCTGAATGTTCACGACGCGGTGAGAGAGATCCGCCGATCGACGGGCTAGTCTTTTCACTTTTAAGTGATACTCCCTCTAGCGGCGTCGCGGTTTGTTCAGATGAAAGCTCTCACGACGCGGTGAGCAAGATCAGCCGATCGACGGGCTAGCCTGCTCACTTTTACGCGATACTGCCTCTAGCGGCGTGGCAGCTTTTTCAATTTTGAAAGCTCGTAGACCACGGATTTGATCACGTTGAGCAATGGGCTGGTTTTTTCTTCAAAAATCGCTCACCGGGTGGCGAGCCTACATTGAAAATATTTTATTTTTCTCATCGATTTGTCTATTCTTTTTTTAATCAGTTTCTACTCGACTAATTATTTTACGTATTATTTTCACAACGATTTGTATACTCTAACATTAAAAATATCTAGGCAGATGTAGATACATTATTGTTATATTTATATTTTTAATATTCATCGTTGTATAGTGATTAGCTACAGAGGTATCATAAGTAACATAACCAGTATGACACTTTCTAAAATGTTAATACGAATTTCCTGACAGAACATTGGGTAGTAGTTGTAATATATATTTCGGCCTGAACATATTTAGGGCAAAACTCTGGAAATCAGTTTAGTATGCTTTTTATAATAATCATACAAATTTTTATTATGTTATATATGGTGGTATGTAAAAGTGTGATTTATTTGTACCGTTAGCCCTCCCCTTGTTCCAGTAACGCTATGGTTGTTTCACACTTTCACTTGATCTTTATGGTTTCATTGTTCCGATTTCACCGGAAACATTTATGTATAAACAAACAATGATAATTTCATGTTTATACTATTTTACTAAACCATCGAATTTTGGAATTGGGTAATTCCACGTCAAATCGTCCGTTTTTGGAAAAAGTCCCCCTCGGCACCATAACCAATTTTGATGAAAATTTACAGGTTATTAACATATATAATTTTAGTGAGAAAACTAAATTTTTAGCTCCAAATTCTTTGTAGTTTTTAAATGTTGTCTACGAAGAAAACTAACGACTTTTCGATATTTTCGCGACGAATTAAATTTTTGCCGTAGCTTTGCACTTTAGTAAATTTTATTCGCGACCGTCAATTCGTATCACGAAAACTAAATTTCGCGCTAAGTGGGAATCAGGCTTAATACTCACTTTTTTAAATTTTCCATATTGTAGATTGAAATATAAGCTTTCAAAATATAGTATGTATAATTTAATGATCATTTGGCGCCGTAAACATGAATACACACAATCCTCCTGATGTGTTAAGTTTGTTTAGTATACAGAGCAACCCACAACGCCGGTGATATAATCAATCTATAACTATAAGTCTTAAAGTTTGTCCTTTTATTTATTTATTTACTAGCTGAGAAGCCCGGCCTCCGGCCGTGCTTTCAGCTAGTTGAGTAAATTGGGGTTTAGAAAACGGAAACAAAATGCACTTTACTTTAAATATGCAAATTAAATTATTTTTAAATAGTAAATAGGCATTTTTTTAAATTGAAAACGTTTAATAGTGCAAAATATCATATCTTGTAATATTAACATATATTTGATTTCTTTGATTAGTTTAAGATGTAATTATGATAAAGCGTTTTTGTACACAATATTTTTAGTTTCTCCGTTTGGAGTAAGTATGTACACGTTATTTGCAGCTCCAACTCTTGAGCACGCCACATAAAGCATGGGTTTTCTAAATTAATTCCCGCAGTTTTAAGTGACTGTCCTTGCGAAGCTAAGATTGATTGGAAATTGCAGGCGTTTAAAATCAAATGGCATATCGGTTGGAATTATGGGTATGCATGGAATGAATACGGCCCGGGCAAAGGTGTCTGCGTGACACAGATGGGGAGGGGTGGGGGGGGGGGGGGCTGAGAAAAGAGAACGAACGCAAGCGAAAAGGGTCGAAGGTCGTGCCATGCTAAGTGAGGCAATTAGAGCCAGAGAGATAAACTCCCGCGTCTCTTGACAGCGTGAGGTCACGGGTTTCGGTCTTGCGGTCACCGCAGAGAATATAAAGCTTTATATTCTTTGGTCACCGGTTATTGGTCCCGTGTTCAAAAACTACAAAGTTAAGCAATCTCAAGACACCCCTAAAACCTGACGGCAGGGCCGGGCCACAATGCCACAGGCCAAATTATGTGCGAATCGGACATTATCTTGGGCGTGCATAGAAGGTAACAAACCAATATATATAGACAGGAATTCATACCTCGAGGTATGAATTCCTGATATAGATATATACAAACATCAGATTTGTTGTATATAAATTTATTTATTTAGTTATTTGTAAATGTTATGTTCATAAAAACTCGAGAACGGTTAGCTCTATAGCTTTGAAATTTTAACTCAATGTTCAGGGCCTGATTTGCAACTAAACGCACCTAATTCCAAATACCTGACATGGTTATTAATCTAATTCAATTTTATTATATCTAATTCAGTTTTATTTTACTCGACTTTGGACTTTCGCCTCTTTGCTGGAGGTTTTGACGGGAAGGGCTTATCTTAGTCGCCCGTAGGCTCTACATTGACGGACAGGTAGAAGGGGTCGAATTTGGGGGCTCTTCAACGGACTCAACATTTGTGGAAATTAAAACTCGAAAAGGCCAAGTGAAAGGGCTCAAAAATTTAGGTCGCTCCCAAATGGAGAAATAAAATAAAGTTTGGTTAAGGAGTACAAAATAAGTCTCTTTAAATGTAGTCGTAGGTTTAAATGTTAGTTAGCTTTTCAGTCGGCTAATTAAAGAACAAATTCAAAGTTAGCTCTTCCAAAAGTTATTAGGAAGTATCGTCAGAAGGAAATAAAAATACGAAGTTTTCTGAAGACGGTTTTGTTATGGTGCGGTACTTTTATTACGTACAAATCAAAAAGACCCCGGGCGAAGCCGGGTATTAAAGCTAGTATATAAAGAAAAATAAATACGTAGTCGAGTATTAAGGCAACTTGATGCGGTTTAGCTTTTTTTATATACACCTAAGCTTATTTAAACAACAGTAGCAATATTTCGCGGTAGCCAAATGTTGACACATCAGTTTAACTTAAGCCTAATTAAATTCAATACTATTACCATCGTTTCGACGTGATAAATAATGAAATTACTATTTGAATGGAAATTAAACAATGTATTAATCCGCGATTTCCCGATTGCTTTGTGGGAAGCCATTTCACCAATATTAATGAGCGTAGAATCTACCCCTAACACACTAAAAACTTAAGTTATATTACTGACATAATATCTTATTAATTCCTCAAAAATCCAAGCACCTTCGGACGGGCTTCTCAGCTAGTTTCTAATATTTCCTTGCAAAATAATCAAATGTTCCACTCTTCAGAGCTTCCTGTCACTTAAAAGAATTTAATTTCATTGCGAAATTCACCGAGGGGCTAACCACTCTGAAAATCTGTACACCGATTACCAATGAGTACAGCCTTTGGTAGTGCTAAATATGTACTCATTTACGTAATCATTTTAGTGCAGTCAAAGGTACAGGCTTGTACACCGATTACGGGGAGTGGTTAGCCCCTCGAAATTCACATAACCTAAATTAATATAAATATTATAAGCTTAAAAACTTCCTTTTCTATATTTCGAAATATTGGGGCGTCAGTGCATATAATAAAAATTCCACAAATATCGGGATATTAACAATAATAGACCATCCCAATGCCGAGTTCCCCTTTCTTATTTGTAATGCGCCAGGAGACGCGAAGTCTGTCTATCACCTGTGGACGAAACTTTCGCTTTTCTTAAGCCCTTTCCACACCCGCCCGGTTCTTGTCCCGTTTTCAACCCCGTATAAAATTTGGAAAAAATTTGTCATAAAGCATGACTACGTTATATTGCAATTACGACCTTTTCAATGCTTTTCGCTTTAAATAGTAGTTTGAGATGAGTCTTGGGCCCGCTAAAGGTGGGCTGACCCGACCCGAGCCGGGCCGAGTTTTCGATATCAAAGTTTTTGGCGGATCGGGTCGGGCTTTAAAATTGCCGGCCATACTCATCTCTAATAGTGTGTTTACAATCGAAAATGCTCTTTGCAGACCTATTTTCCCTTTTTTTTAAACGATAAATATTTAAATAAGCTTGCGTTTAAAACTCAGGATAATAAACAATTAAATAAGCTTAAGTTTAAATAGAGGACGATAAAAATTTAAATTAGCTTACGTTTAAAACATTTAAATAAGCTAGCATAAGATATTTACTAGGATATCTTTTGAGGTTAAATAAGCTTAGTTAAGAAACTGTCAATTTGTGGCTAGTGTCCCTATTCGTGCAAGATCCGTGCTACTCCCCCATTTTCCAACATTCCACTCGTACGTTTAGGTAACTTAATTGTTGGGATCGCCTCCTCCGTGTATTTAGTCAAGCAACCCGCTTGCCAAAAATACGCTCTCGCCCCGTTTCGAAACGGGGCTGGCTCCTAAACTCCTCTTATGATTACAATAGACTGGATATGATTTTGACGCTTTCCGGTCTGATTTTGAAAATCCCAGCTTCTAAAATCAAGAGGCGTCTTCGCGTCTGGACCCCAGCTGGAGATAGTGGTGAAAAGGGATTAGGGATATTTTGTAAAGGGGTAGATTTATCTTTTTTTTCTTTGCCTCTCTCAATGTTAAGCAGGGGGGGGGGGATTACAGCGCTTTAGAGATAGAGGACGACCTTCCTCGGTCGGAATTTTATATCATGGCGCAGTTTTAACTAAGCATTGTTTCCCTAAAGCATTATCTAGTGTAGTTATTTTACCTAAAATTACTTATTATTCATTTTTAAAGGCTTAAGACAAAGTTCGAAATATTACTTATTTAAATTAAGCTTAATTTAATTCACAAAATTTCTTTCTAATTAGATGGAAATGAAATGAAAACTTGCAATATTAATCGAAAAATAATCCCCACTTTCAATTTCTATATTAATTTTTACTACGAAATTAGAATATGTATTTAAAATTGAAAGTCGTTTTTACATTTGTAGAAACGTTCGCGATTTTCAAAACCTTTTTCGTGCGCGTTAAACTCATATCCAGTAGAGATTCTAGAGAAGCGTAGGGAAGTGGGGGAAGAGAGCGTAGATTGGGCACGACTAAACATACTAGAGAGGGAGGTGGGAAGATGGGGGAGGGGCAAGGATCTTCCTATAAATAGGTAGGCTAGTCACAAATGGACCACAGTCCCTTGTCGATCATTGTATCCTCAGTCGTTTTTCTTAGCGTTTCTTTTTAGCGTTTTACTTAGTATTTTTCCACTAAGATATTTTAAACCGTTTTTTTCCTTCGTGACAACCGAGGTAAGTAACTTATACGGATTCCGTGGAATGATATTATAAGTTTAACTTAATCGCGTATTTAATTCTATAGATGAACTATTAAACTTAGGAATTCCCCGGTGAAGTACTGGGGATTTGGTCCTCCTCCGTCAGGAGGAACTGAAATCGACTACTCCAAGTTATCGGAGTTTGATCGGTACGTGTTGTGGTAACTAAAGTCAAACATCCGCAAATAATTATTGGTGTTTATACTATAGGTTGCCGAGAAACGTGGAGCCGGCCGTATCTTACAAGTGTAAGGAAATAGCTCCAAGGACCAAGGCAGGAAAGGCAGCTTTCCCTGGAAAAGCCTGCCAGCTTTGTGAAAAAGTATAAAATTAGTTTTCATTTGAATTATTTTTATTAATCGTGTCAGTTTAACATATTATTTACCTGTCTTTTCGTTTAAAGTGGTATTTAGATTTACCAGAGGAGAAGAGAAGGGAGCGGATGAATGATATGTCCAAACACCGGGCGCGTCACTCTCTCGTGACTCCGACAACTCCACCGCGGTATTGGGACCTCAACACCTTGGGTGATCCCAGCCCTCCCGCCGTAACCGTTAAATTGGTGTCGAAAAGGAGACGGCCCCTAAAAATGCGAAAGCTGGACCGCAGCTCAAGTTCTTCGCCAACGAAGCGCTTAAAGCTTGATAATTAATCAAGTAAAAAAACGGCCCTTTTTAGGGCCACTCTCATTTTGAAACAAAGGTTTCACTTATAATGTATTGGGCAGTAAAGGAGTAGGTTTACTAAAATAGTAGAAATAAGCTTACATATACGTTGGAGAGGTACATCAGTATTATTCTTGATGAAGCGTCGGTAATAAGGTAACAAAATCATTGGTGGCGTCAAAAGTAATATACATAGACGACAAGATATTAACTTAAAATATTCGATTTAAATTTTGTACGTTATACATGGAGAGGAAGGCGTGACTCCGGAACAGGAGAATTGCCCCGAAGAAGACACGCAAACAAATAAGCTTACATTAATCTGATATGTCAACATTTTTAATAGTAAAAAAACTAAAAATAGGCTTACGGTTTATTAGTACGTCAACATGTTAATAATATAAGCTTTAAAATAAGCTTCCCGTACTTAGTATGTATTTTATTTTCGCGCCAAGACATTTAAATAGTTACATTTTATGACACCAAACAATTTCTTTAATTTCTGCTATAGAAAGTGCACGGAAATATTTTGGTGTCGGCAACTCGGAACGTCTCGCGACGGCCCTCAAAAATGACAACCAAGCCTCCTTCCCCGTGGTCGTAAACGCTTAAACATTTTCAGCGAAACGTCGCTAATATGTCTCGCAATAAGTTCAGATAAGAGCTAAGAAGTTGATCATAATAAATATAAATAATAGGCTTAAGTTAAATTGTCATCCAGTGGCGTACCTACAGGGGCGAAGCGGGTGACTGCCTCGGGCGCGCATTTTTAGAGGGGTGCGTTTTGGGGATTTCTTAATGGGCAACAAATTATTCTGATAATTTTGTATTGATATTATAATATGTCGCAATAAATATTTCTTTATTGGTTAAATTTGGCTACTCTTTCCATTTCATCTTTCTTCTTAATAGCGTATCTATTGGTATTGCAGCGTTGATTAGTTCATCAGCTAAACATTCGGCAATAGTTTTTATGTTACGGAAAGCACCTTCCCTGGCTCCAGCGCAACGTAGCCAAATGGTTTGATTCACCCATCTCATAGGAGATACCTCCACAGTTTGTCTCCTAACTGTACCGGCTCTTCCCAAAGACTCACCTTTGAACCACGATAGAAGATTGAGTAATATTTTGACCAGCGGCTAGAGTAACACTGCTGAATTAATTAATTAATTTAAACGACTATCGAGTATTTAAATCAGGCAAATTTAATTATTGAAATTGAAATTCTACCTGGGAGGGGGCGCCAATGTTTTGTCCCGCCCCGGGCGGCTTAAAGTCTTGTTACGCCACTGTTTTTATCTCAACGGCAGGCGTTAACGGAAACTCGGAAAGAAATTGTATTAGGCCTAACGAGGATTTCATAAGTTAGCGCCCGCCGTCACGGCGTCACGGCGATTTTGCCAATTGACGGCTTTTAAAATTCATTTTGCGCGTGAAAATACCTCTACATGTTATGGTCAAAAAAGCACCCAAAGAAGGCTGTGTGCCCAAGACATGTACCTGTAGTGTCGCGCGCTAAAACGTCATTTCAAAATACGTCAATTAAAACGCAAAAAAACTGAAAGCTTTTTAATGGCTGTAGCATTTGGTTTATAAGATTGATAAACATGAATGAGATTGATCTTCTCAATATACTGCATTAGTAATCCACATATTTCGAGTTGTTTGTTAATTTATAATTTCACTCCATTTGCCCAAATTAAAAGATTTAATATTGTTCGAGAAAATACAAACAATTTTTGAATTTCTTCCATTGTTATTTTGTTAAAGTTTCCGTGGCGAAAACGAACTTATTATAAATACGCCTTAATATCACGGTCCCGGAAGTTGAGTTAGATTAGTTTACGCCGCCGCTACCTAGTGGCGCTATTTCGAAATTTTTGACGTCACTGAAAGGATGTAGTAAAACATTCATACCTGCGATATTATGTTACTTATCATTTAACTAGCTACCAATGCACGGGCCCATTTTCGTTACTCCGTCGCTCCGTGCATAGCTCTTACTAAAATATTTCCTAAAGAATCATACTTTTTAATGAATATTACAGACTTAGGTTTTAAGCAATGAGGCAAAAAGTGCCCAGGTTTAAAGTATCATTGTAAGACGTTATAACTTCTAAGGTACACTGTGACATCGTATTTCCCGCCCCTAGCCAAGTAATAACATTACGTACGACGGTTTGAATAGTGAATACACACAATCCTCCTGATGTGTTAAGTTTGTTTGAGATATACAAAACCTACAACGCCGGTGACAGTGACATAACCAATATATATCCACAGCCATACTTATTTTTACTTACACTTCTTTGTTACTTCGGTGGTCACACTTATTTGTTATTTCTGATCACACATAATTGTTACTTCTGATCAAACATAAAATAGGGTTCAAAAGTCGCTTGATGACTTAGGTGGTGCCTTGGGTATTAGCCTAGCTGATTTTTATTAGTATTATTAAATTCGAACGCCGGCAGCATTGTAACCAGGATTTAATTTCAGGGTGGGCACGCAATGTAAAAAATTTAAAAAAAATAAAAAATTGTACATACAACCATACGGTTCAGGGTGGGCACGACCCGACCGCCCCCCCCCCCCTGGTTACGGCCCTGAACGCCGGTGTGGTTTTTTAAACTTAAAGATTATTATTATGTAATTATTAGGTAATTTTTATCACAACAATTAACAACATCGGCGCGGGTTACAAGAAATTTAGATATTAATTCATAATAATCTCGATTTTGTGGCCCTTTAAACTTAAAGATGATTATTATGTAATTATAGAAACCCCCTCCCCGTGTTAGGTAATTTGTGACAACTATAAACAACATCGGCGCTGTTTACACGAAATTTATTTATTCATTCATAATAATTGTAATTTTGAAATTTTGTTGTATTATAGCCTAAATAAATACTATTTTCAAAATTGGCTCGCCATCCCGTGAGCAGCTCTCGGCGAACACACTATACCGTAGCTCGACGTGAAAAAGGTCGCGCCCCGCCGGTTCTCAAAAATGAACAGCCCATTTAGTCGCTCGAGAAAAAGTATCTCAGCGGGCATTCAGCGCTTTGTATTGAACAGACAACTTCGTGGCTAGAGGGGGGAAAGCTTAAAAGTGAGCAGGCTAGCGCGACTATCGGCGGATCTTGTTCACCGCGTCGTGAAAACTCACCGGGTGAGAGAAACTTTCGGTTATCGTCGAGAGCTTGTTCAGTTTCTCTCTCGCACTGAAAAGAGCAGCTGACCTTCGAATTTTAACTGCTCGCTCGTTTCGAGGTGATTTTCCAAAACGAGCGCTCACAATTTTTGCCCACCTCTGGATTCATGTGACATTGTCAAAAATATGAGTCCAATGCAGCCGTACGTAGATCTTCTTACCCCATCTTGTCGCAAAAATCAATACTAAACATTTGCAGGGTTTCAATTTAACACTAAAACACGGTCGTTGGCGAAAAAGACTATCATTAAAATGTTAGCTTTTGAGGATAGGAAGTGTAAGTCACATACTCCCAACTATTATGTCACATGCGTTTTATAAGTTAAATTTACGATTTTTAGTTTAATTTCAAGCTTAAAATATATCCATGCTTGACATTGGACTGATATGAATCTTAGCCATTATGGAAGGATAAGTATATTATGTAATTCAAGGTAAAAGAGAAAATGGATGAATTGGTAGCAAATATATCTAACAATTTCTTATAAATTTGTGTTTTTTTACCAAAAAAAGTCAAATCAATATAAAGTGAAATATACTCACTTTTTTATCACTTTCAGTCATAGCATATATTCGGCACTACGCTCAGTAATGTAATAGTGGTACCTGAAATAAGTTTCTGTAGAATCAATGAAGCACTCATATAGTATAGATTGTGGTGGTAGGTAAGTTTCATTTCAAATAAAAAGGTGGGAGGGGGGGAGGGCGGCTACCATTTTTCTTTTCCCTGAAAATATTCTGAATTCTAACAGACTCCCAACACAAATATTTTTTAATATTAGTTTATTTTTGTCCAATCATTTAAGTGGGCCAGGATGGAAAATAGTGTAGTTGGGCAATGGGAAATATTTTAGAAAATGAGTAATTTTTATATCATGAACTAAATTAAAATATCAATAAATAGGAAGCTGCGACATTTAATTTTGAGGCTGGATCTAAATTTAAATAGCAAAAGTTACACGTTTTCCAAAATATATATTGCTATTTTCTGCCACAAAATGGAACAAATATTGTCAATATATTGCTATTTATATCCTGCTCCAAAAAAAATGGTTCTTTTTCAAAAATATTTGGAATACATTTTGAAATTTTCAAGCAAATTTTAAATTTAGTACTAAATTAATTGTGTAGTTTTGTTTAATCAATAGACAAATTTCAAATATTTCCATCGCGAGTCCGTTAACATTAAAAATATTTGGAGAAAAGTACATAAGTACATAAAGCAATCGCCTCGGTTACTTTGTGAGACGTCACACAAATTCAACTACATGTGCATTACATTTAATTTTAAACAATTGTTTGTCTTTTAATGACAAAACCTGACCGAGTAAGTTACTTGGGCATAATAGGGTGAGCTAACAATAACAAGTGTTACACGTGGTCCCAAAGGCTTAACGTATAGCCTATACAAGGAAACTTATCTTTCAACACATTAGATTAAAACAATATGAAATAAATTATAGTTACCTTTAGTTATTTTATTTTAAAATAATTTCTGGAGAAGAGTAGAGATTGTTTGTTGATAAGTTTTCAAAACTGAAGAATAACGCTGGAATGGGACACGACACGACTCACCGTGAGCACAAAGCGAAAGAAAGAAAGCATTCACGTACGTGCCAGGTTTTAACTCCGAGATTGAAAATCTGAATGCACAAGACAGGGCAACCAGCGTAACAGATCGATTTGGGCGAATAAAGAGAAAAACAATGTATGCTTATGGGCAATGTATTGGAAAAATTACAATTCGCTATCCCCTATTTCTCTCATCCCCCGGAGTTAATTCGATTGAGTCCAAGCAATTCATAAAAGAAAACTAAGTAATAATTTTGTAACAATAAAAATAAAATTTATTATTAGTATAGTTTAATGACTAGAATAAAACAAATAGCATTTTAATAAGCAGTATAATTAATGAAATATATTGGGATAACTTTATCCCTTTTAATTTATTAAAATTTCAAATGTGTTTAGCTTGCAACGGTAACGTAGCAAATCCTACGACTATCCGTTATTAGTACTTGTTATTGGATGAAAGTTTAAATCCTCCTAGTCACTATTGGTTCCTAACTAAAAAGTGTAAGTTTTCTGTTTTGTGAGTCGGCTAGATGACGAACATAGGATAACAGTCGTTTACGAAGCGATTTACGGCACTCAGCCGACTGCGACTCTCACCCGACTGCTCCGTCGGCGAGCCGACTAAAATTCGGACGGTCAATGCTACTGGGGATAAGATTAATATAATTTATAAATATTTAATTAAATATAAGATTAATATAATTTATAAATATTTAATTAAATATAAGATTAATATAATTTATAAATATTTAATTAAATATAAGATTAATATAATTTATAAATATTTAATTAAATATAAGATTAAAATAATTTATAAATATTTAATTAAATATAAGATTAATATAATTTATAAATATTTAAAATGATGTAAAATTATAACTTTATAAAGGACATTCGCCAAAGCTGTTTTTTAGAAAAACACCGTAACATAACAAGCGTTGGTGGCTGAGTGGTTAGAGTAAATCTCTTGCACGAGGCAGACCCGGGTTCGATTCCCGGCCGGCGCTAATAAATCGGAAATTGATACTAAGACGAATACCGTGTACAATTGGAGGAAACCCTGCCATTGGACGTTGAGAGGTTGCATAACACTCAGCACTCGATCCGTCCCAAAGTTATTAAGAAGAAGAAGAGCTAACGCCCGTACAAAACCCACAAACACGAACACAACAGACTCAACGAAAACAACTCAACAGATTTAACACCCACAACCGTCGTAACATAAACACAACAAACTCAACACCCCCAACCGTCATAACATACACACCCTACACATAACATTACAATAATGAAATATCCAATCGAACTGAGATAAAACCGTCACGACGGTGAGCGTTAACGAAAAAACACCATCCAAACCAAACCTGCAAATTTATCCGTTAACGCCCACCGTCGCACGGTAATTTTGCCAACCCTTCGACAGTCCTAGCAACTGCGAACGCAGAAATTTCGAGAAACTGCGTACGCAATGATTAACCTTTGCACGGAAATTGTTTCGCAGGACAGACACACAGACAGACAGACAGACACGGTGATTGTATAACCCCTCCTAGGGGACAAACTCGGAGAGGTAAAAATCTTTACACCCAGGAACTAGCATTTTGTAAAAATATTTTCGTTTAAAGAAGGCTAGTTCCGGGGCCATTTTACGAAAACGGGGGAGACAATGGACGCTTCAATAAAAGATACTCGGTTTCAACTCCAAATTCTTCTGGGAAGGAGCTATTTCCGGTCGGTCGGTTAAACGGATATAATGGCTAGCCACAAAGTCATATTTAAGCCAATTGGAGACGCGTTTTTGCCCTCATTAGAATTTTGCGTCAGATAAGAAACGCGTCGGCTCACGTGTATAAGGAACATACTTATGTTTATTTTCGATAATATATTTTAAGGTAACATATATAAGGTTTTTAAAACTAAGTATAAGAAGATAATATTATTATTATTATCATCCTCTTATGGTATAAATAATTAAAATTATATGTAATATTTTTATAATACCAGGCAATTTTAAAGCTTCTCATGGAGGCAGAGTTAATTCATTTCGTATAAAATTATCTTTTGGAAAAAGATGAAAACTCATTCCTTTAGAACTAAACATATTACTTTTGAATACGGTATGCAACAAGTGTTTCCTTTTAACCAGGTAATATTTTTGGCATGTTAAGGCTTAGCAAAAAACTGATGTTACTTTCGAGAAAGTTTCTAGCTTTCTAATATTTCACCAAGCACTATATAAATAATAACTTATGAGTCTTGGCTGTCGGAAATATTACTTCTTGGCAATTTCTGGGAAGATGTTTTATTTAAGCGCCTATTTCCGAATTTTCCCATTCCGACGGCAGTAGGCGCTCTCGTTCTATGGCGTCTAATTCAAGTTAACCGATACTGCTCTGCGTGATTTGAACCTGTAAGTGCGAGTTTGTCACCACTACTAGGTAACTGTTTCTCATTTTCTTTTTCTCCGCACCTTTCATACAGAGAGGTAAGTTCGTCGGACTCTCTACTATTTTAAACAGAAAGTTCACCTTCCTCGAGACCTAACCTCATTTATTCTCTCCATTTTCTCCGCAGAACATTTTTATAGGTTAACCGATACTGCTCTTCGGAATTTGGAGCAGTAAGCGCGCCTTTGCATGGAACAGACGCGTGGAGAAATATTACACGTGTTCCACACGGGTTTCTGGGGTTTTTTTTACACCAAATGAAGTTCGTGCACAAATACTCGTGGCTAACACGTGTTGGTTTTGGTTACCATCCAAGTAACGAAATTCGTGCACAAATACTCGTGGCCTACACGTTTTGGTTTCGGTTACCATCCACGTAACGAAATTCGTGCACAAATACTCGTGGCCTACACGTGTTGGTTTCGGTTACCGTACACGTAACGAAATTCGTGCACAATACTCGTGGTCTACACGTGTTGGTTTCGGTTACCGTCCACGTAACGAAATGCGTGCACAAATACTCGTGGCCTACACGTGTAGGTTTCGGTTACCGTCCACGTAACGAAATTCGTGCACAAATACTCGTGGCCTACACGTGTTGGTTTCGGTTACCGTCCACGTAACGAAATTCGTGCACAAATACTCGTGGCCTACACGTGTTGGTTTCGGTTACCATCCACGTAACGAAATTCGTGCACAAATACTCGTGGCCTACACGTGTTGGTTTCGGTTACCATCCACGTAACGAAATTCGTGCACAAATACTCGTGGTCTACACGTGTAGGTTTCGGTTACCGTCCACGTAACGAAATTCATGCATAAATACTCGTGGCCTACACGTGTTGGTTTCGGTTACCGTACACGTAACGAAATTCGTGCACAAATACTCTTGGTCAACACGTGTAGGTTTCGGTTACCGTACACGTAACGAACTTCGTGCACAAATACTCGTGGCCTACACGTGTTGGTTTCGGTTACCGTACACGTAACGAAATTCGTGCACAAATACTCTTGGTCTACACGTGTAGGTTTCGGTTACCGTACACGTAACGAAATTCGTGCACAAATACTCGTGGCCTACACGTGTTGGTTTCGGTTACCGTACACGTAACGAAATTCATGCACAAATACTCGTGGTCTACACGTGTAGGTTTCGGTTCCGTACACGTAAAGATATTCAAATACATGTGGTCTGCACGGGTTTTTCTTGTTTTAAAATAAAACACCAATGCCATATAGTATTTCACGTTTGCAATATGGTCTAGCTAGTTGTGTGTTTCAAGGCACTCCACCCCAGTACGCCCCCAACCCCTTTTTTCCATGGGATAATTTCCGTGGTACCGTTTTCCCCATAGTCGAACCACTGCTGTAAGGCCCCCTCCCCCTTTTCCCATGCGATAATTTCCGTGGTACCCTTTTTCCCAAAGTAGAACCACCCCAGTAAGGCCCTACCTCCCCTTTTTCCCATGTGATAATTATCGGGGTACCCCCAGTAAGGCCCTTCCATACCCCCTTTCCCCATGTGATAATTACCGGGGTACATCCAATAAGGCCCTTCCTCCCCCTTTTCCCCATGTGATAATTATCGGGGTACCCCCAGTAAGGCCCTTCCTCCCCCTTTTCCCCATGTGATAATTACCGGGGTACCCCAAGTAAGGCCCTTCCTCCCCCTTTTCCCCATGTGATAATTACCGGGGTACCCCCAGTAAGGCCCTTCCATACCCCCTTTCCCCATGTGATAATTACCGGGGTACCCCCAGTAAGGCCCTTCCTCCCCCTTTTCCCCATGTGATAATTACCGGGGTACCCCAAGTAAGGCCCTTCCTCCCCCTTTTCCCCATGTGATAATTATCGGGGTACCCCCAGTAAGGCCCTTCCTCCCCCTTTTCCCCATGTGATAATTACCGGGGTACCCCAAGTAAGGCCCTTCCTCCCCCTTTTCCCCATGTGATAATTACCGGGGTACCCTCTCCCCCTTTTCTCCACGCGAGAATTTCCGTAGTACTCCCCTCCCCGTTTCCAATTTTCCCGCAAAAATAACTCAAACTCGCAGTCGTACCAAACCACCCTGTACCCCTTTAAACCCCCTGTATCCAATGGCTGATGCATAAAGGCCACGGGACTAACGTAGTCCGAGAGAGCCGCGGGACTTTCAAATCGGAACGACCCCGAAATCCCCGCCCCTCCCCGTTTCCTAAACGCACAGAGAGAAAATTTCGGGTGTATTGCGAGTTGGGAGAAACACGGCCCAACTCTCAGGGGTGACAGATTTTGAGAAAATAGATAGTCGAATCACCTCAGTAACGAAGCGAAAGCCAGCATCTTCTCTCTCCGTCCCGCGCTGGCCTTCTCTTCGCCGCCCCGCCTTTGGCTTCATGACAGACTAAGCAAACATTACAGGCGGGCCCTCAGCTACACACAAAAAACTTGCCGTTAAAAATACAGCAATTTTAATTTTAAAATTACAGTAAGCTGTGGTAAAATAATTTTAACAACAACGCGCATTAAAATTAACATCTTTACGCTGTTTTTTTTAGGAAACAGTCATTTGATGTAAATATATTTATTCATGCTGTTCATAAAACGGTCACCGGATTAATAAAAACGGCAATGCACAATTTCCTCGGATTGATCATTAGTGAACGTAATATTTACAATTCTTTACTGTGGTTTTTAGTAAACAGTGTAGGTTGTAAAATGAACAACATAATATCGAAAAAACACAACACTTTGTTGTTAAATTATTTATTCTTGCTGTTTTTAAAATTAAGAGTTTGTTATAAAAACGCTAAGATTGTCATTTGCAGATTGACTACAAACCGTTATTAATTTTACAATTATTTGCTGTTTTTGCACAAAAACCGTATAAATGTGGAAATTAACTGCGTATTGAACGAGGAATTGAAGTAGAGAAAACATAAACTGGTGTATGATTTGATAAACCATCATATCTATTACCATATAAAAATGGATCCAAGCATAGGGATTGGTGACACAATATGCTAAGCGCCAGTGGCGTAAACAAGGCGGGGGTTTCCGGGTCCAGACCCTCCTGGTGCCTACCTTTGACTGTAATAAATTCCCAACCTTCTCGACCCCCTCTTAATATTCACATACTTGAAACCCTTCCCCCCAACCTTGACGAATTTATGGATACGCCACTGCTAAGCGTCCATAGAAAAATTGGTTAAAAAAGGGTGCTGCTATTTCTGGCACCTGTTGATGGGTTTTTAGCAAATTCGTCTGCTAAGTCAGCGAACAATTGGATTATTGTCTGCTAAAAGCCTGACTTTGCAGACGAATATCCATGAAGTTTGGCGGCTTAGCAGACGAATTTTCTTTGACCGATTTATGTGCACTGTAGTAATCGAAATGTTTTGGGAAATTGTTTGTAATGAGCTAAAATTTTAACACGTTACTATTTCTCGTTAAAAGTTACTATTACTACGACGAATTTAAATTTATGCTTTTCTAAAGTATGGCTTTTCTGTTAGTTTGTCTATCGGAAACCTTGATTGGTTTTTCTTAATTAATTTGCAACGAAGTGAGTTGAAAAAAGTTAAATTTAACATGATTTTACATCGTTTTATTTTCATTAATGTGGTGAAAGATATACATATTTAAAACAAAAAATGCTATAAAGGATATTAAAGAACATTAAAAAAATTAGAATATATTAATTCGGATAGAAGGGTTTCCATGGGGTCGCGGTAAATAGGGATGGTTTGGTTTTTTAAAAAATATTTGTACGCCAAAGAGAATCCTTTTCTTTCAGTCGGCAGTGGCGCACCCAAGATATTTTCAAGAGGGGGCCCTTTTTTTCTGTAGGGGGCCCCATGATATAAAATAATTTTTGACTGCTTTAGTTCTACCATAAGTCTATAATAGTTTACATAAGTGTGTCAGGTAAACGAAATAATTACTGAGAGATAGATGTAGAGTGACGTAGATTTGACGTCATACCTGAAAAGCGCCTCTATTGAGAAAAATACACAAATTAAAAATAAATGATCACGCGCTCGAGCGCGCGACGGTATCCCTCGACAAAGCTCCAGGCACGCCCTCACTATGACGATGAGGCAAAGAGCGCGTATTAGTCTTAAGTGACTTAATCTGAAATCCACCTAAAATGTGTGGTCATTCTCGAACTAACTCTCAGTAATCATTTAACACGGGGAAGATAGGAAAGTGACACACTTAAGAAAACTTTTATAGACTTATGGTTCTAATGATAAGCAAAAAACTTTTTATGAGGGCTTCGGTTCTCCTTATTTTCTTCTTCGTCCTGGAGGCCCTCTCTGGGTGCACCACCGTCAGTCGGTGTTGAAAAATTGACAACACTTTCTCTCCCTTGAAGATTTTCTTTAGACCTTTCCATGTTGAAATTAGACAATGGGTTTACTTTGTAGTGGGGTTGAAGGGACTCTCTTCCAGGTGACCTAGCTGGTCTGATGTTGTTCGGAGGTTAAGTCTCGTGGTGCAATTGACCTTCGAGTATTGTTTTTGCGAACTTGGCGGCTAGAAGTTGGCAAGAGGAATGAATGTAACAGCATCGTGTGACAATGAGATAAAATTTTTAGTTAAACTCTATGACTGATAAATTACTTAAAGAGGTTATTAACGTTTAATTTAATTTTTAAGCTACAATTTTGTTTGATTGCTGATGTTGGGCACTACTGAAGAGTCCCAACAAGGACAAAATCAGTCTAGTGTTGGTAAATCGGGCTTATTTATTTAAAATTCATATCGTCAACAACTCTGAAGCCTATAGGTCCGAGTTCTTCGTGTTTTCTTTTAGACTCGAGGGCCTATTTGGTCGGAGTATCGCTTTTAATTCTCCAAATTTGTTATGGTCTGGTTTGTTTAACCCCTTTTTTTATAACTAGCTAAAGAGCGCGACCGGAGAGTATATTTGTTACATCAGATTCTGTGGTCACACATTGAAAACGACGCGGACGGTTTCGACCAGTGTCACACTTATTTGTTACTTCTGGTTATACCTTGTACGTAACGCAGACGCGTTCGATCAGTGTCCCACAAATTATGATTATAATACGCTGAAACGACGCGTAATGTTCCGATAAGTGACACACTTATATGTTATTTATGGTCATACATTGAAAGCGACTTCTATTTTTAGTAGTTAGGGGAGTCTATTTGTGTTAATTTTTAAGCGTTATTTAAAAGCGTAAAAACAGACAGAGCGAGGGCAATGCAAAGTTCGAAGGTCGTATAAAGTTATCGAACGGGATATAATTCCGGGGTCTCCATTGAGCCGGATTGTGAGAATACCCGCTTAGGTTGACAGCGCGAGGTCAGGCGTTTTGGTCTCGCGGTTAACTACGAAGGTTAACAATTTCAAGACGCCTGTAAAACGTGATAGCAGGTCAAATGCTGCAGGCCAAATTTCGTGTGAATTAGAACATTTCTTGGACGTGCATAAACAACAAGAAACTAACAAACAAGCACGCGAACAATTTTATTTATATAGATAGAAGTTGGACTTTTATACCATTTCAAGCATTAAATGTGATTTCTATTTGTAAATTGTTCAATATAAAACGCCAGTTTAATTGCTATTTAAATATTCCACAAAATAATTGATTTAAATCACCTATTAGGCCTTATACTTCAATGTTTTTACGAAAATGTACAAAATATATTTGTGTATTAATGATAAATTATGAGCAAACCAATTGAAAAAGAATTTCCTCTCGGCCGCCACGGGGTTTCAAGAAATGACCCTTATCTTTGACCGTTTTTTTTTCTTCTAAAGCTCCAAAAGATACAAACGCAGCTTTTACCAGTTTCCATTCATTAACGGTATTAATAGGCGTTTTCAACGCTTTTGTGATTCTTTGCTTATGAAAAATTTGGCCACTAGTTACTTTTTCTCTCTCGCGTTTGGCCGTTCCGAACTTATTTGAGACATCAAGGACTAAAAAGAAGGTAAGAGTGAATGTTTTAGAATATTTTAATTAATTTAAGTATTTTTGAGGCATTATTTCATGTATTTTTCACATACGCTTTATTAGAATGTAACCTATTCTAAAGCCACGTTCATACGTACACCTCTTCAAATCGCTGCGAAGCGCCGGGAGTAGTGGCTCACTCCTGTAATCCCAGGCGTCCGGGAGGCAGAGTTTGCGGATGGGCGTGTGAGGACGACCACCAATCCCCTAACGGGTGGTCGGAATTCTTCCGCCAAGGGTGTCCCCACCCCTGTCCCCTCGTATCCCCCCGTTGGCGTGGCCGTTACACATATCTCGCCCTGATTAATCAGATATTGTGTGTGTGCTGGTGTCTAAGGCCTCGGGTCGACACCGATGTGTGTGTATCTCCAAAAAAAAAATCGCTGCGAAGCGCTTTGTTACTGGTTTTAAATACGTTCACACTCGCCAGAAACCGATTAGTGACATTAAGCATAGTCTAAAACCACTTGATAATTTTTCTCTATGAGGCCTATATTCGACGGTTTTTCTTAGCGTATAGTTAATATTTAAAGTAGTAGAAGGAAAGTGAGGTCGACCCATCAGTCCCAGGTTCAGGTTTAGGTTCGGGATCGAGATCCGGGATTTAAGGGGTGAAATGGGGGTAAAATCATCGAAAAATCAATGTATTTATGATATTTCTAGCGACGATATGTTTTTTCGTATATCAACATATTGTGTTCAGGCCAACTTGTTCATTTATCTCCGCTTATCTCAAATTTCAAAAGTACACTTATATGGTACTTGAACGTATATCTTATCAAGTTTTATCGTACGTAATAAGATGAAATGATGTAAAAAGTGATAACCTGGGCGGCGCGTGCGCGGATTACCCGGGAGGCGCGGTTAATTTGAATTTAAGAGTGTTTTGACGTCATGGAATATTCGTTGTTAAAGTGACGTAGAAAGGAAATATTTTTAAACTTCATTTTATTATGTCGAGTGATTCAATACTTTAAAGAGATAAACTGTTATATAAGACGCGTGTGGCATTGGGTAGTGGGGGTTTTTCCGGGAACTTTCCCGCATACGAGTGCGTTTACCGCGTATATTTCCGTATAAGGGCGTTTTACGCGTAGTTTTTCCGCGAATGAGCACGTTTTTCGACACCGGCGCGTTTTAACGTAGTTTTCTGCATTGGGGATCTTGTTTCTTGGTATGTTGATGAAAACTCAGAAAATTTTTAGATATAATGATAAAATATTACTCTGATTGACGGGAATTATCGTCACTGCTTAACGAATGTATAACACCTTTTAAGGAAAATAAATTTTTGAGACAAGGCTGCCATCTATAGAAGCGTTTTACAGTTCATTGAAAAATCTAATCTTTTTAAATCATCATCTCGTTCGTAATTGCCTTTCTATCTCTTCAATTTTAAAAGTATATCCTAATTTATTCTATATGTTTAACATTAACAAGTCTCCAAACTATACCAACTTTTAACCAATTTTCCCCAATTGTACTAATTTTTAACAGAATTTCCTAAATTATTATAATTTTTACCATAAGCCAACTTAATTTCAAAACTATTATCTATTTATGAAAAATGAGTTTTGTAAGTATTTGGAATCGTTTCATTTTTATCCCTAAAATGGCGGATTTGTAGGAAATTTATTTTATTTTTATTGGCTTTACGATATTTCAAGTTAATTTATAAAATTTATAAATGAGTTTAATTAAATTAATAATTAAGTTTCGTTCGTATATTGAATCGGTATTTATAATAATTTTTTCACCTAGATTATTTTTTTTTATCCCCCGCACTGTCGATCCAGCTCCCTACTATACGTGTTCATTTATAAAATCAAAATTGAACCGTCATGAATAATCCATATAAACGTAAAAGATGTTTTCGCAAACAACCAGTATACTTTTTATTACATATTATAAACTATTTAAGCAGCGTGCCTATATTATTCTTTCTGCGTATCTAATGTTTTTTAAAATTTAATTTCCATCTGTATGCATTTGGATAGAGCATACCTTCGTTTATCGGAGCGAAGATCGTGTGGTACAGCTTAAATTTGCTTTAATTACCCTGAAATGATAAGATTACGATTATTCGTTTTACAGCTGAACAGAAAATGACACAGCGAACGAATTTTCCAGATTTCTTTTGAACCTCCATCCGTAAATGCTTCAAGAAAAACCTCGTCCTTCACCATAAGAAAGAAAAATGGGGAATAGGATTTAGTTTTGGTTATCGTTTTGTTTATACTGTAATAGCAACAATACTAAGATGACTTTTCGATAAAGGATTAGTTTTGCGGAACTTTTTATATTATCGCGTTTTGATCCTTATTACCGTATGGATTTCAACACAATTGAAAAATATAAAACACAATGCAAATAATTTAATTCTTTTAACTGATAATACTGATTTGAAAACCTTGATGTAATTTTATTTATAAGCTGTGGGTTTTTATGCTATATAATTTCAAATGCAGGTATTGTTTAAAGTACAAATGCATAATTTAATGTATCAGGTTTTGTATTTTTGTGTTTATCAGTAAAACCACTTACTTTAAGTATTTTTAAATCCATTCGGTCTAATAGTTGATTACGCACCTATAATCCATGATGTTTTCATTTAAATTCAAATTATAACGAATTGAAAGTTTGAAGAAAATATTAATTTAGTTTGTAAATGAAATCCTTTTATAGTACTTTGAAGGGCTCTTAATACGTTTTGAACTTCCAAAATAAATTAATGTACTAAGTTACGTTTAAAAGAACCTTCTGTAACAATTCCAATATGTAAATATAGGTATAAGGATTGAAAAAATACTTAAAGAAACTCAGCGTAAATTAGAATGGAAATCGGCTCCGGTAACGTTTTTGCAAATTTTAAGTCTAATCTCAGGTTACTGTTTTTTACAAGATGCAAGTGATTAGCGTTGTTATTAAGCTCCGAGGTATCCAAAATCAAAAAGCAGGCTTTAATTTTCTATTTTTGTTGGAAAATAACCAAAACTATGCAGTTTTTTTAAAAGAATCTCACAAATTATACTAACTTTTAACAAAATATCCCCAATTATAATAACTTTTAATCAGGGATAAAAATGAAACTATTCAAAATATCTACAAAACTCAATTTTCGTAAATAGACAATAGTTTTAAAATTAAGTTGGCTTATGGCAAAAAATAGAATAATTTAGGAAATTCTGTTAAAAATTAGGAATTTTAATATTTTTATATTTTTATATTTTTTATTTTATTTTATTTCATTTTATTTTATATTTTATTTTATTTCATATTTTATTTTATATTTTATTTTATTTCATATATTATTTTATATTTTATATAACAGGTCTTAAGCCAATCAATGACATACAATATTATCCCTTTACTTCTCTGCTCCCTTCCAACTATCTTGCAATATTTTCAATCCAATTGTATTTGGTTTTATATCTTTAACTTTATTTCTCAGTGCAATTTCCCTTTGACAAGCTTCTTCTAACTTCAATTCCCACTTTTTTAAATGCTTTTCCATTTCGTCCAAATGCTCTTTTATTTCTTGCATATCTAACCACGTCCTATTATACTCTTCCACTATTTCACTAACTTCCTCGAATGAATGGAAATCCATATGACTATAAGTAACAGAACACAATAAATATAAAATGTCCAGCAATGTTAAAAGTTAGGTCACCAGAAAGACCCTTTCCTCTTGTTGTTTCTATTTCAGTGGAAACGAAACTTGGACTTCAAGACGCCCGCGTCTTTTACGTTTATATGGATTATTCATGACGGTTCAATTTGGATTTTATATATGGACACGTATAGTAGGGAGCTGGATCGAGAGTGTGGGGGATAAAAAAAATTAATCTTGGTGAAAAAATTATTATAAATAAATACCGATTCAATATACGAACGAAACTTAATTATTAATTTAATTAAACTCATTTATAAATTTTATAAATTAACTTGAAATATCGTAAAGCCAATAAAAATAATATAAATTTCCTACAAATCACCCATTTTAGGGATAAAAATTAAACGATTCCAAATACGTACAAAACTCAATTTTCATAAATAGACAATAGTTTTGAAATTAAGTTGGCTTATGGTAAAAATTAGAATAATTTAGGAAATTCTGTTAAAAATTAGTACAATTGGGGAAAATTGGTTAAAAGTTGGTATAATTTGGAGATTTGTTAATGTTAAAAATATAGAATTAATTAGGATATACTTTTAAAATTGAAGAGATAGAAAGGCAATTACGAACGAGATGATGATTTAAAAAAAATTAGATTTTTCAATGAACTGTAAAACGCTTCTATAGATGGCAGCCTTGTCTCAAAAATTTATTTTCCTTAAAAGGTGTTAGACATTCGTTAAGCAGTGACGATAATTCCCGTCAATCAGAGTAATATTTTATCAGTATATCTAAATTTTTCTGAGTTTTCATCAACATACCAAGAAACAAGATCCCCAATGCAGAAAACTTCGTGAAAACGCGCCGGTTTCGAAAAACGTGCTCATTCGCGGAAAACTACGCGTAAAACGCCCTTATACGGAACTATACGCGGTAAACGCACTCGTATGCGGGAAAGTTCCCGAAAAAACCCCCACTACCCAATGCCACACGCGTCTTATATAACAGTTTATCTCTTTAAAGTATTGAATCACTTGACATAATAAAATTAAGTTTAAAAATATTTCCATTCTACGTCACTTTAACAACGAATATTCCATGACGTCAAAACACTCTTAAATTCAAATTAACCGTTCCTAGCGGGTAATCCGCGCACGCGCCGCCCAGGTTATCACTTTTTACATCATTTCAACTTATTCCGTACGATAAAACGTGATAAGATATACGTTCAAGTGTCACTCGCGATAAGCAGAGATAAATGAACAAGTTGGCCTGAACACAATATGTTGATATACGAAAAAACAAATCGTCGCGAGAAATATCATAAATACATTGATTTTTCGATGATTTTACCCCCATTTCACCCCTTAAATCCCGGATCTCGATCCCGAACCTAAACCTGAACCTGGAACTGATGGGTCGACCTCACTTTCCTTCCACTTAAAGTTCAGTTATCAATTATACGCTTTAAAAAACATTAAAGATAATCGTCAAACAGTATCACGTGGCTCTAGACGTTGCTATTGAAACTTCTAGAGCGTTTGCTTATACTCTCTATTAGACAGTTTCAGCAAACCCATTTCTAGACGTTTACGCGAACGTCTACCAATCTCCAGAACGTTGCGGACGTTCGCGAAAACGCCTAAAAATGGGTTTGCTGAAACTGTCTATTAACGTTTTATATACGCCTGTTAATAAATTCACGACAAATAATAATTTAACACTTCTTTAATCAGGAAAAGATCTATGCTGACTGCCCAAAATTGTAATTGTTATTTTAGATATGCAGCCAAAATAAATCCTCAAAAATCAACAACTTGCCAAAAGCCTTCCGCCGTGCACCCTAAGGTTTTGACATTAATTAAAAAGCTAGCAAATTGGAAACTCTCAAATGATAGGTAACATTTTTTTGTTTTTCTGTTTTTTTTCGGTCCTTCACGTGTCATGTGCCAAAATTAATTTTCCCTTTAAACCAAGTAACTTAATTTTTTTTCCATGATATTTCAAATCTCCAATTTTTGAGCGTTTGTTTTGAGAATTTACGTCTATTAGTACACATTTCTGTTGTTTACTAAAATTAACAACAGGTCCCCAATATAAGTAAAATCAGGCAGTAGCGTAATTTAAATGGCAAGAAATTAATCCGTAAATTTATAATTAAGACGGAAGTCAGTGGTTGTGCTTCGGGATAAAATCAAGAGATGGCGATGTCTTGGCTGGTGTTGTCCGAAAAGAGTTTTATTTCAATTCCACGTGATTTGATTAGATTAATTGTACTGTTAAAGTTGAGAGCGCATTTTTATGAAACGTCATTGCGCTGACATTTTAGCTCATGCAATAAAACGATATAGCGCGTTACATTTTAATTTTTTTTAATTAAGTCGCTCACCAAGATAATTTAGCGACTTCTCATGCCAGTTAGTCGAAATACTAAAAACAATACGGTTTTAATTTAATATAAAATTAGTACCTTGAGATAGAATTTGAGAGTGTCGTAATAACATGTTATTTCTATGGTTATAGCAGACTTGCGCCTTAAGCATCATATATAATAGATACATAGTTATTGGCAAATACTGCGGTTATATATGACTGGTATTTAGCGAATAATTATCTTCTTTCTATTGTTTTATAACCCTTCAGGTCGGCCTATTAATTTTCCCATTTGCCCTTATTTTCTATATTATATTATTTTCAATCAAATGCACTTGTGTTATTTGTTTTTATTCAATTGCATTTATGTTTTTTTTTGTTATTTTAGTGACATTTCTGGAAGTACTATGGAATAACCTTGTATTCTCTCGACGTTAGTTGAAAATAAAACAAATTGATCGCAAATTTAAATTTTTAATTTTTTTCACTGACTACTTGCAGCTTACAATAATTATTTTGATACATAGTGAAAAGATGAAACATTACTGGATTACTACTATATCAAATAGTTCGATATATAATAGATCTTTCTATAAAATAGCCTACACTTGCTGAACTTATTTTTATGTTACTCATTCGTCATGAAATACGTAATAGTTCTGTTCAGTTTATACTAAAAAACCGGAAGAACTCTCGAATTTACACTGATGTCCAGGGCTTTTCGTAGTGAAACGTTATTCATACGTCACCCGTGACGTAGCAGCAAAGTCAAAACAAGAAGGCCAACGTAACTTAATAAAAAGGCCTATTTAGCAATGTTGTTACTGTTAAATTAGGAGCAGGAATATTAAAGGTATCACATTTTTGCGGTTTCAAAAACGGCTAATAATACTGCTAAACTAACCGCTGGAATTCTGAAGGTTAGAAATAGGTCTAAGCTGTTTAATAATCGGCTGATGCTGCCATTAAAACAGCCGAATTTTGTTTGATAAACGGCCTATGTTGCCATAAAAACCGCCGAATTTTGTTTGATAAACGGCTTACGTTGCTATAACAAGTTGGCAAGCCAAAATATACCTCTCCTCGGAAGCATTGTCCCTAGTGGTATTAATTTCTCGACACGACCCCCAAAGATATTTCCGCAATTCAGAGTTATTTACGAAAAACGTATCCTCGGTTCAAACCCTGCCCGGTAAAATTTTTAATTTTAATTTAAATAATTGAGACGAAACAATCGAGTTTAATTTATTCAGAATATTATAAATTAAGTAGTTACAACAGCGAGTTAGATTTACTAAAACAATGCACAATTGAATTTAACCCTTTTTACAGTACATGTTTATCAGTTGAATATAATAATAATATCTACAGATGGTATTTGTATTTTTCTCGCTTACGAAATACTTGCCGCATCTTTAACGCTCATTTTATTTCAACGCTCGTAGACTTCCAGTTGACGTTGTGACACATACCGCATGAAAAAGACCAATGCCGTCCAATTTCCAATATCATATAATGACTCGCACACCCAGGAAATCATTGACTGCGTTAGAAATCGTAGATATCCAAATATCCACACCAAATATATTTACAAGAAGCAAAAACCTTACCACCAACAAAGCACAGAGAGCCACTTGACTAACCGCCAGCTCTTAAAGCAATTAACGTTAAATTATCGTCTTTGAATTAACACAACTATATATAGGTCGCTAAGAATACCCGTAAATAAATAACCAAAAAACTAACAAAGTGAACCACCCACAGGGTCTACCCTTTAACCCTCTTATCTCGGCTGACTGCGCTAAAACAAGATTTCACCTTTAAAATTTCATTCGTATAAAAACCAGATTAGGCCTTCATAAATTCATTAATAAAAAAAGACTTTATTACCTATTATGTTTACGATGCGTGTCTTAATTTCAGTGAAACTAAGGAGCTATCGGTGTTTCTGTGGTAGAGCGCTCGACTGCCAAGCCGAATGGTCTGGGTTCGAAACCTGGGTGGCGCATTTGTTTTTAATCAATAGAGAAGCGCTAAATTAGAATATCTTCGATGCAATAATTTCAATTTCAATTCTATTTCAATTAAACCAAAATTTCGTACTCTTTTAAATACGGTTCCGATAAAGCTGAAGGTCTAATTTTCAATAAGGCGTAACAAGTGTCGGTGGTTCTGTGGTAGAACGTCCGCCTGTCAAGCAGGAGGTCTCGGGTTCATATCCCGCCCGATGCGATCGCAAATTGATACTAAGACGAATACCGTGTACAACTGGTGGAAACCCTGCCATTAGCCGTTGAGAGGTAGCATTACACTCAGCACTCGGTCCGTCCCAAAGTCATTAAGAAGAAGTTGGAGAGAAAACGCCCATATAAACACAGCAGACTCAACATGCACAACCATCAGAACACAAACAGAACAAATTCAACACTCACAACCTACGTATAAACATTACAAAAACGTAATACACCAAACCGTCACGACGGTGAGCGAAAAAACACCATCCAAACCAAACCGCAAATGAATCCGTTAACGCTCACCGTCACACGGTGGTTTTGCCAACCCTTCGAGAAACTGCGAACGCAGTGATTACACTTTGCACCGAAAATGCGAACGCGTTCGCAGGCCTGACAGACAGACCCACAGACAGACACGGTGGTTGTATAACCCATCCTCCCCTAGGATGGGTTATACAACCACCCCCTCGGAGAGGTAAAAACAGCCGAACGCTGTTCGATAAACGGCCGATGTTGCTATAAAAACAGCCGAATGCTGTTGGATAAACGGCCGATGTTGCTATAAAAACGGCAGAACGCTGTTTGATAAACGGCCGATGTTGCTATAACAAGTTGGCAAGCCAAAATATACCTCTCCTCGGAAGCATTGTCCCTAGTGGTATTAATTTCTCGAGATGACCCTTTAAGTTATATCTCCCCAATTCAGAGTTATTTATTAATAACGTAATCCCGGTTCAATCCCGCCCGGTATAAAATTTTAATTTGAATTAAAATAATTGAAACGAAACAACCGAGATTAATTTGTTCAGAATATTATAAATTAAGTAGTTACAACAGTGAGTTAGACGAACTAGAACAACGCACAATTGAATTTAACTTTATTTACAGAATAATTTTATCAGTTAAATGTAATACGAAGCAAACTTTAATAAAAGATATCTACAGAGGGTATTTGTATTTTTATCGCTTACAATATAACAACACAGAAAACCATCTTTAAACCACTTCACACGAAAAAATGATAATTAAAGCCAACAATACCGCCCAAAAGCTCAACACAATCAAAATTAAAATACAACTAGCGGTATTAATTACTCGAGATGACCCTCAAAGTTATATCTCCCCAATTCAGAGTTATTTACTAATAACGTAATCCCGGTTCAATCCCGCCCGGTATAAAATTTTAATTTGAATTAAAATAATTGAGACGAAACAACCGAGATTAATTTATTCAGAATATTATAAATTAAGTAGTTACAACAGTGAGTTAGACGTACTAAAACAATGCACAATTGACTTTAACCCTATTTACGGTACAAGTTTAGCAGTTAAATATAATACGAAGCCAATTTTAATGAAAGAAATATCTACAGAGGGTATTTGTATTTTTGTCGCTTACGAAATACTTGCCGCATAGTTAACGCTCATTTTATTTCAACGTTCGCCCGATCAAGATACCGTAGATATCTGGTAGTGGACGACTCGTAGACTGTCGGAACCATCCTGTTGACGTTGGGACACATACCGCAAGAAAAAGACCAAAACCGTCCAATTTCCAATATCATATAATGACTCGCACACCCAGGATATCAATGACTGCATTAGGAATCGTAGATATCCAAATATCCACACCACCAAAAAACTTATTAACAAGAAGCGAAAAACTTACCATTCACAAAGCACAGAAAACCACTTGACTAAACGTATATCAATAAATGACCGTAGAGGGAATAGTTAGGGTTCTTTATAAATAAACACAAACGAACCCAATTGATGAACTGCATTAAACATCTTAATCAGCCGAGAAAACGTTTAAAATAAATTACGACCGAGTTGAAAACCAGACCAACTCGATATGTTGTTAATAAATTAATTATTAAGCTTGAAAACCAATACGCTAAACCTAATAGATAAGAATATACGACTGAAAAAACTAAATAAATTACAAAAAACTAACGGGTTCTACCCTTTATCTTATCTGCTGACTGCGCTAAAACAAGATTTGACCATTAAATTTTTTGAAAATGCGACGTATACACTTTGAAGGTTCCGTCAAAAATTATCCTTTCCCAAACGTAAAGGTTCTCAAAACATTAATACACAAAAAATAAGTAAAAAGGTTCCTCCAAAAAATGAACCATTTTGCGGAAGAAGTAAATAATTTTAAAAGAATAAAAGATAAAACAAATATACAACCGCAAAAATAAAACGTCAAATAATAGAAGAAAACAATCTTTAACTCCATTCATTAAAAAAACCCTAAACAAAAGTACCAAATTGAAATAAAGCAACTTATTATATTAAACAAGATTAAGTCTTTATAATTTTTTCGTAAAAAAACCACATTAGGCCTTCACAATTTCATTCGTAAAAAAATTCAAGACTTTGTTAACTATTATGCTTACAATGAGTGTCTTATTTGCAGTATAGCTTGAAGTTATCGTTGGTTCTGTGGGTGACGCATTTGTTTTTAATCAAATGAGAAATCGCTAAATTAGAATTTCTTCGATGCAATAATTTAAATCTTCCACGAAATCTTGCTCTATTTCAATTAAACCAAAATTTTGTACTCTATTAAATACGCTTTCGATAAAGCTGAAGGTCTAATTTTCAATGAAACGTAATAAGTGTCGGTGGTTCTGTGGTAGAACGTCCGCCTGTCAAACAGGCGGTCTCGGGTTCGAAACCCGCCCGATGCGATCGCAAATTGATACTAAGACGAATACCGTGAACAATTGGTGGAAACCCTGCCATTGGATATTGAGAGGTAGCATTACACTCAGCACTCGGTCCGTCCCAAAAGTCAATAAGAAAGAGTTGGAGAGATACCACCCGTACATACACATCACAAACTCAACACTCACAAACGTCATAACAATAACACAACATTACCACCCTACACATAAACATTACAATAGCGAAATAGCCAAACCACTGAATTAACCCTGTCGTGACGGCGAGCGTTGACGAAAACAAAACCACCAAACCAACCCCGACTGCAAATTAATCCGTTAACGCTCACCGTCCCACGGTGGTTTTGCAAACACGGTTTTTCGACTTTGTTCCCTAATTACTAGCAACTGCGAACGCAGAGATCTCGAGAAACTGCGTACGCAGTGATTACACTTTGCACCGAAAATGCGAACGCGTTCGCAGGCCTGACAGACCCACAGACCCACAGACAGACACGGTCGTTGTATAACCCCTCCTAGGGGACTTTGTCCCCTCGGAGAGGTAAAAACGGCAGAACGCTGTTCGATAAACGGCCGATGTTGCTATAAAAACAGCCGAATGCTGTTGGATAAACGGCCGATGTTGCTATAAAAACGGCAGAACGCTGTTTGATAAACGGCCGATGTTGCTATAAAAACGGCAGAACGCTGTTTGATAAACGGCTGTTGTTGCTATAAAAACAGCAGAACGCTGTTTGATAAACGGCCGATGTCGCTATAAAAACGGCAGAACGCTGTTTGATAAACGGCTGATGTTGCTATAAAAACAGCCGATCGAATGCTGTTGGATAAACGGCTGAAGTTACTTAAAAAACCACAGTAGAATTATCAAAAGTAACATCTGTACCGTTATAAATACAACTAAGATTACTGTTGAAAAACCAGCACGAATTTTAAAATTAACATAACTGCCCGTTAAAAATATGTCTAATCTTACTGTAAAAAAACAGCTCTGATACTGGTTATTACATATACCTACTGTTTTAAGTACATTTAACGTTACTGTTAAGAAACCAGCAGGTACCTTAACTTTAACTTATCTTTGCCGTGTTAAAAACGTTGGCCAGGAATGTTTAAAAAACGGAAGTCTTATAGTAAATGTAATGTTTTTGTTAACGTCAATCGATTAAATAAAAGATCTCGACTTGGTTTAAATCTAACAACAAAATGTATTTACTATTCTGCCGGCTTAGGCGCGTCAAGGTTATTCTATGTTCTTTGGTTGGGACTACCAAAGATAGTATATTGATAGAGAAGGGCTGGACAGCTATAGGGATAGAAATCACAAGATAATATATTTGGGGGTAATACATAAATCTATACATTACATCCACCTTTTCTTTTACAAAACTCAAATACTTTAGGGGACTTCACATTTCTTCAATCAATCTTCTGGGTTTAACTCGAACGGGGCGCAGTTGATATTTGGGCGGTATGGCCTCCTCGCTAATGGTAGGTGTCACAGTTGCTGGTTGGTTAGGGCCGTTTGGTGTATTGGGCTGAGAGTCAGGGAATGTTATAGGTGTCGTGGGCGGAACGAGTTAGAAGAAAGACGAGTTGCGTGTGATTGTTCGACCGTCATGTTCAGCAGTAATAGTTGAACCTTTAATTTCAGTAATCTTGTGAAGTGTTGGTTCAAAGTGCGGGGAAAGTTTGTGAGTGCGGTTGGCTTTGACAAGAATGGTATCTCCAACTTGCAAATCACACAGTTTCGCTCTATGACGTTTGTCACTATAATACTTCATCTTTGATTTAGCCAACGTGTCTTGAAGTTCGAGGTTAGCTTGTTGGGTTGAAGACATAGTGTTGTCGGTGGGGAATGTTGGTAGTGTATTTCGAACGGTGCGTCCGAACATTAAAGTTGAAGAAGCGATGTTAGTGGTGCAATGTGGTGTGACACGATAGTTTCGTAGGAACGTTTGAAGTTCGTGTTTCCAATCTGAACCAGATATTTCAGCGGCGCGAATGGTTTTTGCCAAAGACGCCATGAACCGTTCGGAGTTCCCATTGTCCTGGGGCCATCTAGGTGTTACCTTACGATGCTTAATACCAAGATTTAATAGATAATCTGTGAAGTCCTGAGAGTTGTATGGAGGTCCGTTATCAGTCTTAACTTCGTCCACGAGGCCAAAAATTGAGAACGAGATTGCTTTTGGTATAGCTTGACGAACGATCATAGAGACGTGATGTTCCGTTGCTGGTGAGAGGCATTCAAGCTTATTCTGGTTTACTATCGGATGACGCGAGAGATAGTCTGCGTGATTTAATTTACCCGGTTTGTATTCTAAAGTTAACTCGTATGGTGCTAAACGGAGATTCCACCGTTCTATCCGAGCGGAGGTTTTTGCGCTTGGTTTACCGAGAAGTGTGATTAAAGGTAAGTGATCCGTTATCACTGTGAATGCGGAACCGTATATGTAGAGATGGTAATGTTCACAGGCGTATACCACTGCCAATGCTTCTCGTTCCGTTTGTGAGTAACGAGTCTCGACTTCTGTGAGCGCTTTGCTCGCGAATGAGATGATAGTAACAATACCTTTGTTATTGGTTTGTGTAAGAATGGCACCTAGTCCTGTAGGGCTGGCGTCTACGTACAAGGTAGTGTTGTTTGATTGGTCAAAATACGATAAGATTGTTTCTTTGGTTAGGTGATGTTGTAAGTTACGTAAAGCATTTTCTTGATCGTGACCCCAAAGCCACGGTGCTCCTTTTTTGTAAGAATACGCAGAGGTCGGGTGACATCAGAGAAGTTCGGTATAAATCTAGAACAATACGTAGCGAGACCAAGAAGGCTTCGAATTTCGACTGGCGTGGTAGGTTGTGTTATGGTATGTAGTGCTTGAAGTTTCGATGGATTTATGGTAATGCCGGCGGAGCTGAAGACATGGCCATAGAATTCTAGCGTCCTTTGCTTGAAACTGCATTTTGACGGATTCAGTGTAATTCCATTCTGTTCGAGGCACTTTAGTACCGATTCTAAGGCAATGTCGTGTTCTTCATCAGTCCGGCCAGAAACTAAAAGGTCGTCTGACGCATTTATTGCCCGTGGAATATGCTGGATCAGACAGCGTATAATGTTGTGAAAAATTTCTGCGATAGAGTTTACACCAAAGTTCGCTCGTTTATATTGGAATAAACCTCTATGGGTGCTAAAGGTGGTTATATATCGTGACGACTCGTCTAATTCTAACTGATGGTAACCTTTATTGAGGTCGAGTTTGGAGAAAACCGTTGCTCCATTGAGTTTGGTAATGATATCTTCTATTGTTGGCATGACGTGGCGTTCGCGAATGATTGCTGTATTTGCCATGCGCATGTCAACGCAGAGTCGCAACTTGTTATTTTTGAATATTAATACCACTGGAGAAACCCACGGAGTCGGACCTGTAACAGGTTCAATGATGTCATTCTTTTGCAACATGTCCAGTTCGGTTTCCAATGCAGTCCTTAGATGAAACGGTATTCTGCGATGAGGCTGCGCTACAGGCGGTATTGTCGGGTCAATGGCTAGTTTGATTTTTATACCTTTTAATTTGCCTATTCCCTCAAATAGCTTAGGATGCGCGCGAGAAATGTCGTTATGTACAATGGTGTTCACTTCAACTTTAACGGTAGAAGGCGAGACGAGTTGTAAATGTTGCAGCGTGTGGTAGCCAATGATGGGTGGAGATGCTGAGCCTAGGTTTTTGACGATGTGAAATGTAGCCCTGGCTGAACATTTCTGGTATGATATCTTGACATTGATTTGTCCTAATAATTTCAAAGGTATGTTGGAGCCGTATGGGTAAATGGCGAGTGACGACTTGTCTAAACGCGGTTTCGGACGAAGTGATTCATAGACTGATGAGTTGAGGATATTCACACTCGCACCTGTGTCCATGATAGCGCGAACCTTTGTGGTGTCGACTTGGACGGTCAGTGTAGGTAAAGAACTGTTCTTGATATCCAGCGATTGGTCACTGAGTGTGAATAACAAAATGGTCATCATCCAGGTTGTCTGTGGTAGGTACTTGCATAACTTGTATTCGTGACTTGGCTGGTGGTTTAGATTGATGTCGCCTATTGTCAAAATTAGTTTTCTTTTTATAGTTGATGGTACCTTTTTTTGAACTGTCAGAGGACCGACACATCTTCATGAAATGGTTGAGTTTAACGCAATTACGGCACGTTTTGCCTTTGGCCGGGCATGGGCGATTTACGTGAGGGTAGGTTCCTCCACATAAGCCACAGGTTTGAGGGTGGTTGTCTTTGGTGTGAGGTTGCAGTTGTGGTTTGGTGTAATGTTGGACCCAATTAGCTACGTGGCGGGTGGTTTCTTGGTGATTGGTGGTTTTTTCAATAGACGTAGCTTGTGTTTCTGAAGCTTCTAGGAGGCGTCCGACTTGTAAAAGCTTGTCAAGGTCAAGTGAAGGATCTTGCAGGGCCTTACGCCGCAGTTTTTTAGACGTACAGGTCTGTACTATGTGTCTTTTCAACTCGAGACTAGGATCATCAAACTCGCAAAAGGAAGAAAGGGAGCGTAAACGAACGTGATATTCATCAATAGACTCACCGCTTGATTGCTTGGAATTGCGAAATTTGAATATTTCAAAGTCGGCGTTGTGCTTCGGTGCGAAGTGATTACTAAGCAGCGCCACTGCGCTCTGAAAGTCCAGTACTTCTTCGTTGCCAGGTAATGCGTAGAAAATGTCTTGTACCTGGTCGCCTACGCAGTGGAGAAGAAGAGCTTTCTGTCGAGCGGAGTTTTGAACTCCCGATGCTATTAGGTAATTCTCAAACTTCATACACCATTTCTTCCATGCTGCGTTAAGATTCTCGACGTCGGTGGTAAGATCAAATGGTGAAACAGCCGGTAGTGCCAACGCCATGATGAAACAAAAAAAGGACCGCTAAGCCTCGGTACAGATTAAAACGAAAGACGGCTTAAAAACACTGGTAAGCGTGAGATAACTACTTGTAGACAGGTGAGAGGACAAACATCCCATCTCCGTCGACAAAATGTAATGTTTTTGTTAACGTCAATCGATTAAATAAAAGATCTAGACCAAAGTTGGGCACACTTTTGCAGATAATTTTTTTTCCTATCAAAATATAATAGATGGAGTTGCTATCAATTTTCTCTCATTTTTTTTTATTTCAAATATTTAAAGTATAGATTTTTTTGCGATTTAGATTCAATAGATGGCGGTAAACTCTCAATGAATAAATAAAGTTTCCGAGATTTTGTGTCTATATATAAATTAACTCGCGTGAAGTTAGTAGTTGAAAATTTACGATCGTATCAGTATCAATTTTTTCCTAAATTACTTATTGGTAACTATCAATTATATATTTTTTTGCATTCTACATATAAATTTTTCTCTCATATAAATTTTTTTACAGATAAAAAGCTGTAAATCATACGCCCAATAAAAATATTTTTTTTTGTAAACCTATCAAATCAAACTCATCAATGAAATATGTTATAAACTAGCCTATCAAATCAATCATACCAATGCAATGATATACCTATCGAATCAATACTATAATTTTTTTAATTTTATCAAATAAAATAATATACAGCGAAATAATTAAATATTTTGTTCAAAACAATCAATTTTAATTCCTCGTTTGCGAAATAATGATAATCACAAATGCTTTGTTTAGTAGATATATATCACAATAGGCTCAATAGCTTTGACATGGAATTTGACATTGTACAGCCCCAGCCTCTTCCAGTCAATAAAACGATAATTATGAAGTAAATCAGGTAATAAGTAAAAATGCGTTGCAAACTTTTTATAAATCAAAACCAAATCCAAAACTGAAACTTTCGATAGAACTTTCGAAACGTCCCATTGGAGTTTAACCGTCACGTGATAATACCCCCTCCGCAAGCTGACTCACCTCGCACGGCCTTTTCACGTTTGCAGCGAGACATAAAGAAATCCGTGTATGCCTCCCCCTCTTCCTTCATCCCCCCACTTTGAGGAGGGAGGAAACGGTTTGTAGTTAAAAAAACAGTCACAGGGTTCACATCATCATCCTTACTATCTGCCCTTTTCTCCATGATTCAACTCTTTTTAAAGGTAAATTAAATCTTTCAAATCAAACTATCAAAAATCGTCAAATAAATTTTGTAGAAGATAATTTTAAATTTTTTTGATAGTACAGGAATAATTTTTTCTATAAAAACTTTAGCTTGTCATATCATAACTATCAAATTTTGAAATTTTTACTAAGAGATGGCGTGAAAAACATATTTCAAAATTTCAATATTTATCCCAAAAACGCAGGACGCATCATTTTTTTCATAATATTTTAAACTAGGATAAGGACTCCTTTCAAGTGAAAATCTATAATTTTTCGGGTAAATTTTCGTCAAATCTATCAAAAAACTAAAGCCATTACCGAGATTTCAACTCAATAAATCATTTAGAAGTTTAAGTTGTTGATAGATCACTATCATTTGATTCCCTATCATATCAAGTACCAAAACAATCAAAAGGTATGATAGTGTCCAACTTTGATCTAGACTTGGTTTAAATCTAACAACAAAATTTATTTACTATTCTGCCGGCTTAGGCGCGTCAAGGTTATTCTATGTTCTTTGGTTGGGACTACCAAAGATAGTATATTGATAGAGAAGGGCTGGACAGCTATAGGGATAGGAATCACAAGATAATATATTTGGGGGTAATACATAAATCTATACATTACAGTAAATATAACGAATGTGTTAGCTGTAAAATTAACAGGGTGTTCAACATTGAAAAAAAAAACAGCGTATTCAAAATTGTAAAAAAAACAGCCAATGCTGGCAGTTTTAAATACAGTAAACTGCTGGCATCTAAGCTGACTGCAGCTTGCTGTCAATATTACGGCAATATTTTTTTGTGTGTAGTTGTGTGTTTCCAGCCACCCCACCCCCCAACCCCTTTTTAACATGGGATAAATTCCGTGCCAGCCTTTTCCCCATAGTCGAACCACCGCAGTAAAGCACCCTCCCCCTTTTACCCATGCGATAATTTCCGTGGCACCCTTTTCCCCATAGTCGAACCACCGCAGTAAGGCCCCCTCCCTTTTTTCCATGCGATAATTTCCATGGTACCCTTAATCCCATAGTCGACCTCCCCCTTTTTCCATGCGATAATTTCCAAGGTACCCTTTCCCCAAAGTAGAACCACCCCAGTTAGGCCCCCTCCCATTTTTCCATGCTTTAATTTCCATGGTACCTTTAATCCCATAATCGACCTCCCCCTCCTCCCCATGTGATAATTACCGGAGTACCCCCAGTAGGGCCCTTCCTCCCCCTTTTCCCCATGTGATAATTAACGTGGTACCCACCTTCCCCTTTTTCCCATGTGATAATTACCGTGGTACCCACTTCCCCCTTTTTCCCATGTGATAATTACGGTGGTACCCTTTTCCCCATAGTAGAATCACCCTAGTAAGGCCCTTCTTCCCCCTTTTTCCCATGTGATAATTACCTGGGTACCCCTCCCCCTTTTGCCCATGCGAGAATTTCCGTAGTACTCCCCTCCCCCTTTATAATGCGAGAATTTCCGTGGTACTCTTTTCCCCGCAAAAATAACTCAAACGGGTGGGATGCATTTGGCCGACTCCGCATTTGGCCGACTCCTCATTTGACCGACTTTTCATTTGGCCGACTGCTCATATGTCCGAATGCCCATTTGGCCGACAGCTCATTTGGTCGACTTTTCGGTCGGCCAAATGAGCAGACCATATGGCCGACTACTCATTAGGCCGACTACTCATTTGGCCGACTACTCTTTTAGCTGAAATTCTGGTCGGCCAAATGAGCAGCCCGTTTGACCGACTGCTCATTTGTCCGACTACTCATTTGACCGACTGCTCGTTTGGCCAACTGCTCGTTTGACCGACTGCTCGTTTGGCCGACTGCTCGTTTGGCCGACTACTCATTTGACCGACTGCTCATTTGACCGACTGCTCATTTGGCCGACTGCTCATTTGAACGACTGCTCATTTGACCGACTGCTCATTTCACTGACTCTTATTTTATAGCCTGTCCTTATCTATGTCTTTAGTGTTAGGTTGACTTATAGAACGGGCAATGTATTCTAAGCATTGGCGCCTGACGGCGCCGCGCACTCGCTTCGCTCGAGCGCTGGGGGGCCGGACCGGCACCCCCCCAGCCCCGTTCTTTATAACCAAGCTGGGCCTTCTAAAACGCGACCTAGAGGACAGTACCTAGCCAAACGCACCTAGTATCGTCTAAATGACATATGAGCAGTCGGCGAAATGAGTAGTCGGCCAAATGAGTAGTCGGCCAAACGAGTAGTCGGCCAAACGAGCAGTCGGCCAAACGAGCAGTCGGCCAAACGAGCAGTCGGCTAAATGAGTAGTCGGAAAAATGAGCAGTCGGTCTAATGCACTGTCCATTTGGCCGACTGCCCATTTGGCCGAATTCTCAGTCGGCCAAATGGACAGTCGGACAAATGTTCAGTCGGTCAAATGAGCAGTCCATTTGGCCGAGTGTCCATATGACCGACTTCTCAGTCGGACAAATGTGCAGTCGGCCAAATGGACAGTCGGCGTAACGTGTATTTTGTGGTCGGCCAAATGAGAAGTCGGCCAAACGAAACTCTCCCACTCAAACTCGCAGTCGCACCAAACCCCCCCTATACCTCGTTAAACCTCCTGTATCCAATGGCTGATGCATAAAGGCCACGGGACTAACGTACGCCGAGAGAGCCACGGGACTTTCAAATCGGAGCGAACCCGCAATCCCCCCCCTCCCCCCTCCCACCTCCCCGTTTCCGAAACTACCCCATACGATCCCCCCCCCTCCGAAATTCGCAGCGGAAACAGAGAGATAATTTCGGGTGTATTGCGTGTTGGGACAAACACGGCCCAACTCTCAGGGGCGACAGATTTTGAGACAATAGATAGATCTACGCGTTTTGATTTGGGTTACCGCACACGATATTTAATTAGTGTACATTTACACGTGATGTACGCGTGTTGCTTTGGGTTACCATACACGAAATGAAATTAGTGTAAATTTACACGTGATCTACGCGTTTTGATTTGGGTTACCGCACACGAGATTTAATTAGTGTACATTTACACGTGATGTACGCGTGTTGCTTTGGGTTACCATACACGAAATGAAATTAGTGTAAATTTACACGTGATCTACGCGTGTTGATTTGGGTTACCACACACGAAATTAAATTAGTGTAAATTTACACGTGATGTACGCGTGTTGCTTTGGGTTACCATACACGAAATTAAATTAGTGTAAATTTACACGTGATGTACGCGTGTTGCTTTGAGTTATCATACACGAAATGAAATTAGTGTAAATTGACACGTGAGCTACACGTGTTGATTTGGGTTACAACACGAAATCAAATTAATTAATTAAATTTACACGTGATTTAGGCGTGAATGGAAGATATACCACGGAATTTAACTTTTGTAATATATCACTCCATCTTGTAAATATAGTACACTAGCTGAGGTACCCGGTATTTCCCACGAAAATACGCCTTTTTGTATAGAGTCTAATAGAAAAATGCTTTAAAAAAATATATCAAAATAAATTACTAAACGTAATTAGTACAAATCACGTATAAAATTTATATATTTAAAAATGATTTGATTAAAGAAATTAAAATTAAAAATTACTCTTACCTAAAAAAGGTTTGTTTATGGTAGCAAAGTCTTTTATGGTGGTGTAGTCTAGAGAGCCGTTATATTTTTGTTGATTAGAAATTGAAATTAAGAGTTAATTTCAGTTTTTAATACTTTTAATGGGAAAATCTCTTGCGTGATGTCATTTAAGATTTTATTGACCAAAGATTTAGTAATTAGTAAGAATACTTCTTTAATTTGTTTTTATATTTGCTTACATTAATTAAATCATTATAATTGACCAAAATGTTTTAAATTTTAAAGGTGCTGCACGAGTAAACAATTGCTATATAAAAGCCCAGGAAACGGATATTGAAGAGATCATTAAAGAATGGTTGAAACAAGCGTCCAATAGAATTAAAAGCTCGAGCAAGGGCAAAGGTAAAAAACAAAACAAAACCTTAAACGCTGAACAACAAGTAGAAAACAACAAGAACAATGAGGATTGCGAAAAGTAATCATCTTGTTAAAATTTTGAATTTCATTTGACAAAATCGCCTGTAAAGTTTATTTGGCTAATTTTTAATCAAAAGGAAAACTGATTCGTCATTAATTGTACCACTATCCCACTACAATAAATTTTTTATTATATGATTTTTCGTTATGAATTTGGTTGTTTGAACTTGTTTCTTAAACAGTAGAAAAATTATTAATAAGGCCTAATTTTATCGTTTATTTTCGATGTCAAATAATCACCGCAAAATATTTGTCAGCAACTATTAGACAAGTGTTTCATTGGTGTTGAGGAAGTGTAATTAAGTAGGGGTTTGAGGAAGTGTAAGTAGGGTGTTGAGGAAGTAAAAGGAGGGTGTTGAAAAAGTTAAAGTAGGGTATTGATAAAGTGTAAGAAGGGTGTAGAGGAAGTGTAAGAAAGGGTGTTGAGGAAGAGTAAGAAGGGTGTTGAGGAAGTGTATAATAAGTGTTTGGGTGGTGTTATTTAAGTGTAAGGGTGGTGTTCGAAGGGTGTTATTCTAGTGTTAACAAGTGTAACATTGGTGGTTAAAAGGTGTTAAAGGGCAACGCAAGTGACCATGCAGGGGGGTAAATTATCTTATAGATAAAAAGAACGACTGCGCATGCGCTATCTGCCATAGCCTTTCCCTCTGTAAAAAAAGCAGAACCATATTTGCCGAATTTATTTTGTATAAATGCGCCTCTCGCGGTTTTTACGCAAAATCCATGCATTCTTTAGTCGCGAAAATGGCCGAGGAAAGTGAAGTCTCCGTGCTTACCGACAAATCGGATCCTAAACTTCTACAAAATAAATGTAATAAAAAAAGATAAATATTCTGTCGATGTATAATGATAGGGAAATTGTTAAGGGAGACGGGATATAGGAGTGTGTGTGGTGTTGAATTTTCTTAATCCAATGTGAGGCTAGCGGCAGAGATTTACCACGTCCAAGGCCTAATGTTTCAACTTCCATTATTAAAAATATTCAATTCACAAATAATTTTATTCCAAAACATTGTTAAATCGAAAATATCAAAGTCCAACTCTCGGAAACTAACCCAGATTTGACGTTTGCAGGATTGTCTTTGCCTCCAGGAAAGCCTTTTTCTCCACTTCTCCCCATGTCCAGAGTGTGTCGTGGTGTAGGAGTTTGTACAGAGGTGCGAGGCGGGTTGAGTTGTTGGGTAGAAACCGAGAGTAATAGTTCAAGAGCCCAAGGAATGATCGCAAGGTCTCCACGTTGTCAGGTTCTGGTGCATCCATAATCACCTTCATTTTCGTTTCTAATGGGTGGAGGCCGTGCTCGTCCAATCGGTGGCCCAGAAATTCGACTTCGGTCTGCAGGAATTTACACTTTTCTAATTTTAATTTCAAGCCAAAGTCACTAAACTTTTGTAAGACCTTGTCCAGGGTTTGCAGATGTTCTTCTTTAGTGTGACCACCAACAAGAGTATCATCTTGGAAGGGAGCTTATATTTTAAGTTGAGAGATCTTCGTTGATGTTACGACAAGGCTACCCTCCGGGATATAAGGGGCTGGCAACCCTCCTGGAGAGGGTGTTGTAAGCTTGTTTTGGTGTATGGTGCATTTGAGCCTTAGTGTTAGGATTTTTGGTTCGGCCGAAGGGCCGTCGTTTGTTGTTGGTCTGGTCCTTAGTTCAATCCCCTTAAAATCCACGCAGGGGGATACATGAAGTACTGTTAGTGGCAGCTCCCTTCCTTGAGTATTTCATGGGGAGTTAAAAATAACTAAGAATACGTATAATCCCCTTAAAGTCCACGCAGGGGGATTCATGAAGTTCTGTTGTGGCAGTTCCCTTTCTTGAGTATTTCACGGGGAGTGAAAAAGAATGATGAACACGCATTTTTCGCTTGCCTTTCTGGCGTGACAGACTTTCTTCCTAGGAATCGTATTTTTTGTTTTGTGTCTTTTGACGTCCTGTTTTTCAGGTAATAAGGTTGGACATGCTGTTTTCGCCCTTTCGTTTGCCGTGAAAGGCATTCTGTAAGGCATGGAATGAAGTCCCTGGGAGTTGAGGGGATGTTGCTCTGCGGATCAACAATTCCCAACACGCTTCTTTGGTTTTGGCCTGTGCTGAGACAAATGGTGCGTGCTGGCCGGTACTGCATCAAGCGGCTCTCCTTTAGCAGCTCAGTTGCTGAGGAGTAGGTCAATCGGTGTCCATGGTGGGTTCATGGCGCTGAGTATCCACCCGTCTTATCTCTGGCTTTCGAATGAAAGTCCCCTGGTGGGGCTCCATGGTGGGTGGGGAGGGACGAGTGTGAATTTTAAGTCTTTTCACATGGCTAATGAAACTAACCAGTCAGATGTTTTACTGACAACCAAATCACCAACTGGTGAATCAAGTAAATTCATTAATTAATTTAATGAACGTTAGCGCCCCCGTACTGAGGCAGAAGTGGTGGAAGTTACTGAAGATCGTATAGAGGATCAGTTGCTGAGTCTATCCTCAGAGCTGGAATCTGTTTTAACAAACGCTAGTAGTAAGGTGTCAATCGGCGTAGGGGTCAAAATAAGAACTGTGTATAAACAGCTTGAGACTTTAGTCATTGCAAGTAATTTAAAGATAGCTCAACTGTTGAGTTCCTGTGAGCAGAAAGACCGCACTATCGAAATTCTTGCAAAACAGGAGCACCATATACCATCTTTCGCTGAGATAGCCTCAGCAGCTGATCCTACACCGGCAGAATCCATGGGATTGGCTGGGCGACAGCGCTGAAAGTCTAAATCGAGAAAGCCATCCGTCTCTAATAAACCGAAAGTTGCAAAAATTAAATTGCCTCCTAGTTCCTCGAGGCGTGGCCTTGAGGTTCTTGGTAACGAAGCTCTGGATAATCTCAATCAGTGGAGTTCAATTTATAAATTGAAGTTCTGCGCTAGGAAGTCCATTGCAATCACTTTTGCGAAAACCAAGGTGATGAATCACCTTCTTTTTTTTTCTCTTAGCAATGAGATAATCCTTAATGTCAAAACCGTCAAGGTTTTGGGTGTTACCTTGGACCAAACTTTGTGCTTCTTGCTTCACTTGGAGGAGGTTAAGAATAAGGTTACTCGTCTCGTTCAGTCCATTGCTTGCTTTGCAAAGGTCGAGTGGGGTCTGGATTAAAGAGCCTTGAGAGTGGTATATAAAGGTTGCATTGAGCGTATTGTCACCAACGGTGCTGGCGCATGGTGGCGCGAGAAAGAGAACTCTTTAAGGGTTCCAAAGCTCACGTCAATCCAACGAGTAGCAGCTTTTAGAGTTTGCTGTGCGTATCGTACAAAATCTACCGATGCATTATTGGTAATTACCAACTTAACCCCGATAGAAAGCATTGTAAGTGAGGAAGCAACCATCTTTAGGTCTTTTTACCGACAGATGTGCGCTAAACAATGTTATAGGTGGAAATTTTCTTTACTTGGGCAACCCTTGGGCAAGGCACCCAACCTGTCGTGTAGAGATCTTAAGTGGAGACGCTCTTCCCACTAATGCAGGTTTAGAGATCTTCTCCGATGGCTTGCTATCGGAGAATGCCGCTTCTGCGGCATTTGTGGTCTTCTTTAATGCATTGAAATTCGTGTCAAAGACATTTCGTCTAGACATGAGTTATAATCCTAGTATTTATTATATTGAGCTGTACTCCATATTGGAGAGTATTAAGTGGTTCGCTAGTGAGCGACTCCACGATGAAGAGGTATCTATCTTTAGTGATAGCTTATCTTCTCTACGAGCCATTGGAAATCCTTCCAACCTTAATGGAATGTGTGCTGACATTAGGGATTTGATTAATAATCATGGTGCTAGAATCACCCTCAATTAGGTTAAAGCACACAGTGGTATTCTAGGTAATGAGAGAGCGGATGCACTGGCCAAGAGCGCAATAACGAATCAGGTGATCCATTCTATTAAACCCGATAAGGGTAGTATTAAAAGTATTTTGAGGGGCATTACCAAGAGGCATTGGCAGAGTAGTTGGAGCGACAGCAATAAAGGCAATGTTACAAGGAATTTTATTCCTAACGTGGGCGACAATGCGATCAACCCTAACCACTTCTCAACGCAGATTCTCAGTGGTCACGGCAAGTTTCCTAGTTACTTGCATAGTTTAGGACATGTGCTCAGTCCTGCCTGTGTTTGTGGGTCAGATACAGGCGATTCTGAGCACTACTTAGTTAATTGTCCCCTCACTCTCCATTTGGTCCATAGAGGCAACCTTGGAGATATGAAGCTCGCAGATAAGATGATTGTATTCGATAAAATCATGCGCTTCATAACTAGTAACTTCCAGGACATATGTCCTGGTTGATTGCTAGTAATTTTTATGGGTTTTATTTATACTCGCCGTTTTAGAGGTTTTAACTTTTCACCCCTTTTTGCAGGGTTTTTATACATGTTCTTGTGCTGTGGTTTTACTTTTTACTTTAAAAAGAAAATGCGGGATGCGTGATGATGAACATGCGTGATTTGATACAAATTAGTTTGTATAACTTGTGGTACCTTTAATGTTTTCTTGCGTTAGGCTTAACGAGATTAATTCCGTCGAAATAAAATGCACCCGTGTAGTTCGATTATGTATTAACTACTGCCCTTTTAAATTCTCCAAGCGCGCGCTCGTGATCTTTAACGAGCTATTGAAGTGTTCTATATATATATATATATATATATATATATATATATATAGAGAGAGAGAGAGAGAGAGAGAGAGAGAGAGAGAGAGAGAGTATAAAGAGCTTTATTTAAGCTAAATCATAATCAGTTTAAAGTATTTACAATCGAAACAAACAATTTGTCAAAGTCATATACAATCAATTACAGTTCTCCAAATTAAAGATTAAGTACTAAGTATTATTAAATGTAATTAGAATGGCAAAGACATTGGTAGAATAAAATGATCCAAAATTTTGATATACATGTTGGATAAAGGTAAACAAAACTGGAGAATAAAAGCTAATCTATAAAAATCAGGTTTGATACACATAAGTTTGGCCAAATGAAATGTTTACAAATATTTTTCAAGTTCATTTACATTAACGTTCCAAGTAGTATTAAAATGATCAATTTTGTTATGTTTACGAGCGAATGTGAGGGCCAAATTGACGCGAGAAAGGAACCTGCCGCGGAACCGATTAAAAATTAATTTAGAGAAGTCGGAAGGGTTACGATTGAGGGGATTAGCATAGCCATCATACAGGCCGCTCCGGTATAGAGTGTCTTTCAGGAGAATAAAGGCCAGGTTACAAGCGCGATGGGGCCGAAAATCGGGGACTAAAAACCAATAATGATAGGGACTGTGAGAATGACCTAATAATTTATATAACAATTTATTCACGTCAATCAGGATGGTCGAGACAATTGGGCAAGCGTAGAACATGTGGAGTACGTCCCCGACAGCCGGACAAAATGAGCAGTCCCGAGTCGGATAGGTATCGGGGTCGAAATGGTGGAGCCGTGTTGGAACGGGGAGAGCGTCATGAAGCAAACGCCACTGAGTGGCGTTTTCGTGTCGGGCAGAAAGAGGGCTGACCGTGTTCACGTTCCAAAATTTATAGGATTTCGGACCGGAAAGATCGGTTGGAAGAATCGGTCTTGGAAAATCAAACGCTAGGCGAATGATGTGCGAGTAGGCGGTGCGTGAAATACCGGGGCCAGAGAGATAGAGAGACGTAGTCGAGGATCCGGGTAGGTTTAATACGACAGTCGGCGAAAGAGAGTCACCAAAAGTATGACCATCTCGAACACCGCAGGCATCAAAGACATCGGGGAAAGCTGAGAGGACGGCTTTTTGCAGCGCTCGAAATGCTTTGGCGGCCAGGCGAGAGACGCAATCTGGAGATGAAACGAGAGCGGGTACGCGACGCCACCAGAGAGAGTCAGAGTCGATGAGGTCGAGAATGGAGGAAACTCCTTCTCGAGCGAAACGTTCAAAAAACGTCCCGGAAAAAGTGGTATTGTCGGGATAGGTAATAGCCGGGTTATCAAAGAGAGGGATGTCGGACAGAGTTTCTATACTGACGCCATCGAGAGATAGCTTGAAATTAAGGCGAGATAAATTATCGGATAGTGAGGCGAAATACTTTGAATGGCAGGGACGCGATTTGTTCGTTATAAAATGGGTGTTAAGGGAATTGGAAATTCCAGTCGTGAGAGCCGAGGCTGTGATGTGGTTCGGATGGGTAGCTGAGGTATTCAAAAGTTGCGCAACGTTAGCGACGCGAAAGCTGGCAATTTTTTCAGAGATCGAGACTAGGCCGAGGCCACCAACTTGTTTGGGGAGAAGACAATAGTCTCTTTTCACCCAGTGCACTTTGTCCCAAACAAAGGCTTCGAGGGCTTTTTGACAACGAGTAACGAAATCCACTGGAGGGTTCAAAACTTTCAATTTGTGCCACAAGACACTGGCGGCCAATTGATTGGCTATGCTAACGCGACCGTATAGAGAGCAGTGAGGTTTAATGGGACGCCACCGTGCCAGAACCCGAAGGAAAGATTCTTCGAGCTCGGTCCAGTTCTTAGAGAGCACGGAAGGACTATGACCTAGAAAGACTCCCAGGAGTTTGCAGCCTTCGGAAGACCAACTAAACCCCAACGGGCTATCCATACGGCCGCGCCAGCTACCACACCAGAGACCGACGGTTTTTAGATTGTTAACGTGAGCGCCGGAACGAACGGAGAAGATGTCGAGGCAGGATCTTAATTTAAAGAATTCCGCGTTATTTCGGATGAAGGCGGTGAGGTCGTCGGCGTAAGTACCATTAGTGAGTTGGCGATGAGGCGGTAGATCGTTTGGGCGGGCTAATTCAGAATCAAGATGGCGAAGGAGAGGTTCGATAGTGATAGAAAATAAAGCGCCAGAAAGGGGGCAACCTTGGCGAATGCCGCGGTTAAAATTAACAGAGCGAGTGAGCAAATTATTAATTTTGATGTGAAAGGACGAATTAGCGTAAAGCATAGCGAGAGGGCCGGAAAATTCCAAAGGAAAGCCGAAAGCGAGAAGAGTATCGAAAAGATAATCGTGAAAAATCGAGTCGAATGCTTTCTCGAAGTCAATGTTGACGAAAGCAAGAGGTTCATCATTGGCGTCTGCGAGATCAATGAGATCCCGCAAAACGTTTAAATTATCAAAAATAGTGCGAGAGGGGATCGAATAAGATTGGGAGGGGGAAATTATGTCAGTAAGAACGTTATTAAGGCGGAGGGCGAGAACTTTAGCGAAAATTTTGTAGTCGACGTTTGTCAAAGAAAGGGGACGCCAATTGCGGAGATTGCGAGGGTCACCTTTCTTTGGCAAAAGACACATAACTGACTTCGAGAAAGCATTGACGTACGGCGAGGATTTTGAGTCTTTAAGAAGTTCACGGTAGACTTGGTACAGAGCAGGACCTAAGTCATCCCAAAATGTCGAGTAAAATTCAGAAGGCAACCCATCCAGCCCCGGGGAACGACCCCGTGACATGGATTTAAGGGCTCGGGTGAATTCGGGGAAAGTATAAGAATTTTTGAGAGAGTCTTTGGAATCGGTAGAAAGCTGAGGTAGATTTTGAAGGAGCGGCGGTAAAGCGGAGGAGTGGACAGAGTCGGAATTTGGATTTGAGTAGAGTTCAGAATAAAAATTGGTAACAGTTTCGCGTAAACGGGAAGGTTCGGAGATTAAATCGCCATTGGGGTCAAAAACGTTGTCCAGTGGCTTCACGGCCGAAACGCGCGAGGTCCACCGGAAGAACTCTGCAGAAGGGGCGTCGACATTGGCTACGTGTGTCATACGACTCTTGAGCAGTGCGTCTTTCGCTCGAATATTTAAAGCATCGTTTAATTGGTTTCGAATTTCTGTAGCTTCGAGGCTTTCAGGGTCGTTCAGAGAGTGAACTTCACGCTGTAAGTCACGCAGGCGGGAACGTTCTAATTTGAATCGATATTCGCAAAAATCGCGACATATCGATCGAGCGGCGGGTTTGAAATCGTCGAACCACCATTGAGACCACGAGCGGCCTTTGGTGTTCGAAAGCTGTTCTCTGATTGAATGACGGATGAAAATCTGGACGTCGCCGACAAAGTCGGGATCATCGAGAGCTTTAACATCGAGTTTCCAATAGGCCGGTTTTAAGCGTACTTTGGAAAACGGACTAGCGAGGCGTAAAATGACTGGGCAGTGATCGGAGAAAGGGCATACGTCATGAAGACAGGCCCTTACTGGGGTAGCACTGTTGACGTAAAAGCGGTCTAGGCGCGCCCGAAAGACACGACCATGCTGAGGGACGGAGGTCCAGGTATAGGAACGGGTATTAGGCTGAAAAATTCTAAAGGCATCTTGCAAATCCTGGCCATTAACGATGGAACGGAGGGACTGCAAGACGTTCGTACGACGGTCGTTACAGTTACGACGGTCTAGGGATTCATCGAGAGTACAATTAAAGTCCCCATTTAAAATAATCGATTCCCCGGCAGGTACGTTTTCAAGGAGAGTTTTTAAGTATTCTAAAACGTCTAACGCAATTTTGTCGTCATTAGACGGAATATAAACGGAGATTACATGTGTGAAATTTTGAGGCGTAAATTCGAAACGAATATAAACTAGGTAACTTAAGAAAATTTTGACATCGCGAACGGAAGAGAGGTATTGGGGCTTCACACCGATGGAAACACCAGAACCAGTTTTGGAGGCAAAAGCATGTTCGAAAGAAAAAGACCAGTGTTTCCAGAGGTAAGAGGCCCCAAATTCCACCTTAACGTTAGTTTCTTGAAGACAAATAATATCGGGATTAGAATTTTGAAGAAATAAACGCGCGCGAGTATTGGTCTCAGGGGTACCGATACCCCTAACGTTTAAGGAATAAATTGAAAACATTAAAATGACAATAAAGTTTATAACTAGCGGAGAGAATAAGAGTTTACTTGGCCGACTCAGATTGTAACGCTTTCAGAATTTTGCGCTCCCATTGGTAAATCGCCTGCCTTGACATGCGAGAAAGCGGACTTTTACTGTGGGAGGCGTCGGATTTCCGGATTCCGTCCAGTTGTTTCAGGAGGGCGGCTGGCGAGTCGGTGTGCTGACGAACGTGGACGAGAATGGGGGTTTTTGACTTGTACATCGCGTCGAAAAGGCTGGCTAAAGAGGAATCACTAAGCGGAACGGATGAAGTAGAAACGGCGTCAAGCTCGGAGTCGATGAAGTCGGATATGTCATTGTTGGAGGTGACGCTGGCATAAGATGAGGCTGATGATTGAGAATGAGCTTTGGTTGATGTCTCAACCAGAGAAAATTTCGTCGGGGGTTCGGATGGGTGATCCGCCGATGGTTGCCTCTTATTTTTGTTCAAGACAGTAAACCCAGGAGGGTGTCGACGGGTGAGGGAAGAGACGGGAGTCTTGAACTCCTCCATAGCAACATCCGGGACTTCGGTGTTTGGTGCAATTGGTGACATGTCCAAAACGGAAAGATTGTCACCGACATTTTGGGATGCCAAGGTGTTATCCGCAGTGGCGTTAACAACCTCTTTCGGAGAGGTAGCGCTATCATCACCGGATGGAATTCCTCCAGCGCGAGCTTTCAGACAGTGATCACGGGTGTGGCCCAACTCGTGGCAAGAGTGGCACTTGATGTCGGTGGATACAAAGAAAGTATGCGGCGCATCGTCGAAGTCGACGAAAATACGTTCGGGCAGCATTTCACGAGCCTTAGATGTTGGGAATTTCATCATTACTTGACGACGGAAACTCTGAAGAGCGGGTAGCTCTGGGTCGGCGTACGAGGCTTTCAGGTTCTTGATTGGGCCGACGACGGAGCCGAAGTCCGACATAATAGCGCGCAGGTCCGAGTTATCAAAATGCGTTGGTACATCCGAAACCACCACACGCGTTGGTGGGGTTCCGATAGCGTGGCATTGAACAATGGAATTGTCGGGCATGGGAAGGCCATTAGTTTTCAGATCCGTAGCCCATGTGGCATTGATAAAAAATAGTTGGAAGGTACCTTGAATTCTGGCGAAGGAATGAATGTGACTAGGGTTCGTCGCTGCTTTTACGGCGTCGATCAGTTCTTTATTTGAGTATGGATAAATAGCGGAGTCGATTAAAATACCGTGTGCGGCGGTAAACTTCTTGTTCGTCGAATTTGAAGTATTCGGCTTGGAGTGAATAACGTATTTTTTTTGTTGAATGCGGTTTGGGTGATTCGTGTTGGGTTGTCGTACATTCCTAGCGGCGATGTTGGCGAAGGATGATCGGTTCATGTTGGTTGAATTCGAGTTCGAGTTGAGTGGGTAAGGCTTGGCGGAGTCCGCCGAGATAGAGTCGGGTGGCGCGAGACCTTTTGAAGCCATCGGCGCGAGAATTGAAAGTTGAAACTCCGCGCGCGCGCGAAATTAAAAACTTTCAAAAGGCACGAAGCCTAAAAAGCCGAAAAATCGGCTTTTTCGCGAAAACTTGTTTTCCGAAAAACGCTCGGAAAACCGAGAGAGAGAGAGAGAGAGAGAGAGAGAGAGAGAGAGAGAGAGAGAGAGAGAGAGAGAGAGAGAGAGAGAGAGAGAGAGAGAGAGAGAGAGAGAGAGAGAGAGAGAGAGAGAGAGAGAGAGAGAGAGAGAGAGAGAGAGAGAGAGAGAGAGAGAGAGAGAGAGAGAGAGAGAGAGAGAGAGAGAGAGAGAGAGAGAGAGAGAGAGAGAGAGAGAGAGAGAGAGAGAGAGAGAGAGAGAGAGAGAGAGAGAGAGAGAGAGAGAGAGAGAGAGAGAGAGAGAGAGAGAGAGAGAGAGAGAGAGAGAGAGAGAGAGAGAGAGAGAGAGAGAGAGAGAGAGAGAGAGAGAGAGAGAGAGAGAGAGAGAGAGAGAGAGAGAGAGAGAGAGAGAGAGAGAGAGAGAGAGAGAGAGAGAGAGAGAGAGAGAGAGAGAGAGAGAGAGAGAGAGAGAGAGAGAGAGAGAGAGAGAGAGAGAGAGAGAGAGAGAGAGAGAGAGAGAGAGAGAGAGAGAGAGAGAGAGAGAGAGAGAGAGAGAGAGAGAGAGAGAGAGAGAGAGAGAGAGAGAGAGAGAGAGAGAGAGAGAGAGAGAGAGAGAGAGAGAGAGAGAGAGAGAGAGAGAGAGAGAGAGAGAGAGAGAGAGAGAGAGAGAGAGAGAGAGAGAGAGAGAGAGAGAGAGAGAGAGAGAGAGAGAGAGAGAGAGAGAGAGAGAGAGAGAGAGAGAGAGAGAGAGAGAGAGAGAGAGAGAGAGAGAGAGAGAGAGAGAGAGAGAGAGAGAGAGAGAGAGAGAGAGAGAGAGAGAGAGAGAGAGAGAGAGAGAGAGAGAGAGAGAGAGAGAGAGAGAGAGAGAGAGAGAGAGAGAGAGAGAGAGAGAGAGAGAGAGAGAGAGAGAGAGAGAGAGAGAGAGAGAGAGAGAGAGAGAGAGAGAGAGAGAGAGAGAGAGAGAGAGAGAGAGAGAGAGAGAGAGAGAGAGAGAGAGAGAGAGAGAGAGAGAGAGAGAGAGAGAGAGAGAGAGAGAGAGAGAGAGAGAGAGAGAGAGAGAGAGAGAGAGAGAGAGAGAGAGAGAGAGAGAGAGAGAGAGAGAGAGAGAGAGAGAGAGAGAGAGAGAGAGAGAGAGAGAGAGAGAGAGAGAGAGAGAGAGAGAGAGAGAGAGAGAGAGAGAGAGAGAGAGAGAGAGAGAGAGAGAGAGAGAGAGAGAGAGAGAGAGAGAGAGAGAGAGAGAGAGAGAGAGAGAGAGAGAGAGAGAGAGAGAGAGAGAGAGAGAGAGAGAGAGAGAGAGAGAGAGAGAGAGAGAGAGAGAGAGAGAGAGAGAGAGAGAGAGAGAGAGAGAGAGAGAGAGAGAGAGAGAGAGAGAGAGAGAGAGAGAGAGAGAGAGAGAGAGAGAGAGAGAGAGAGAGAGAGAGAGAGAGAGAGAGAGAGAGAGAGAGAGAGAGAGAGAGAGAGAGAGAGAGAGAGAGAGAGAGAGAGAGAGAGAGAGAGAGAGAGAGAGAGAGAGAGAGAGAGAGAGAGAGAGAGAGAGAGAGAGAGAGAGAGAGAGAGAGAGAGAGAGAGAGAGAGAGAGAGAGAGAGAGAGAGAGAGAGAGAGAGAGAGAGAGAGAGAGAGAGAGAGAGAGAGAGAGAGAGAGAGAGAGAGAGAGAGAGAGAGAGAGAGAGAGAGAGAGAGAGAGAGAGAGAGAGAGAGAGAGAGAGAGAGAGAGAGAGAGAGAGAGAGAGAGAGAGAGAGAGAGAGAGAGAGAGAGAGAGAGAGAGAGAGAGAGAGAGAGAGAGAGAGAGAGAGAGAGAGAGAGAGAGAGAGAGAGAGAGAGAGAGAGAGAGAGAGAGAGAGAGAGAGAGAGAGAGAGAGAGAGAGAGAGAGAGAGAGAGAGAGAGAGAGAGAGAGAGAGAGAGAGAGAGAGAGAGAGAGAGAGAGAGAGAGAGAGAGAGAGAGAGAGAGAGAGAGAGAGAGAGAGAGAGAGAGAGAGAGAGAGAGAGAGAGAGAGAGAGAGAGAGAGAGAGAGAGAGAGAGAGAGAGAGAGAGAGAGAGAGAGAGAGAGAGAGAGAGAGAGAGAGAGAGAGAGAGAGAGAGAGAGAGAGAGAGAGAGAGAGAGAGAGAGAGAGAGAGAGAGAGAGAGAGAGAGAGAGAGAGAGAGAGAGAGAGAGAGAGAGAGAGAGAGAGAGAGAGAGAGAGAGAGAGAGAGAGAGAGAGAGAGAGAGAGAGAGAGAGAGAGAGAGAGAGAGAGAGAGAGAGAGAGAGAGAGAGAGAGAGAGAGAGAGAGAGAGAGAGAGAGAGAGAGAGAGAGAGAGAGAGAGAGAGAGAGAGAGAGAGAGAGAGAGAGAGAGAGAGAGAGAGAGAGAGAGAGAGAGAGAGAGAGAGAGAGAGAGAGAGAGAGAGAGGACGCTACTGTTACATTCCTCCATTAACCAAGGCAAATTTAAACGAACAAACAAAAACCTAAAAATAAACAAGCATAACGCTTAGGAGCCGTAACATTTTCGCGTAAACTGCGATATTGACTTCTCAGTTTTGGAGCTACAGAGGTGTTTCTTACGTTTCTTCTTAGGGGCCAACGACCACTCACCATTAATCGCACTCCGCCTGCGGGGGTCTGCTTGAACTGCGGAGGAAATTTCCCACACTTCCAGGGCCGAGACACATGCCCCGCGCGCAATGAAACTTGTACGTGGCGTGGAAAATTAGGACATGTTGAAATAATGTGTCGATCCAAAGCCAACGAAGCTGTTTATCCCTCGGCTGCGGCTATTGTGGATGACCGGTACCCAGATTTTGACACCCACATAGAGGAACCTTATATCTGTACTCTAGTTGAAAATACACTCAACGCATCTAAGGGCGATACCCCAACACATAACACCATGGTTAAGACGTTCAATATTGGTGGGTGGGACATACAACCACTTCAAGATTCAGGAGCATATGTTAATATATTGAACTTTCAAACATACTCGAACATACACCCACAACCAAAACTTGAAAAGTCTATACTCAAAGTATTTCCTTACGCGTTCCAAGATCTTCTTCCGCTAATTGGGCAATTTGCGACAACTATAACTTTCAAACAACACTCCATTCACGAAGTTTTTCATATATTTCATCCAAGCAAGTCAGCGTATAACATCATCGGCGCTCCAGCGTAAGAACGATTGAATTTGTTACCGAATGTGGGTTCTATTGAACCTCATCACGGCAATGAACGTCACAAACAAAATTGTGACGACGTTCTCCAAGATTATTCGGGTCTTTTCAATGGTGTTGGAAAGCTTCGAAATTTTCAGGCGCATATATATGTTAACGAGTCCATGCCACCGATAGCAATCCACCACGAACGACTTCCGTTTCATTTACGCCCGCAAGTACAAAAAGATATTGGATATTTATTGGAAAATGACATTATTGAGCCAGCGACAGGACCAACTACCTGGTTGTCACCGTTGGTCATTGTGCCGAAACCAAACAAACCAGAAGAAATACGCATGTGTGTCGACATGCGCGAACACAACCGCGCAATAATTCGTGAGCGACACACCTCGCCAAAAATCGAAGACATCATCTATACCATGAATGGGATGAAAGTGTTCAGTCGCCTGGTTTTGAATAAAGGGTACCACCAGCTGGAACTGGATGAAGCTTCACGAAAGATTACCACTTTTTCGTCGCATATGGAGTTATTCCGTTACAAAAGACTTAATTTTGGCGTGTAAAGCGCAGCCGAAATTTTCCAAAAGGTGATCGAGAATGTAATCAGTGGAATACCTAATACCATGAACACCAGTGATGATATATTAACAGGTGGAGTGGATGTTAATGCCCACAACATGAAACTTAGTATGATCTTACACCGACTTCATGAGAGTGGCTTAACGTTGAACACTGACAAATGCGAATTACATAAACAATCCCTTACGTTTTTTTGGCCATATATTTTCGGATGAGGGGATTCGTCCTGATCAAAGAAAATTTGAAGCGTTGCAATCTCTACCAGCACCAAAGAATATACAAGAAGTTCGTAGCTTCCTAGGACTAGCGAATTACTGTGCACGGTTTATACCGGGGTTTGCCACTCATACTGCACTGCTTAGGGCTTTACAACACAAGAACACTGACAAGGAGACATCCCGAAGTGTAACCCACCGATTTTGTTCAAACTCGGGGGATTGGTAGACCTTCATGTATCATGAAAAATCCTAAAAGGAATTTATTCAATGGGCAACCGTTTTGCCATGGAAACGACAAATGTTTTTGACAACACAAAATATTAAATTTTCCCATTGAAAATAACATGGGATTTTGACCTCAAATTGATCAAAAGTTGATCAATTTTGAGGTTTTTTTATTAATTTTTATCAATTTTTAAAATTTTTGGCATTTTCGAAATTTTTAAATTTGTAAAAATTTTTCACAGGGGGGTCCTAAGAATCGGTAAGAATCCCATGTTATTTTCAATGGGAAAATTTCCATTTGTTGTTATCAAAAACATTTTTCGTTGCCATGGCAAAACGGTTGCCCATTGAATAAATTCCCTTTAGGATTTTTCAAGTTACACGAAGGTCTACCAATCCCCCGAGTTTGAACAAAATCGTTGGTTTACACTTCGGGATGTCTCCTTGTGAGTGGGTGTGGACTGAACAACAGGAACGTGCTTTGCAGACCATAAAAGATCATTTGACAACAGCAACAACATTACATTATTTTAACCCAGACAAGTTGACTGTTATACGCGTCGACGCAAGTCCATTTGGATTGGCAGCTATGCTTACTCAGGTTGATTCGAAGGGACAGGAAACAGTTGTGGCGTTTTCTAGCCGAGCGCTTAATTCCCCGGAGAACATATATTCTCAAATTGAAGGGGAAGCCTTGGCCATAGTGTTCGGATATGAACATTTTCATTTGTACGTTTCTGGTTCTAAATTTATTTTCCTCACAGACCACAAGCCGTTAGTTACGATTTTTAACAACCCGCGATCGTTAACCTCAATACGCATACACCGATGGATCCTAAGGCTTCAACAGTACGATTTTGAAGTCAAATATCAACCCGGTAAAGTCAACCCTGTTGATTATCTATCCCGACACCCACAGTTGAGTTGGGAAGATGAACGACAAGACGATAGTCAATTAGTGGCGCTATTGGAACCATTCCTGGAGGCTATAACATTGTAGGAAGTCAAAGAAGAGCTTGCAAAGGACAGCTTTCTAACTGTTGTTCAGGAAGTCGTACAAGACGATTCAAAATGGGATACGTACAAACCAAATAATGAGGATTCACAACGCTGGCAAATACTTAAAAAAATACGCCACGAACTGACTCAAGTCAATGGCTTACTCTTGAGAGGTACTTAAATACTGCTACCCAGATCTCTAGAATCCAGAGCCGTTGCCATCGCTAATGATGGACACCCAGGGATAGTTCGGACAAAACAGACTTTGAGGGATAAATTGTGGTTTCCACACATCAATGAACAAGTGAAGCAGTTAGTTGACGCATGCATTTCGTGTCAAGCAACCATGCCTAATCACCAGTTTCAGCCAATTAAGATGACACCACTGCCGGTTTACCCGTGGCACTCGGTTGCGATGGATTATTTTAGATCAACCCCTTCTAACGACTATATTTTAATCATGGCAGATGAATATAGCAGGTATCCTATTACAACGATCCTGGCATCTACGAACGCTTCAGTGGCCATACATGTTATCAAGAACATATTTTCACTCTTCGGGATACTGTTGAAAGTTAAAACGGATAACGTGGCCCCATACGAACAGAGTTGTTAGATGGAACATCTTGGAAAACCACCCTACCAAAGTACCTTCTCAATTTTCGCGCGACAACGCATCCAATTACTGGAAGAACACAACAGGAACATAAACACGCGCCTACCAACGATTTCTACTCCGCCTCTGTGTGATACCGAGGTTAGAACACAAGACGGCGTCAAGAAAGCTGCCATGAAAGAATACGCGGACGCAAGGCGAAATGCCCAAATTCATGACATTAAAATTGGGGATCAAGTCCTACCCAAAGTGATCAAGAAAAACAAGTTTGACTCTATTTTTGAACCAAATCCGTGGGACGTTATTGCAGTTAAAGGGGCACATATAACAATTGGGGTAGGTTCTTCATCGGAATTCGTCTATGGTTAAGCTACTTAAAAATTCCAGCCATGCCGTTTTACCACGCGACATATATAACAACGAATATGACGCCATGCAGTTACCCCACGGGATAGTGAGTAAGACAACACAACCGGCACCTATAGTAATTTACATCCAGTGAATGGTCCTATATATCCAGAACAAAATCAACTGACTCCTAGACAGTCTCAACAAGGAAGAAACGTAAGAAACACCTCTGTAGCTCCAAAAATGAGAAGTCAATATTGCAGTTTACGCGAAAATGTTACGGCTCCTAAGCGTTATGCTGAGATGTAATATCTTTTTTTTTGGCTTTTGCTTGTTTATTTTAAGGTTTTTGTTTGTTCGTTAAAATTTGCCTTGGTTAAGGGAGGAATGTAGTGTCCTCTATATATATATATATATATATATATATATATATATATATATATATACTATCTTTGGTATTCCGTGTTTTAAACTTTGTAAAGATTCGAAATACGCTAGCTATTAAAAACTTGAAAGATCACGAGCGCGCGCTTGGAGAATTTAAAAGGGCAGTCGTTAATACATAATCGAACTACACGGGTGCATTTTATTTCAACGGAATTAATCTCGTTAAGACTAACGCAAGAAAACATTAAAGCTATTGTGATGGCGCAAAGCAATGTGGAAAACGTCACTACTGGGGGAACTATATATTTTTAATAACGTTATATTATAGAATTCTTGATTTATTTTATGGAGATATATTTTATATTTAAATGAAACATGTTAATAGTAATAACACTACCATGACTTAAGACAAATTTTTAAATATGGGTAAAGTTTGCCTACTTAGTATGTAAAGGCCGTTATATATAGGCTGAAAAGCAAAACTCCCCTCTCAATACACAATAGATTTCAGTACCAGATTAGGTACGATGCCACTTAGGGCGATGCAACTAGGTACAATTCCACTTAGTGCGATGTCACTAGGTACTATGCCATTTAGGGCGATACAACTAGGTACTATTCTACTTAGGACGATGCCACTTTGGCACGATGCCACTTAGGGCAATGTCTCTTGGTACGATGCCACTTAATAAGATGTCATTTGGTACGATGCTAGTTAGGGCGTTTTCAATTGGTACGATCTTCTCTAATACCTGTCCCTTCTTAGCCGCAGTAAAATGCCCAGGGTTACCTATATATCCCCTTTTTTCTCAGCGTAGCTGAGCATTTTCCTATAATATATGTCCCTTCTTCCGAACTGAGAAATAAAATAAAAGGTTTCAGGACGATTGTACTAGATTTTAATGTAACCAATAACGAACAGAGTTTCCATATTAAGATAAAAATATCTCCTTATAAAAAGTTATATTTTGTTATGAGTTATTTATTTTATCACCAAGTAACATCAAATAGTTGATGTAATGTTATATGAACTATAATAAATTGAATTTCAAATACGTACATTAAGATGACAAAAGTTATATTAAGTAAAAAACCTCAAACTATGAAATAGAAATCATTTAAATTGATCTCTTTCATAGAGTACTTTTTTCATGTTTATACTTATAAATCAAAACAGTTCCTGTATTATTTTTTTAAATAAATTTTGCCATTCCAAAAACAAAATAAAATAGTTTTCAAAATTAGTACAATGGTACTTTTTATATCAAATCATAAAAACATTTTGGGTAAAATTCTTAAATTATTTAGCAAATTGCACATAGTAACGTATTTCTCCATTTTATTTAATTCTATTCTATATATAAATTAAAATGATTTTAAACTTAATTATACAATTATGCCATATTTAATAATGTTTTGGTGCTACCTCGTTATTCAACAAACCCACTGAATTTCAGGCAAAATTAAAAAAAATCCTTAATTTATACCCTAATCATAATAACCCGGACACTTGGCTTTATAATTCGCTAGTTGACTAAAGCCAACAGATGTACATAAAGCATTAGCTTAGCTGAATATTATTATTATTACTTTGCATAAAGTATTGTCTTGAACTGGATATTTTGAATTGAGTGGCTCCTTGGAATTATTAATATAACTAAAGGAAGGGGTGTAACATTTTAACATAAATCAGGTCAAGAAGTTGGAAAAGAATGTAGTTAAAGAGACTATCGTTTTCAATAGAAGAAAACAAAAAGACCTCTACAGAGAGCAAAGCCTATTAAAGGAAAACCTTCAAGAAATTATGGAAGTAAGAATATTTGAAACATTAATGGAGGAAATTGGACAATTTTACAATCAACGGACTCAAGAAATTAAGTTAAATCAAATTGAAAAGTTTAATAGATTAGTAAAAACAAGCTTAATAACAAGTAACCGTGGAAAACATGAGCAAAAAAAATTAGGCGAAAACGTGGTAAATATTTCAAATTATACCTTAACAATAGGGGAATTAGCGCTTTTAAGTAAAGGATTAAGTTTTAGCATTACACCTGCAAATTTAGATATATTGGACATATGTGCGGAAGCCGAGTCCTAAATTAGAAGATTAAATATAGAAGATCCATTAAAACAAGATATTAGAAATATAGTAAAAAACAATTTTAAATTTAAAACCACGGAATTAAACTTATCAACTCTAGAAAAAACAGCTTTAAAATTAATAAAAAGGAATAATAACTTAAAAATTGTCCAAGCTGATAATGTAATGAACGCAATGGATTATGACGAAAAAATAAGGGAATTATTCAAAGCACAAGGCTATAAGAAAATTAAAAATGACCCTACGGATAAATTAATCGGACAAGTTCGAAGTACCATTAACGAAGCGGTGGACACTAGAGAAATCGAAGACGGAAAGGAAAAATATAAATTTATTCCCCCAGTTTTAAAAGCGCCTCATATTTACGGGTTAGTAAAAATTCACAAACCAGGAAACCCGTTGAGACCTATTGTGTCCTCCATGAATAGCCCCACCTATAGTTGCGCTAAGGAACTAGTCAAAATTGTGGCTCCTTTAATAGGAAATAATGACCATTCTCTAAAAAACTCCTACCATTTTGTAGACGTTTTACGAGCAACTTCTATTGAAAATGATGAAGAAATAGGGAGTTTAGATGTAGTTAATTTATATGGTAATGTTCCAGTAGAACTAGCTCTCACAGTATTAAGGAGTTATCTTAAAAAAGATAAAACACTAAAGACAGGCCTGAGCATTAACACAATTATTAAGTTAAGTGAAATTTGTTTGAAAAATACTTACTTTACCTATGACGGTAATTTTTATATGCAGGAAACAGGTTTAGCAATGGGTAATCCTTTATCTGCCCCAATTGCTAACATGGTCATGGAACATGTAGAACAATCAATATTAAGGAAGAAACAAATTAAGGATAATATAAAACTATGGTATCGGTTTATGGACGATATATTTTTCATTAAGAAAAAAGCCCTATTAACAGAGCGGTTACTAAATATTGTCAATAAGATTCATAAAAACATTTCCTTCACGATGGAGGGGGAGATAGAAAGAGCCCTTCCATTTCTTGACGTAATGGTCAAACATCAAAATGGACGGTTCGAATGTTCCATGTACCAAAAACCTACGCACGCAAAAACGTTTTTAAATTTTAATTCTTGCCACCATATCAACATTAAAATAGGTTTAATTAAATCCCTGAAACAAAGAATAGAATACATTTCAGATCACCCTGTTAGGGATAAAGAGATGTATTGTCAACAATTACTTGATAGTGGTTATCCAAAACACTTAATTAACTCTATATTTAATGATAATAATCTGAAAATTATAATAAAAAAAGAGACCCCTAAAAATGTACTTAGTTTACCTTACATAAAAAATATTAGTGAAAAAACGAGGCGTCAATTAAATCTGGAAAGTGGCTCAGTTGGAGTAAAAGGTTGGGGTTTATTTAATTTGGATAAATATAAAATTAAAATATAGGGTAATTGTATAGAAGAATAGTTAAGACAGAATTGATACAGTTTTACCTAAAGAATTTGTAGCCCATAAGGTAACTGTTATAAATAGAATTAATTAGTAATGTTGTTGTTTTTTACATATATGTAATTTTGTAAGTTTAAGCATTGTATAATTTTTGAACGATTCTTTTAAATACGTTTTTTTTTCCTGGGCTACCTAACGGTAGCGTCTTATAGTATTTTTAGTATAAAATGATCTTAACGCGGAGAATCCAGAGAGGCGACCGATAGTCTGGCACGGTATTGCAACACGCGATGAAAGTCCGAGAGTAGGGTTAAAGCTCATTGCCCAATGGTAGAAATATTTTTGGTTTTGTATTCGTGTTAAGGAATCACTTGTAACAGTCACTCGCTGAAGAAGGACCACGGTCCGAAAGCTCCAAATAAAATAAAGTTTTTTCTAAGTCATGAAGTAGCAGCTTTTTTAAAATTTAACAATTTATAAATTATAATACTAATAATGCGAGATTTCAACAATTAAAATATATATCCAACTGGTGTATAGTAGACTAATATTTGGCAGTATTTGCACAGTTAATTATAAAGGACTAACTGAGTTCAAATAAACCGCTCTCAGCAGCCAATTGATATCATTCCACAATCGAATGAATTAGACAAATATACGGCGCTAGCCAATGACATCTGCTTTCCATTGTATATCCGTTCCATTTATGAAATAGTACACAACCTTTTTATGTCTTGATTTTGACAATAGTATATAGTAGACGAACATTTGGCCACTACTCCGACTAAGAGAATGTTTTCTTATATTCTCCAAACCCCACAGTCGCATGGGTTTGACAAATATTTAGTACTAGTCCAATGACGGCTGCTTTTCATTGTAAATCCAGTAATGTCGCAACACGAAACCTTTTTCTTTCTTGATTGTTAGAGTAGAATAAAGTAAACAAACATTTGGCAGTATTTGGATAGTGAATTATCGAGGACTGACTGAATTGAAATAAACTGGTCTTCAGCCGCTTGATATCAAAGAAGTACGCCGCTACTTCGACCAAGAGAATGTTTTTACAAGGTCTGTTATATTCTCTGGACCCCACAGTCACACGGGTTAGACAAATATAAGGCGCTAGTTCAATGACACCTGCTTTGCATTATATATCCATTCCAGTAATGTCGCAGTAGAAAACCTTTCTCTGTCTTGATTGTTAGAGTAGCATATAGTACATAAATATCGTTGTCTTGTCAAAGCAAACCAAACGTTTTATCAGCATCTCACAGTCCTACAGGCTAGTTGTAGACTTCAAACATAATTTAAGATAACTTGGAAATTTATAAAAATACATTAGGCAAAACCTAACTACATTATAAGAAACTAAAATATAGGAGTAAGGCCCGGGCCCGGACTGCGTATCAAAAGGCGCACCGGGCGGGAAAAGCTAAGGGCGCCAATATCTTTCATCCGAACTCTATTATACCCCCCCCCCCCTCCTTAAAGGTGTTTATTATTAAATTATTATAGACTTCTGCTGTTACGGGTCTAAATGATTTTCAGTCTTTTTGAATATATATTTTTTAATTCTTATTAAACTGGTTATAAATACAGGGTGTTTTGAATAGCTCTGACTGGGAATTTTTGTCAGAAACTGCAAAATATAGAGTTGCGAAATTTTCAGGGTATTATTGCTAGTGTGGGAACGCTTTAAATCCTAAATTTCAGAAAAATTGGAAATAATTTCGGGTTTTTGTAAAAACTATTTTTCACCGGTAGGTGCTAGAATAAACGTTTCAATGATAAAGTTGTAGAGTGCTGTCGAAAATGTTCAAGGAAATTGGTTTCATTGGAAAAGAACACTTTTTCACGAAGATATGAGCTGATGAAAAAAACAAGCTGTCCATAGGGGCCAATAGCCTTCGCATTTTGTACTTAAATGAAAGAAATGTCTGAAAGATTTAATTGATCATTTTATTCGAATAAACATAGGAATTTTACAAGTTAGGGTCTATTATACCTGCGTTTGCCGCGATGCATGTTTGGGCACGATGAAGCATGTTTTGAAACGAGCGTCTGATCATATCAGGAGTGACAAGCTCGAAGGCTGCAATGATTCGGTGACGCAAATTTTCGATGTTCTCAACCCCCACAAGATAAAGTCCATCGGAGTTAGGTTCGAAGACCTCGCGGGCCTTCAAACCGCGACCGTTCCTGCCAGCTCAACGTTGAGGGAACTCGTTGTTAAGATGCTCCACTACACATCTAGGTACGTGGGGTGGTGCGCCGTCATGTTGGTACCACATCTGTCTGTAAGCTTCCAGCGTAATATCTTCTAAAGCGTCTGTTATTTTGTTCTGCAAAAGCGCCAAGTAGCGTTTTCCATTAAGATGAGATGTGAGGAAAAATGGGCCAATAACTCGATCCCCGAGCAAACCGGCCCAAACATTCAGTCGGAGTTGTTGTTGTTGATGATGATGGTGAAGAAAACCCCAGTGAGGATTTTTGTCACACCACATGTGGGTGTTTTGATAATTGAAAGGCCCATCTTTCCCAAAGGAACATTCGTCGGTCACCAGCATTTGATTGATGAAATTTGGGTTATCATCAGACATGGTTATTATCCAGTTACAGAAATCAAATCTACGTTCCATATCTCCTTCTTGCAGATTTTGCTGGAGGGTCGCTCGATGCGGATGGGAGTTGTGATTGTGAAGAGTGGTCCACACGTAGTTCGTCGATAATCGCTTGCACCTCTGACGCTTGCTCGAGGATACGCAACAAAGTAGGCTAGAATGGTGTCTTCTATGTTGATGTTTTGACGATCTGGTCCACGAAATCTGGGATTGACGTTTCCGTAAGTCTGAAAGTCACGAACAGCTACAAGAACGGTGTTGTGGCTTGGTCTTCTATCAGGATATCGAACAGTGAACAATTCACTAACCCTATGCGCGTTACGATTGGCACGCTGATTACGATAATTATTAAGTGGCATATTGATTAGACTCAATAAAGTTAGAGAATGGTTGAAAAAAAAAGATTTTGCATTAAATAGTAATTGAAAACTTGACCTTTGTGCGTTTTAGGTCTACTCTAAGCCTAAATTGGCGTTTTGGTAAATTACATGTACTTTATTTAAGGAATTTAATCTTGTAACGTGATTTCTTTGCCCCTAAGGACGGGTTGTTTTTTCAAAAAAATGCCCAGTCAGAGCAATTCAAAACACCCTGTATAACGGTAACACGGTATATTAGTATTACCTAAACAAATTATTATTTCATCTTGTGTGGTCGTGCACCCTACTACATCATTTAAAATAGGTCACGTTTGAGGGAAACTAATACGGATGTATTGATATTTATATTTTATTATTTTCGAGTTTTAGTGAAATATTTTCACTGCCCGAATCTTTTTGACCATAGGGCGATCCGCGATCGGGGGAACTATGTTTGGCAGTTTAGGGGCGCCAAGCCCCTTTTTACCCTTGGGGCGCACCGGGCGCGCGCCCGATCTCCCTTATGGCCAGTCCGGGCCTGAGTAAGGGGGCTCAAATAACATTAAAAAAACCAATTAGTAAAAGTAACAAATTATACGCGAAACACAAGCTTAATACTCTGGTACTTAATTTAGGTCATTAAATTACCAATTTTTGATAAATTCTTCTAATATGATAAATTGCATTTTCTAAAAAGAATAAATGATTGCGGGGTTTGTCTCATGCATCGCTCACATTCCAGTTCATTTTTTACTCTCCCATAACTTAAAAAATAGGTCTATCACTAAGACTACAAACTAACGGGAGCTATATATTACTTACACAATTGCGCACATTATTTTTGGTAATTAATTAATACCACCAATGAGTTTCACTTAATTTTATGTGAATTCTATTTTGCCATCAGCAACTTCTGAATATCAAGGGAATCCAACTTTTTGATACAAGTTTTTAGGTCACATGGAAGTTCCTTGACTGAGTATAATTTGAAATACATGCAGCCATTTATAACGAAATTATAGTTTCTCTAAAAATAAACAATAGACATCAGTCAAATTTTTAAAAAAACCTTTTTCTTTGACTTATTTGACTGTAATTGCAAAGTGTCCACCCTGTTCCAGATCCAGGATTCTTTAGAGCAACTATGTAATGCTCCGCTGCACAGTCTTCTCCAATATGAACTATAGCAGCTTGGTTTTTGAATAAGAAATCATTAATTTTTACCCTATCAGTACTAAACTCTTTAATTGGAGTGTGAATTTTAATTCGTTCAGCCCGCCGGTAAGTAAACCTGGCCAAATTCAAAATTAGATATTTACTAGAAGAATGCCAAATCGTTCGACGTTCCTTCATTTAAGTTTGGCACTGAACGCAAGGGTTTTCAAACAGCTCCCAGTAGTTCAACAATTCATTAAAACTTAAATTTTTTTATCAGCCAGTACATTAACGATGAAAACATGACCATCTTGAGGTTGTTGATTATAAACTCTCTCATTAGGACAATTTGGACATCTAGTTTGATACTGAATACGAAATGAAAATAAATTATCAATAAGAACATTTTCACCTTCAAATTTTTGAAACAGATTCATCAAAAATTCCACTGGATCCTGTTGATCATTTCCATGAAATCGTACAACAAGCGTACCTCTGACAGCAGAGGTTTTTAAAAGTGAAATATTAGGATCTTCCCTCTGAACCAGCAGTTGTTGCAATGCAACCGTTGTTGGTCCTGGACAAATAACTATTTCTCGAATGCTTCTGACAAATTCTGGAATTTGGAAAAGAGCTTGTAAAATGGAAATAGCATAGCATGAGTTATCATTATTCAAAAAGCCTTTTATTACCAAAGGTGAATTATCTTTAGGAATATTACCACTTACAGATTTTTTTGGCACTCTAGCCTTGGAGGGAACAGCTTTATTACCTGAACTAGCTTTTACACCCATATAAATTTCATCCACTGTATGCTTGAATCGCCTTAGCGACACTCCAGAAGTTGTTTTGGTTGTTGTTTTTGGAAAAAATGCTATTTGAGGCAAATCAGGCCTAAATTCTTTTCTTAGTCGATTATACTCGAATATCGCTTTGCAATCTGCATATATTTTCGACCCATCAAAATCAAACAAATGAAGGCCATCCAAAGATGTAACCCTCGAAAGAGCAACGTATGCCATCCCACTTTGAAAAATACTTGGTCCAATATTCATCAAACCACATTCCATACTCTTATGTATGGTAACCCCATAAGCCAAAACCACTGGAAATTGAATTTTTGAAACGTAAATGTTTGTCAAAATTTCAAACTTGACTGTAACTCTTTCAATTTTCTCTTCAGTGGTATGATTATCAAATAAAACCAATAACTGTGAAACAATTCCATTTACATTCTTTTTAAACCCTTTCACAGTACCCATGGCTCCATTAACAAGTAATTTATCCATATCGAGATTTCTTCTCAGCATAATACGAGCATTTATGCAAAGCAATAGTCTAGATTCTAATCCTGAGCAGGATATATCAGTGACAGCACTGTCACTGATATATTGCTTTCGAGTTTTCTGAGCTGCTCTTTAACTGTTTTTTGAATTTCCTGCTCCCCATGGGCCTTATCCTCACTTAATATTTCCAAAATAGGATTACCACATTTTTGAAGCATAGCACTGTTTATGTCATTGCACATTTTATTGGTTGATAACAAGCAAACAGGTTTTTTACCTTCTTTGCACAGGTTATCGTAAAAGTTGGCAACCTTCTCAACATTATCTGCATTAGGAATTAGGCGTGTCTTCAAAAGATCAACATCTTCAGCAGTAACCTGTCCTAACCTCAGTCTACTCAACATTTCTCCATAGGAAAAGTCATTCTTGTCTTTTATTAATAGTTAACTCGTCAAATTTGAAACACTGTCGAAATAAATTAAATCCACCAACTGAGCCAATAAGTTTACGAGCTTCTAAATGAGTGAGAATAGAAAATACAGGATCCCCTTTAACGGGTTGTAGTTGCAATAAATCTCCTAATGCCAAAATTGAAATTCCACCAAATGGTTCTTCTTTACCAGTTATCTAACATAATCTTAAAGGGATATAAGCTAGAAAAGCCGAAGATACCATAGAAAACTCATCGATTATTAGTAGCTTCAAATGGCCCAGTGTGTTCTGCATTATCTTCTAGATGTCCGGGCCTAATTTGTAATATTTCGCAGTTTTTCCACGTTGAACAGGTAGCATTAACAAACGATGCAGAGTAACTACTATGTTATAGGCAGCCAATCCAGTAGGAGCTGCCAAAGCCACTCAAAAATTATCTTGAAAGTGCGAGCATAAAAATATTCTAAGGGTTTTAATTAGGAAACTTTTCCCAGTTCCTCCATATCCACTTATAAACATATGTAGTGCTTCGTCAGAAGAGTTTGAACTGTGAAAATGACAAGCGATTTTATCAAAGATACTCCTCTGATCTGTTTCTAAATATACAAGCGCACAAGTTAAGCTGTCAGGAGTTAAAATTAAATTTTCCTTAAGAGCTGCGTTCACTTCATTCCCACAATAGGATTATCAGTGCTAGCTACCACAAAATTAGTCAAAGCTTCTTGCAGTTCCTTTTCTGCCTCTAGTAAAGCATTTAACTTTTCATGATACTTCATCATATCCTTTAACCTTGGTAAATAACTTTCAAAAGATTCTTTAAAAGTTTTATGATTACCTAGTATAGAACTTTCTTCTCTCCAAGGTAAAAATAACATCAACAACCCATAATAAAACTTTTCATTCAGATTTATTTAAATCATGATTTGGGTGCTGAACCAGGAAAGGTTTAACCCTCATCTTTACAAAACCAGTTCCATCTTTTAGTTTAAGTAATTCAGAAGGTCGTTTTGTAATAGGCTTTTTTGAAACCCGATAGTAGAACCTTGCCCAATCAAACAATCAAGTGTCTTCTCGACTATCAGGGCGATTTGGATATATATCATCAACTAACTGTTTCATGAATATATCTGTGCTCTCAGGATCAGTCTCTTTCAGAGATTTCAAATCTTTGTACTGCTTAAGTAATCGCTTTCTATGTTCGTTAGGGGAAGTATTAACAAAAACAATGGAATCCGATTTCCCATACAGATGCTGCTGCGTTAAGCGATCAGCTGCCTCGTAGCTACCAATTTCACGATGTGAAATAGCTTTTAAACCTACTGACCTCAAACGGCTGGGTAAGCCTTTATTTCCTAAATCATTCCAAAAACTCTCCTTATCTGATTTTTCTTTTTTAGTAATATACGAGGTGATATAGCGTGCAATAGCCATTTTCAAATCAGATACAAACTGAATGTCCATGTTTCCTTTAAAAGCCAAAAGCATCAAAGGGTGGTAACACTTGATTCATTTTCTAGTCTAAACCGAAATCTTGGATTGAAGTTGACTGTTTCCAAGAGAGTTGGATCTACAACTATCCGATAAAATCTGGCAGCCGTGGAACAGTAAATTAAATCAGTGATTTCCGGTTTTACTGGGCTGGATGGAAGGGGGACGAAACATTTATTGAAAGACCATCTTTTGTAGTTCAACTATATAAATAATAATAATAATTTATATATGAAGATGAATGTGTCAGTTGGTTTGTTTGTTCGCTATACAAATCTGTAATTTGAAACTTAAAGGCCCCAAATTTGGTGTACAGGCTTGGTGCTACCAATAAACGCACTACCTTTACTGTGACTTTTTATTTATAAAAAAATAATCGATACACTTAATTAGGTGGTAAATGGCACACTGAAACTAGCGTGGAACTCCATTTTTCAAAGACACTCGAAGAGCGCCACCATCCTTGCGCGGCACGCAATTCTGGCGGCCTCGTGCGCTCGAAGCCGAACACACCTCTGCTCATCCTCTTCTTCCGAGCGGCCACTAAAATGTTTTTCTCGCCGATGCTCGTGAAAGTCTGTTTCACCCGGCTCCAAAGGCGTCCAGTGTGACGACTGCATTTCCTCTCCTTCGTCCTCGTCGAGCGGCTCCTCGCCGTCCAGAGATGGATCGGGACTAGTTTTAACAATCTTGTCGAACCAACAGGCAATGCCGCAGACGGCACTGGTCGGCGACGTAGCGTTTGACGCATCTAAAACGTCTCACCAGGCATCGTAGTTGCGGAAGTTCCTACAAATATCCATGTTGCTTACTAACTGCGACGATTGTCAACGGGGCCGGAGCGCGCTGCACGGTGGCGCCGCCCTGCGCCTAGAGTCCAAGGGTCACGAAAACTCATTGGCGGAGGCCCAAACTGAGATGGGCGCTTTGCAAGGACAAACGTCACGCCGTGTGTGCGGAAAATTAAACTGATCTCAAATGCGATCACACTTTCATCGTCGGCCATCGTAACGTCAAAAGCACCTGTACGCTTTTGCAGGCCGCCTACTTGACGCACAAAATGTCGTCCGCTACCCAGTGCCGTCTTTCCCATTGGGCCCGTTGGGCCAGGGCCCAGGGCCCCGAGTTCGAAAAGGGCCCCCTCAGGCCCTTGCTATCTCGTCGTCACTTTGGTGTCCCCAATTCGTAAGCAACCGTAGGGGACCCCCAAATTAAAAAGTGCCAGGGCCTCACAATATGCAAAGACGGCCCTGCCGCTACCACGCCTTTACCTTTGCCGAATGACGTCCCGACACCCAAGCGTATCTACGGGTCGGTATTTTTACCCACCTTTTAGTATGGGACTTATAGACAGGATACTGATTGATAGCGTTTTCCATTACTCGCTCCGATTGGCGCTCGGATCAATCTGATTGTCGTCTTACGTTCCTTTCGCTCGCCAATTTCCAATACGAGGAAGATCCGCGCGTTTCATTCATAGAAATAATAAAAGGAGTAGTACCATAAATATGTAACTAGAGAAACAAACACCGAACTCGAAGCTGTGAATACAATTTCCTTCCCCCCAGCGGTATGCTAAAACTAGAATATTACCGTGGCGTCATATCGCGCTTATTTTCAAAACTAGAAGTGTATAGTTTCTGTTGTTTCAAAATCCACAGCCAAAGGGGTCGGAACAAGAGTTTCAAGCAGTCAAGCTCGATTTCCCCTCTACTTATATTTTGATCTCTATGAGAAGTACAATCGTAGGTAGCTCCTATACCCTACGACCTACCAATGAGTATTCCATCTCGATATTATTAAATATTTAATTTAAATTTAAGTAATTTAGTAAATTAAGGTTCATTTATAACACAAACGTTTTCGAAATGGAACCCATCCGAAAAATATTCATTCATACTAGATTCGAACCCTCCTTATTAGAACGAAGTTGTTTTAGAATATCAACGCCTATAACCACTACACCACATTTCAACACACCGATCGCTCTCTTTAATATGACACATTTCTTTTCTAGAAGATCAAGGCTTAAGAAACTCGAGCTAACGCATCGCATGGACGCCATTTTATTTCATTTTTCAAGGACCAAAATCAGTGTAAAAGAGGCTGGCGCAACAACGTAAAATTTTCTGATCCTAGACGCTATCGCCACCTGCTGTAACCTATTTACATTGAAAATCAGCAAAATTTTTAAACAATTATTTATAACCTTTCTTTTCAAATTTAATAGAAATAATATGGCTAGGAAATTAATTTAAACTATAAACGCAAATCCTTTAAAAAATGTTTAATCTAAAACCAAGCCGTTTTTGCTGTGTCTAAAAGTTACTGATGCGTACATCAGAAATTAAGGTACCTCAGCACCCAAAATTATGTCTACTTTTCCCTTAACTTTCCCATAGCGTGAAGCATCGAGTTTAATGTTAACAAGTTGGCAAGCCAAAATATACCTCTCCTCGGAAGAATTGTCCCTAGTGGTATTAATTTCTCGAGATAACCCTTAAAGATATATTTCCGCAATTTAGAGTTATTTGTTAAAAATGCTATCCCAGTTTTATCCAGCCCGGTATAAAATTTTAATTATAATTAAAATAATTGAGACGAAACGACCAATTTTAATTTATTCAGAATATCATAAGTTAAGTAGTTACAACAGTGAGTTAGACGTACTATAACAATGCACAATTGAATTACACCCTTTTTACAGTACAAGTTTGTCAGTTGAATATAATACAAAGCAAATTTTAATGAAAGAAATAGCTACAGAGGGTATTATAACGACCGTTCGCTTTTTACCTCTCCGAGGGGACAAAGTCCCCTAGGAGGGGTTATGCAACGACCGTGTCTGTCTGTGGGTCTGTGGGTAGGTCTGTCTGTCTGTCAGGACTGCGAACGCGTTCGCATTTTCGGTGCAAAGTGTAATCACTGCGTACGCAGTTTCTCAAAGGGTTGGCAAAACCACCGTGTGACGGTGAGCGTTAACGGATGCATTTGCGGTTTGGTTTGGATGGTGTTTTTTCGCTCACCGTCGTGACGGTTTGGTGTATTATGTTTTTGTTATGTTTATGCGTAGGTTGTGAGTGTTGAATTTGTTGTGTTTGTGTTCTGATGGTTGTGCATGTTGAGTCTGTATTTAATAGAGTACGAAATTTTGGTTTAATTGAAATAGAATTGAAATTGAAATTATTGCATCGAAAAAATTCTAATTTAGCGTTTCTCTATTGATTAAAAACAAATGCGCCACCCAGGTTTCGAACCCAGACCATTCGGCTTGGCAGTCGAGCGCTCTACCACAGAACCACCGATAGCTGCTTAGATTCACTGAAATTAAGACAGGCATCGTAAGCATAATAGGTAATAAAGTCTTTTTTTATTAATGAATTTATGAAGGCCTAATCTGGTATTTTTTAAAGGTTAAATCTTGTTTTAGCGCAGTCAGCCGAGATTAGAGGGTTAAAGGGTAGACCCTGTGGGTGGTCCACTTTCTTAACGACCTATATATAGTTCTGTTAATTCAAAGGAGATAATTTAACGTTAATTGCTTTAAGAGCTGGCGGTTAGTCAAGTGGCTCTCTGTGCTTTGTTGATGGTAAGGTTTTTGCTTCTTGTAAATACATTTGGTGTGGATATTTGGATATCTACGATTTCTAACGCAGTCAATGATTTCTTGGGAGTGCGAGTCATTATATGATATTGGAAATTGGACGGCATTGGTCTTTTTCATGTGGTATGCGTCACAACGTCAACAGGAAGTGAACGAGTCGTCCACTACCAGATATCTACGGTATCTTCATCAAGGGCGAGTGTTGAAATAAAATGAGCGTTAAAGATGCGGCAAGTATTTCGTAAGCGAGTAATTCCAAAAAGCCTCTGTAGATATTTCTTTCATTAAAATTTGCTTCGTATTATATTTAACTGATAAACTTGTTCTGTAAAAGGGTTTAATTCAATTGTGCATTGTTATAGTGCGTCTAACTTACTGTTGTAACTACTTAACTTATGATATTCTGAATAAATTAAAATTGGTCGTTTCGTCTCAATTATTTTAATTATAATTAAAATTTTATACCGGGCTGGATAAAACTGGGATAGCATTTTTAACAAATAACTCTAAATTGCGGAGATATATCTTTAAGGGTTATCTCGAGAAATTAATACCACTAGGGACAATTCTTCCGAGGAGAGGTATATTTTGGCTTGCCAACTTGTTGGTTTATAATTTTAACGGAATCGGGCCGATTTTAATTAAACGATAGATTATCGAAATTTTGTTAAAAGAATATTTCCTAAGGCCGCGCGATAAATTTACGAGAATAATTTCCCGTCGCCGTTATATCGTAAATTTAGTTGATTCGGGATTGCCAGAACTTTAATGTTGTGGGCGAGTGATTAGAAATAAAATGGCAACCAGAATTATGCAAAATTATAAATGTTTATTTTTATTCGGAAGAGTCTATGTAAAGTTCTAGATTTAACTTTCATCAATAACCCAACAATATATATCCCTCCTACGTAATTGTGTAGAACTGGTACTCAAGTGTCCAAGACTAGATTTGTCTTAGTTCATCGTGATTAAAAAATAAACCAAAACACACTTACACTTACACTTAAGTAAATATAATAAATTTTACTGAGTAATTTTAACTAAATTCAAACTACCTTACTATAAACTCTTGTCTTAATTAACAGCTGAGAGCTGTTCGCTACTAATATCTTCCAATCTACTTAATTAGCCTCACAGGTTGAGTTGATAATTTCAAGGGTATAATTAGGTTATTCCAATTCAAAAAAACAATCAATTTTATCTTACAGCTGACTTGAGTTAGTTCACAATTATTTTAACACTTTCAGTCTTAAACACGCACTGTTCATACACTTAAGTCCTTTCGCTCACGTTCCAAACGCGAAACACAATTTTACTCTTTCCTTGACCGAAGACCGAATATACTAATTAAAACCGCAAAGTTACCTCATAACTTTTGACCGACACCAGGACCCCGTCCTGTAGTAGTTCGTCTGACCGCCAAGAACTAAGAAAGACTAATCTTCCATATTGACGGCAACGACTTTATATACGTTTAGTTGATGTTTTTTAGTCCCGTCAAGATTTGACTAAAGTTCGAAAAATTGAAGAGATTATATTTTTTACCCGGTTTGATTGATAGTTCTCCACACGGTGGCGCTATATTATTACTTTTATATAGTTTCCGCGGGAGTTTTGAATAATTATCCTTTTTATAATTTATTTTAAAAGGTAAAAAACCGCCTTATCATAATGGTTTCTTTACTTTTTATATGCTTAAAGGTAGTCAATGGCTCGGCGGTAAACTATCTGCATTGTAACGATGCGATCCGATTTCAATTCCTGAACACGATCAAATAAAGTTAAATACTCAGATATTTAATTAAATATAATATTAATATAATTTATAACTATAATATTAATATAATTTATAACTATAATATTAATATAATTTATAACTATAATATTAATATAATTTATAACTATAATATTAATATAATTTATAACTATAATATTAATATAATTTATAACTATAATATTAATATAATTTATAACTATAATATTAATATAATTTATAACTATAATATTAATATAATTTATAACTATAATATTAATATAATTTATAACTATAATATTAATATAATTTATAACTATAATATTAATATAATTTATAACTATAATATTAATATAATTTATATTAAATATAATATTAATATAATTTATAAATATAATATTAATATAATTTATAAATATTTAATTAAATATAAGATTAATATAATTTATAAATATTTCATTAAATATAAGATTAATATAATTTATAAATATTTCATTAAATATAAGATTAATATAATTTATAAATATTTCATTAAATATAAGATTAATATAATTTATAAATATTTCATTAAATATAAGATTAATATAATTTATAAATATTTAAAATGATGTAGAATAAATTATAGTACCTAACGTTATAACTTTGTAAATGACATTCACCAAAGCTGTTTTTAAGAAAAACACCGTAACTTAACAAACGTTGGTGGCTGAGTGGTTAGAGTAAATCTCTTGCGCAAGGAAGACCCGGGTTCGATTCCCGGCCGGCGCTAATAAACCGCAAATTGATGCCAAGACGAATACCATGTACAGTTGGTGGAAACCCTGCCATTGGACGTTGAGATGTAGCATTACACTCAGCACTCGGTCCGTCCCACAGTCATTAAGAAGAAGTTGGAGATAAAACGCGGTACAACCACAACAGACTCAACATACACAACCATCAAAACACAAACACCACAAACACAACACTCACAACCGTCATAACACGAACTCAACATCCACAACATACGCATAAACATTACAAAAACGTAATACGCCAAACCGTCACGACGGTGAGCGAAAAAACACCATCCAACAGCGAGTTAGACTAAAACAATGCACAATTGAATTTAACCCTTTTTACAGTACATGTTTATCAGTTGAACATAATACTAACCAAATTTTAATGAAAGAAACATCTACAGATGGTATTTGTATTTTTCTCGCTTACGAAATACTTGCCTCATCTTTAACGCTCATTTTATTTCAACACTCGTAGACTTCCAGTTGACGTTGTGACACATACCGCATGAAAAAGACCAATGCCGTCCAATTTCCAATATCATATAATGACTCGCATACCCAGGAAATCATTGACTGCGTTAGAAATCGTAGATATCCAAATATCCACACCAAATATATTTACAAGAAGCAAAAACCTTACCACCAACAAAGCACAGAGAGCCACTTGACTAACCGCCAGCTCTTAAAGCAATTAACGTTAAATTATCGTCTTTGAATTAACACAACTATATATAGGTCGCTAAGAATACCCGTAAATAAATAACAAAAAAACTAACAAAGTGGACCACCCACAGGGTCTACCCTTTAACCCTCTTATCTCGGCTGACTGCGCTAAAACAAGATTTAACCTTTAAAATTTCATTCGTAAAAAAACCAGATTAGGTCTTCATAAATTCATTAATAAAAAAAGACTTTATTACCTATTATGCTTACGATGCGTGTCTTAATTTCAGTGAACCTAAGCAGCTATCGGTGGTTCTGTGGTAGAGCGCTCGACTGCCAAGCCGAATGGTCTGGGTTCGAAACCTGGGTGGCGTATTTGTTTTTAATCAATAGAGAAACGCTAAATTAGAATTTCTTCGATGCAATAATTTCAATTTCAATTCTATTTCAATTAAACCAAAATTTCGTACTCTATTAAATACGCTTCCGATAAAGCTGAAGGTCTAATTTTCAATAAAGCGTAACAAGTGTCGGTGGTTCTGTGGTAGAACGTCCGCCTGTCAAGCAGGAGGTCTCGGGTTCAAATCCCGCCCGATGCGATCGCAAATTGATACTAAGACGAATACCGTGTACAACTGGTGGAAACCCTGCCATTGGACGTTGAGAGGTAGCATAACACTCAAATGTTTTAAAACCCAAAAAAAATAAAAATTTAAATTTCAACTAAAATGCTAAATTTTAATCCCATGCTTTTTTAAATGTAGATTTTTTAATTTTAAGTTGTCAAAAACATTTTCGGTTGCCATAGCAAAACGGAAGCCCAGCGTAACTTTTCCCTTGGTGAAAATTAATGTTACCCCAAGGTCTACATACCCCCCGAGTTTCATCAAAATCGGTGATTTACACCTCGGGTACACTCCTCGTGAGTCTAGATATCCAATAAAAACCCAATTTATTATTATTATTATTATTATTATTATTATTATTATTATTATTATTATTATTATTATTATTATTATTATTATTATTATTATTATTATTATTATTATTAAAAGAATAACATTAGCAGTAAAAGAACATGAACACATCATAGAAATCTTATAACATAGAATGATTCCGTATAAATACAAAATGGGCCAATTACATTTTCGGAGGTTTCGTCATTATCAGCCAATCACGATTCAAATAGTGACTACGGCAACGACTCGTTGCCATCTAGTTTGAATTACTGAAAATAATAATTCGATTTTAGATTACGTCACCTTTAGAACCCGCATTTGATTGGCCCACGTCAATCGAGTCACGGCCCCCTGCACGCGCTCACGTGAGCGCGGGCAAGGGGCCGTGATCGAGTTTAATGTAGTTTTTAAACATGGTAGACTTTTTATTTACTCGTAAAGATTTTTCTCTTATATGGAAACGTTTTGGATAACTATTGCGTAGTTTATTGTTATGGCTCCTCGATGTTTCATTTCCACATGTAGAAAACGATTTGCGGTGGACGGTAATGTGTCGTTGTACAGGTAAAAGTTTGGGTTTCCTTAAGCTTCGGGGCAATTTGAAATGTTAACAAACGGCGGGCTTTCAAATTGATGATTTGGTAAAAATTACTTCAGGAAGTTCAGTGAGCCTAGTGGAACAACAACTCAGGCCTATAACTACTGCAGTATCCGTTTTTTTTAAAACACTTTATTGAACATTGTAAATATCGGTCTTCGTTGAGTACTATCTCTTATGTAGTTTAAAGGCACTATATCACCGAAAAAAAATCGGTGTTGACCCGAATTGTTTTCCGAAAAATGAATGTTTTTATACGTTCTGCATAGTGTCGCCCTCAGAATTTTGTGGCCACTCCTTGAACTATTTTCAAGGTTGAAGAGAGGGGAAGAGAACTGGAGATACGCGAAAGAGGTTAAATTTAGGTCAGGAACTTAGCTGACCCTGGATTCCGAGAGCCATTGATAGTTCAGTTGGTAGAGCGCAGGGACCCCCATGGCTTTATGGAAAAACCAGACCGAAGGACCATAGTTTTTATATCCCCCTCAAATGCACCCCGAAATATGACGCACGCACAGTCCGCGTTCGATCTTTTCCGGGTTCTTTTTTTGGTTTTTTTAATCCCCCCCCCCCCGGTTAAGAGTATCGGGGTCTCAACTCTTTACAACAGGTGAGCGAGGATTAGTGATAAAAAAATTCCGAAGAGAGATATAGTGGGCAAATTCACGACGCTTATAACGAATATTTAGGCGCTTTAACGCGACTACTTGTTTCCTTAAATGTATTAGAGACCAATATCCACCCCGGCCAGCTAATTCCGCGAGGTCATTGTTAAAATATGTTTCCAAGATAGGGAATTTCCAAAGAATATCCTTTTTTTGTTATTCGCTGGCTCTCAATAGTATTGTACCCCCTGATACGTCACTGGCTCAAGAAAAGGTTTTCCCCATGTTTTACCCCTTTGCTAATTTCCGGTACCCCTGGTACATTCTCGATGCGGTTGTGAAACAGAGAACTAGACGAGATGTTAAAAACCGAGAATGCGCGGGAAAATGCAAGATTGTGTCGTGCCATTCGATGCCGAAAGGTTGTGGAATTGAACTCGGACTAGCTGTAATAGATTGAAGGTTTCCGCGTTAATACGTGTAGCTATGAATGCCGTTAAAAGTATCATCGTGGACGCGCGATGAAATTGGACGCTCGCCGTACTATCCAACCGGGAACCCCGACCATGAAGAGCAGGACCGATGCTAAAATCGCCCGGCCATCCATCAAGGAGAGCCGCGTGTCCGTGATCACCAAAGTCTTCGCCACCGAGAAGTCACTCGCCGAGAGATAAGTAGAATGAATTTCTAAGAACAATAGAACTTGAACGCTATCGCCATAGAGTCTTGTAATAGAGCATAGTAGCTAAGTATAAGACTATAGAGCAATAGAGCGTTTTCATTAAATGATTCGAATCATTCCCCTTTTAATTATCCTGAGAGCCAGTAGACGTAGTCCTGTATATTTTAAGTATTTAGTGTATTTTAGATAACTTAGTGTATTTAGTATTTAACCGTACTACAATTTTTAGTATTCAATTAAACGTTTCTTAATTTTCATTTAAACTCGTAGTATCCTTGATTATTAAATTTAAATCATAGGTTTAAGTGTATCATTTAGATTAGATTAAATCTTTATGTATAGTAATTTTTAGTTTAGTCTAATTTTAAATGCTAACGGTATATAATAAGTTGGCCGGGGCGGAATATTGGGCTCTGACCATAAAATCGTTACATTTCTGGGGGTCCGTAACCGGTTTTGAACAAACGACCAGTTTAATTAATTTTTTTTTTACAAATTAAATTTGTACTTTTTAAATTCTTTTTATATCTCAATATTTCGAGGCTTATTAGTAATGGCGTCCTGAGAGCCGTTGCACTTTCTATATTCAAAAATTTTCCCGCCCTTTGGTAGGCTTGCCTTTGTATTTTTGGGTATTTTCCTAAGTGGATGAGTACCAATAGCGACCTTTCGAGTCATACGCCTTGCGACACTTGTCTTCCCGCCGCGGGAAAAGATTATTGTTGTTCCCTTTGTTGGCGTGCTTTCCAGGCTATTGCGCGTACAAAGCGATTAGAAAATCGTACCCTACCCACACTGGCACCAGCAGAGTCCGTAGCTGCCACTATGGCCGGGGGTAATTCAGTCACCTCAGGGGGGACTAACGCCAATGCCGACGGTAGCGATGCCACTAGCCCCGCCAATATTAGTAGAGGGGATTTAGCTAGAATAATGGCCGAACTCCAAGATCTCCGCACGCAGCTGCAGAACGTCGGGAGGGGTGGGGGTCCGAATTCTACTGGATTAAACCCCCCGCCTCCTCCGCCGCCTCTTCCTAGCGGACACCTGCCGAATTCTTGGGTTCCTAACATTCCTATTCCTACATTTTCGGGACGGTATACCGAAGGTACCCCGAAAGATTTCCTATTAAAGGCAAAACAAATATTTTTAAGTAAGGGATTACCGGAAGATATTTTTATGAAACATTGGGTGCCATCTATGCTGGAGGGTCCCGCCCTAGAGTGGTGGCTAGCCCAATCTCACGTTAGAACTTGGGCTCAGTTCGAATTTTCCTTAGTTGACGAGTTTTCGGGTCACGATAGTGATAATTTTTCTATGGCCCAAATTATGAGTCGCCGTCAGCAACATGGCGAAACGGTTAGCGCTTACATAGAGGACATGCAAAAACATTTTACAGCCTTACGCAACCCGTTAGATGTTTCGACTCAAGTTAGCATAGTGTATAACAATTTAAACTCGCAACTTAAAATTTATTTAGCCACTAAGGTGTATCGTTCCCTTCGTGAATTGTTATCAGATGGTATTAAAACCGAACTAGCTATTCAATCGTCCCGTTCTTTTAAGGGGTCTAATTTCATTCATAGTGCCACGTCCAATTCAGGTTCGCAGTACAGTTCCGCTAGTACTACTTCCATAGTTTGCCACAAATGCCGAAAAGCGGGTCATAAGAGTCCAGAATGTCCCGATGTAGAATGTTTCGAATGTAAACAAAAGGGGCACGTTTCCAAAAATTGTCCCGCTAAAAAGGGCCGTGGGTCGGGAAACGGGCGAAGGGAAGGGTCAAGCGGGAGCCAAAACTCTTCCTGGCAGCAAAAGAAGTAGGAGGCTCCGTTGATAGTGGAGATTGCCACGTGATGAACCAGTCCAACCCTATTCCAAATTCTCAGCTTAAAACAATTAAAATTAATTTAGGTCCAGTTTTTACTTTCGGTATTTTAGACCCTGGGTCCTCGTTCACTCTGTTAAATTCAGATTTTAAGTCCAAATTAGTAGAGACCGGCTGTTTCATTAATGAAAGCCGCTATAATTTAAAAGTAGCTGATAATCGTAATTTAAAAACTGAAGGCTCAGTACAAGTTAATTTTTCTCTCCCTGGTAGGACTGTTTCTCACAAGGCGTTATTTGTAGATAAATTGGCTTACCCTTGTATTTTAGGTGTAGATTTCTTATGTAGTTTTAATATTTGTGTCGATTTTGGGGATAACTGTTGGTTTTGGGGTGATACACCCACCATAAGGTACCCATTCGGGTCCGATACGACTAGTCATGCCAATCTATTTTTAGTTTACGATATTGATCGGGACGGATTAGATTCCGCGATTCAAAACAATACCCTTAGCGATAGTGAGAAAAATAGACTTCGCGAAACAATTAACCCCTACGAACACGTCTTCTCCTTAGTTCCTGGAAAAACAAACACCGCCTGTCATTTTATAGACACTGGGGATAGCTCTCCCGTAGCTTCACCTCCTTACCGATATTCTCCCGCCAAACAAGCGGAAATTGATAAAATTATAGACGAGATGTTAGATCTCGGTCTCATTGAACCCTCTAATAGCCCGTGGAGTAGTCCCACGGTTTTAGTTGGTAAAAAAGACGGGGGGAAGCGCCTTTGTCTCGACTATCGGGGTTTGAACAAAAGAACTCGTAAAGACCGATACCCTTTACCATTAATAGATCTAGATATTTTGAGTCGCATTGGTAAACCAAAATATATCTCAATAATGGACTTGAGAGCGGGTTATTGGCAGGTTCCTCTCGATCCCGGTTCGAGAGATCGCGCGGCCTTTATCACGCATAGGGGGCTTTTCCACCCAACAGTCTTAATGTTTGGCCTCACAAACGCGGGAGCTACGTTTCAGCGAATGATGAACGTACTCTTTTCTCACCTTCGCGACGCGGGCGTGATGGCGTATTTAGACGACTTAATAATTATCTCGGACTCTTTCGAAGAGCATTTAGCGACATTAGAAAAAGTTTTACAAACCCTATCTAACGCTGGGCTTACGGTAAAAGCTTCTAAAACCAAATTTTGTCAAGAGGAAACGGTAATTTTGGGGCACCTAATAACGCGTCGCGGGATTCAAGTTGATCCATCTAAGATAGAAAGCGTCAAATCATACCCCCCTCCTCGCAATGTTCGTCAATTGCGAAGCTTTCTCGGTTTAGCTAGTTACTATAGGAGGTTTGTGCAGTCGTTTTCGCACATAGCTTCGCCTTTAAATGACTTGTTAAAGAAAGACGCGAAATTTATTTGGGGGGAGGATCAACAAGCTTCCTTTGAAAAACTTAAATCCGCTTTGACATCCGCGCCAGTTATGAGTGCACCTAATTTCGACAACCCCTTTGTTATTGTAACCGACTCCTCAAATTACGGCTTAGGCGCTGTGCTTCAGCAATACGCTGAAGCCGGCAAAAAGGGGCCCATGAATGTTATCTCTTACGCTAGTCGATCATTGAACCCCGCCGAACGAAATTATTCGGCAACGGAAAGGGAATGTCTCGGTATCGTTTGGGCAATGGAGAAATTCCGCCCATATGTTGAGGGGGCAGACTACGAGGTCTGGACCGATCACTCGGCTTTAACCTGGCTATTGACAACCAAAGACCCAACCGGTAAATTTGCCCGTTGGATCACCAAGCTTCAGGCTTTGAACTTTCCAATTAAGTACATTGCTGGAAAGAGCAATGTCGTTGCGGATGCATTGTCGCGTATACCCGACGCGCAACGGGAGATGCTGGCATCTTCTGAGGGGTTCGTGGCAATGGTTGACGCTAACGGCGTTGCCGATTCCGGTGATGGGCTTTTGCGGTTAGATCACGGTCTTATTTTTGAACACCAGCGTACCGACGGTAAACTTTTGGCTTTAAGGATATATTTAGAGAATAGTGGGTTACCCGACGATAAAAAACTAACGCGATGGATTAAAAGGGTCGCTCCCTTCTGCGTAATTAGGGACGAGTTGGTCCATAGGCTTATAGAAGCTCCACACTCCTCCGAAGATAATTACCGAATATTAGTTCCACGCTCTTTAGTTAGTGCAGTCTTAGGGGTTAGCCACGATATTCCTACTAGCGGTCACCAAGGTTGTAGCAAGACTTTAGGTCGGGTTAGAAAGGCATTCACGTGGGAGGGCATGACTAGGGATGTCCTTCGTTACGTAAGCTCGTGTAAAATTTGTCAGTGTTACAAAAACCCGCAGTCGAAACCAAGCGGCCTTATGCAGTCCGCGCAACCTAGCTCTCCTTGGGAAGTCATAGGGGTGGATCTTAAGGGGCCATTTCCCCGTAGTAGTAAAGGAAACACCTACATTTTAGTAGTCATTGACTATATGACCAAATGGGTCGAGGTTTTTCCATTAAGAAGCCCTACGTCAAAATGGATAGTCAATCGGTTAGTCGAAGATGTTTTTACCCGTTTTGGTTTGCCGAAACGCGTAGTCAGTGACAACGGCTCGGTATTCGTTTCGAAAACTATGGAAGGAGTTTTTAAAGCCCTTGGAGTAAAACAGCGCTTAACCTCGATTTATTCTCCGCAATCGAATCAAACCGAACGAGTCAATAGAAATTTTTCCCACATGATAGCGTCCTACGTAGCCGATCACCATGAAAAATGGGATCTTTATTTGCAACACTTTGCAATGGGGATGAGAACAGGCATACACGACGGTACCGGGTGCTCTCCAGCATACCTTAACTTTGGACGGGAACTTAGGGAGCCCGGGGAACCAATACCCAATACCGACGACTTAATAGACGTCACTCTAGAAATTACGCCAACCGGAGTGGTGGCGTTCGCTAAAAAAATTAGAGACATTATTGTAAAAGCTAAGGCTAATCTTAAGGTAGAACAGGAGCGTCAGGCTGAAATTTATGACAAGAAAAGGGTCGACCGAGAATTTAATATAGATCAGCTTGTCCTTAAGAAAACCCACATACAATCTTCAGCTGCAAATAAGATTAACGCCAAGCTAGCCCCAAAATGGGATGGACCATTTAGGGTCTGTGAAAAACTATCTAAGCACACGTATAGGCTTCAGAAAGTAGACACTGGGGTGTTATTGAAAGGCACACATCACGTTAGACAATTGAAACCATTTATCGGTCGTGACAGTGACGCCCCTGCTGGTGAACCTCTCCGCCCACCCTCCCCGGATCAGTCTGATTCCGATAGTGATAACTACCATACGCATCCAATGACTCTTAGGTCTCGCACTTCAAGAAAGCAATAGGCAAGTCTCCCATTGATCAGCATTCCCTCAATTTTTTTTTAACTTGTGTCCTCTCGGGACGTTCGGAACTAGTTGGGGGGAAGTATAACGAATATTTAGGCGCTTTAACGCGACTACTTGTTTCCTTAAATGTATTAGAGACCAATATCCACCCCGGCCAGCTAATTCCGCGAGGTCATTGTTAAAATATGTTTCCAAGATAGGGAATTTCCAAAGAATATCCTTTTTTTGTTATTCGCTGGCTCTCAATAGTATTGTACCCCCTGATACGTCACTGGCTCAAGAAAAGGTTTTCCCCATGTTTTACCCCTTTGCTAATTTCCGGTACCCCTGGTACATTCTCGATGCGGTTGTGAAACAGAGAACTAGACGAGATGTTAAAAACCGAGAATGCGCGGGAAAATGCAAGATTGTGTCGTGCCATTCGATGCCGAAAGGTTGTGGAATTGAACTCGGACTAGCTGTAATAGATTGAAGGTTTCCGCGTTAATACATGTAGCTATGAATGCCGTTAAAAGTATCATCGTGGACGCGCGATGAAATTGGACGCTCGCCGTACTATCCAACCGGGAACCCCGACCATGAAGAGCAGGACCGATGCTAAAATCGCCCGGCCATCCATCAAGGAGAGCCGCGTGTCCGTGATCACCAAAGTCTTCGCCACCGAGAAGTCACTCGCCGAGAGATAAGTAGAATGAATTTCTAAGAACAATAGAACTTGAACGCTATCGCCATAGAGTCTTGTAATAGAGCATAGTAGCTAAGTATAAGACTATAGAGCAATAGAGCGTTTTCATTAAATGATTCGAATCATTCCCCTTTTAATTATCCTGAGAGCCAGTAGACGTAGTCCTGTATATTTTAAGTATTTAGTGTATTTTAGATAACTTAGTGTATTTAGTATTTAACCGTACTACAATTTTTAGTATTCAATTAAACGTTTCTTAATTTTCATTTAAACTCGTAGTATCCTTGATTATTAAATTTAAATCATAGGTTTAAGTGTATCATTTAGATTAGATTAAATCTTTATGTATAGTAATTTTTAGTTTAGTCTAATTTTAAATGCTAACGGTATATAATAAGTTGGCCGGGGCGGAATATTGGGCTCTGACCATAAAATCGTTACACGCTTTTACTCTAGTTAACCACTTCAGTTCATTCGATTTCTGCCTGTTTTTATTATGGAAGAAGTCGCGGACATGCCATTAGATATGGTAATAGATAAATCAGATTTAATTCCCTGCAAGTGTAGGAACTCTTGCGGAAGAGCCGCTGGGAGAGGTGGTTGTCCGTGCCGGGCATTGGGGATAAATTGCACAGGGCTATGTAAATGTTCTCCCGGAAAGGTTCCCTGTTCAAACAACAAGGAAATACCAGTTACAAATAGAGGAAAAAAATCTATAAATGTAAGTAATCGGAATTATTTTTAATTATTTTTTATTATGTTCAATTTTTAAATTCTTAAATTTAGGGAACGGAAAGTAATGAATTAGTCACGTCTCCAAATTTTCCAACTATGGACCATGAAAAACATTATGTGAGTGCCTATATTTTTTAGTTAAATGTTAAATTATGCTATATGCTGATATTTACAGGTTGAACTGTCCGAGGAGTCAGATAGTGATTTGGATATGTTTAAACCAGACGAGGACATCGAAGATGATTTTGAAAAAAAAAATTTAGGTCCAACAATTAAAAAGGCGAAGTCTGGAGGGAAAGTCAAAACCGGGATCTTGCAAAACCGAAAAAAACTCAAAAAAATAAAACTTATCGTAAAACCAAAACCATCGGAAAAGGCAAAGGTATGGTAAAAGTAAAAATGTGATGACAGGCTGAAGCTGTAAACACATATTGTTAGTACGTCAATAGATTCTTGATATTATCAATATTTTGCTACTTATAATAAATTATTATAGGAAATCTCACGGACTTCAGCCGATGCTGGCTTAGACTCTGTAGCAAAATACAACGAAAATATAGAGGTTAGAGTTTTTTAACTTTTACGTTTACTTATGTACTTATGGAAGCATAAGTAACATAATGCCAATAAGCATAACACTTCGTATTGCTTTAATGCTAATTTTCTTGCCGAACCTTTTTTCGGCACTGATACTCTCTTCAAAATTGGACTAGGAACTTGCTCTCCTTGACGATTACGTTTTGATAAAAATTTAATCCTAATATTGGAGAGCACGTTCTGGAGTCGCGCGGGGCTTTGGCTTTGTTTTGAAGATTGCGTGCAAATAAAACATACTTGAGCTTGTGGCGCCGAGAAAAAGTGCTGGTAAAACATCTTGATTGCGCAATAACTATGTAAATCAGTTTCGTTGTAAATCTCGTTTATTGTCATACTTATGGTTATTATGTTACTTATGCTATAAGCTATATTAAAGTTTTTAGTTTCACATGATATCTATATAATAAAAAACTGTTGGTTGGGTGGTAGGTAGGTTGGTAGGTTCGTTAGTCAACTGATTTTGGAGATTTATTTCTCGATTTTCTGACGCTTTTCGCGCGCGCGTTACGGGCGCCAGGGTCGCGTGGCATTGTGTACGTACGCTGTGTTTCGCTTTTTCACATCGAGTCGGCTTCGATTTCTGATTGGGTTTTTAAATTCTTTATTACCAATTTTCAAAAGTGACGCAAATGTCAGTTTCTTAAAAATACTTAAAATCTGTCGCCCCTGAGAGTTCGGCTGTGTTTGTCCCAACCCGCAATACACCCGAAATTTTCTCTCTTTCCACCGCGAAATTCGGAGGGGGGGGGGTCGAAAACAGGGAGGGGGGAGGTTTCGAGGTCGTTCCGATTTGAAAGTCCCGTGACTCTCGGCGTACGCTAGTCCCGTGGCCTTTATGCATCAGCCATTGGATGCGGGGGGGGGAGGGGTTTGGTACGACTGCGAGTTTGAGTTATTCTTGCGGGGGAAAAGGGTACCACGGAAATTCTCGCATTGGAAAGGGGGAGGGGAGTACTACGGACATTCTAGCATGGAGAAAAGCGGAGAGTGGTACCACGGTAATTATCACATGGGAAAAGTGGGAGGGATACCCCGGTAATTATCACATGGGAAAAGGGGGGAGAACGGTCATTATCACTTGGGAAAAAACGAAAAATGGGGAGTACCCCGGTAAATATCACTAAGATTGCAAAACCCGCTAATTTTCAATACGTGAAAGAATACTGGCGAAAAGCAAAACTCGCTAACTTTCAATACGCGAAACAAAACCGAAAAATAATACGGAACGCGAAAATCAAAACTCGCTAACTTTCCATACGCGGTTTTACCCTGTAACTTTGCTAACTTTGGAGTTCCGCGGGTTAAAAGTAGTTAACGGCGATTTGCCAACCCCTTCTTTCCGACCCCATTAAACACTTTTTTTTAAAAAATACGCAGTCTTATAATTTTTGATAAGATTAACTTTTAAATTCTGTTTCTCTTTTAATCCATAATACTGCTATACCTCTACACTGTGTGCAAGTTTCAACTCTGTAATTTATATGGGGGCGCTACATCCCCCCTTTTCTGATTTTGAGCGTTGATTTACGCAGTCTAATTATTAGTAAATTTCTAATTTTGGGTATTTAAATTTACCGAAAATTAGACATTAACCCGAAATTAGACATTTACCCTAAATTTACCAGACTCAATTTTAATTTAACCCGAGGGGCAGTTCACTCCTTTTTGGAGCGCAGATTTAATCGGATTAAATCCGATTAAAGGTATTAAATCGAGTTAATCACGATTAAATTTTTAATCCGATTTACTCACGATTAGATTTTTAATCCGATTTACTCACGATTAAACTTTTTAATCATGATTTAATCCAGATTTAATCGCCTTAATCATGACTTAATTTTTTTAATCACGATTTAATCGGCTTAGTCATGATTTAATCGGATTTAATCGGCCAAGAGCGCAGATTTAATCATGGGAGTGAACTGCCCCTCGATTTAACCAAGGATTAGCATTTTTACGCAGTCTTATCATTTTGGATTCGACTGACTTGTAAATTCCGTTCCTTTTTTAAATTATATTACTGCTATACCTCTGCACTGTGTGCACGTTTCAGCTCTGTCAGGTAAACAGGGGGCGCAATAGCCCAACTTTTCCTATTTTGAGCGTTGATTTACGCAGAGTACGAAAGTTCCCAAAATATCCCGGGTAAAGCGTTATTAATAGATACGTTTCTATTGGATTTGAGATACTGAACCCAAACGTACGTCTGACTCCGCGTAATCGGTGTACAGAGCCGTACCTTTGACTGTACTAATGGGACTACGCGTAATCTTTGAAGTCCCTGCCTTTGGCAGTGGTAATCTAAGCGTAATCCGGTGTACAGACTTTCTAAGAGTGGTTAGCCCCTCGCGTCTGACGCTATGCTTAACCCTTTTGACAAACGCCAAGGCTTAGAGAAAAATTAATAATCTTCGTAGTTCATTGGATTTGAGTTACGGGGCTCAAACTTTTAATACAGTTAAGAAGCTGAAGTCTGACCCTAGATTTAAGTCTTTTAACCCGCTCGAAGGCTTACAGAATAATTAATTAATTCATCCATGTGGAACTAATATCACGGCCTTGGCCGAATTGTTCTTTTCAGAATGCGGCTAGATTCGCCAGTCGGGAAGCTCTGGAAAGGTTTTTCGTGTACATAGCTTCCCGTCTCCCTGAGTCTCTCTCCATTTTAAATGAGGTGCCTGAAGAAACTGGAGAAATAACAATAACTAACCAAACTGAGACTTCTAACCAACTATCAGGTCAAGCAGTAGCCGCAACTTCGGCTGAACTTGATGGTCAGAAAATTGTGGAAAGTCAAAATGGCGACGAAGAGCCTGAGCCGTTAGGTTCGTATAAAGGCAAAAAAAAAAGGAAGTGTGTTTGTGGCAACTGTCGAGTAATGCCACTAGCAATAGAGGACGTCTGTTGCCGGCAAAGGCCTTGCGCCACGGATAACCCACTCTTTTTTTTGATGTGCCAATATGAGCCTGTTCTTCAAATTAGCATGAGGTTCAGGCACGAAAACGCAAGGCACAGGGGTCTCAACGCCTCTAATCTAAACTTTCGGTAAGTAATTAGCTAAAGAAGCACGTATAATAATTAAATATCTTCAATTTATTTTTGTTTTCTTAGCTATCACGCGTATCGAAACTATACACTCAGTAATTTTGGGCGACTTGGGGCTGGTAATCTCATTGTTATCCCTTCTTGCTGCGTATTAGCGATTAGGAGGGTGTTTCCTTCAACAGATGGAATCTACCAAGGATTTAAACAAGGTAGAATTGTACAAGGATATTAACATTTATTCTTGCATCATTATGCGGGTGGTTTTTTACTAAATTTACTACACTGTATACCATGTTTAGTAACACTTATGCAACTAAAATAAATCGAAAAATAATTATCACGTCTCTAAAACATTTTTAATTGTACTTTCTATTACATAACTGAAATTAAAATCTTGATTTGTGCTTTTCTAATACGTCTTGTTTCGAAGGTATTTCTTCTTGTAAACTTATATGTTTACATATATTCCGTGGGTCTGTCTCGTCTAATATTTTTGGGTCCGAAACATTTCCCTAAAAGTTGTAAAGATGTAGCCAAAACATGTATTAAGATTTCTATTAAAGCTTATCAGTGGCGTAGCGTCAAATTTTGGGCCTGCCTGCAACCGAAGACGATGGGCCCCTAATTTGTGCCTCTTATGTTGAGGTGCTTGATCTAAGTCTTCGCGGGGAAAAGGATGCACGTTCGGCTGGGCTTCTATTACATCTAACAAGTTAAGTAGATAAAATTTCAAAAGGTTCCTCTTTCGGTCGGTCACGGGCCGCCCGCATTGCGGCCCTCACGCTACGCCACAGAGGCTTATTTAGATTTTTCGAACCTTGTGATTTTGTTTTGCATCAAAAACCATCTCTGTTAATTTATCAATATATGAGTAGGTTTTTGCTACAAACACTTTTCCAACATTATACGATTTAGACTTTTTATTCCAAAACATTCTGAATTGACGTTCGCCAGTTTTTGAACGAGCCTGGGGTCTATTTGCATGCTCGTTGTAGTCGATTGCGGCAAGTAAAATTCTAGCATTGTAACTTTCCCACCTAAATGATATTATTGCTTGAGACTAAGAGGTGATGAAAAATTAACTCGATTTGGTTTTTATACTTACATGTAAGCATTGCGTTTCGAAACATACGCTAGTATTTGGTTGTGGAAACTCTCCAAAATTCCTGTGTGCCTATGTAATAGAATTGTAAACCACATGTAACAACGAAAGTTAGCGAAAGGGTAAACATAATCGCTCGCACCTGAATTTAACATAATACTCCATATTTCTCTCGAAATACTTATTTTGAACAATGCTCGTTAAAGCCTTGTAGGCAGGAGAGTCATCTTCTAACCATTTTTTCGTTCGCAACTCTTCTGGTAAAGGCATTTCATGGGCACAGGCAAATCCGGCTCCGAAATCAGTTTGCCATTCGTGATAATCAATCACATGGTTTAGGCAACTTTGAAAACTAGCCTTTATATTTATTTAATAATTTTAATAAATATTTAATGCTTAAAGTTTTTTAATATCATTTTACCAATAGTTGGTCGTAATCGTCCTCGCATTCCCTTGCGCAAAACCAGAAATGATTTCTAATATCTGGGGCCCACTCGGCTAACGCCGAACAATTCTTAGCACGTGATGCCTAAGAGAAATTGTTTGGATTCTGAATTCACTTGCGTATATTACGATTATTACCTCGATGACTTTTTTTAGGAGATTTTTACCGCCATGCCAAATGTCTAATGATAAAAAGGCATCCTTCAAAGTTCTATCTGGTTTATCTATTGAAATTTAAATTATTAACAATATTGATGTATTATGACAAAATTATATTTCAAACAATATCTACTCATTTCAGCTTTGATTTGAGAATGGGCATCGCTGACGAATTCTACAATTTTTATTCCGTATTCACCGGCTTTTTCCATTATCTCCTTAGCTGCCATTTTAAATCCAATTAGCTCCATTGCAGAGCTTTTACCATTAGCTTGGCGAACATCTATATTGCATACAACTAATATTTTTTTGCTCTTAACATCAATGTCAGTGTATGTACATTCGCTTGCGCAATGACCCGGCGAAGTCATCCTGCCATCCCCAGCAACAACTAATTCTTGCCCTCTTAGTTCAGAAAAAACACGATTTTGAAGTAATTTCCAGTAATTTGATATCGCTGGTTGCATGAAATGTTTTTGATAGCTAAAAAAATTGGTTTCTTTAATTTATTTTATAGTGGTACAAGAACGGTATACAGTAATATCGCCATAAACGGCTTTGACCATGGTTACCATTTTGGTCTATAATTAAATTATTATTTATAAGGACATGAAATCACAAGGCAGCGATGACACTCTTTAGTCTTTTATGTTTGAAATAACATAAAATTGATAATAATTATTAGTAAAAAACGATAACTAACCGGTAAAAGCTATCGTCCGAAAGTAACTGAAGTTTACAGAATTTGGCCATTTTATCCATTTTATGGAATTCGCTGCCTGATAACAATATTGCACTGGCAACTTTAATATTTCCGGCAAATATCCCATGAAAACGTTTTTGGGAGTACCACTTTCCCTTTTGAAAAAATTAGTTATTTGATTTCGGTTATTGAAATGACATTATTAAAACTTTGGGCATGGAATTAGCCGATCCCAGAAAAAAGATATTTTTAACCCTATTTTTTTTATGAATATTGAGGTTGTTTTTATTATTAAAATAGGGTCAGTAAAATTCATTTTTTAGGGACTGATTCAATTTCATTCGCAAAAAAGTAAATACCGATTTATGGTCAATGCCTTGACCTAAAGGGCATTCCCAACTTAAAATGATCGCTGTACCATGAAAAGTATGTTTGTATTCGAGGATTACACCACAATAACAGTAATACCCAAAAGCTTGTTTCACTAATTCCTCAATGTTAGAGAGGAATACAATAGCCAATTTCTCCTGTACTGCATCTTTTGACGTAAAATCATAGTTTTTATTAACCTATAAGAAATGCGATCCCGTAGATTACTTATCTTTTCAGAGGCTAGTGTTTCAATTATTATATAGTGTACCTGATTAGTTAAATGTGCTGTATTCTCAACTAGCAAGGGAGAGTTGAAGGCTGAAGAAATGCCACCGGTTGGGCTTATAAAAGTGGAATTATCAACATGTGGTGTTCTTTCGGGTGTCCTGGAAGATAGATTCGAAAATTTTATTAGACAATCGACTTGAACTATACAGGGCGTCCACTAAAAAATTAACCAGGGCGAATATTTCAAAATCTGTTTTAGGTACGATTTGGAAATTTTCAAGTCGTGTACAAGATGTAGAGGGAAACCTAATGCGAAAATGTCGATGACCTTGAACCTTGTCTTCAAGGTCATCCAAAAACTAACTCGAGAACCGAAAGTGTTAGAAAGTTGGTTCCAATTAGAAAAGTGTTCCAAGTGACTTCTATAAGTACAAATAGCTTTGAACTGATCAGATTTGACCAATAGGAATCCCAGAAATGCTAGATGAAAAACAATAAGGTCGTTAAGTTGATAACGTGTCGAAAGCGAGGTTCGGGAGCTGATAACTCTAAAGATACTCGTGTTAGAGTACTGAAATTTGCTACACATCCTCATCAAGATTAAGGGTCTTTAGTTTAAAAATTTTAATGACCTTGAACTATGTCTTCAAGGTCATCCAAAAATGAACGCGATAACCGTAAGTGTTAGAAAGTTGGTTCCAATTAGAAAAGTGTTTCACGTCACATTATAGGTCTAATTAGCTTTAATTCGATTGAATTTGACCAATAGTAAGTTTTTCAAAATCACAAAGGTCGTTAAAATGAAATTTGAAAGAAAACGCACATAACTCGAAACCAATTCGTGTTACATCGAAATTTGCTAGACAAACTCATTATGGTGGTCGTCATGACAACAACATTTTATTTTACGCTAAGCCTAATATTCATTCGAAGTTTATTTTTGTAAGCACAAAGTTAGTTTTTTCTTTAGAAATAATAAAGTTATGTATACTATTCGAGAAAAGGTCGAAATGGTTCGCTTATTTTATGAAAATGGGAGAAATGCGCGCTTAGCAGCGGCAATTTTTCTAACCCTTACGGTTCTTGAGTTAGTTTTGTGATGACCTTGAATACATGGTTCAAGGCCATCGACATTTTCGCAGTAGGTTTCCCCCTACATCATGTATACGACTTGAAAATTTCCAAATCGTACCTTAAACAGATTTTGAGATATTCGCCCTGGTTCATTTTTTAGTGGACACCCAAGTTTTATAATCGTCCTTACGAAAGTGAAGAACATCTTTTTGGTAAATTTAAGTTTATATCCGCTAGTTTCTCACGGAACGAAGTTCTAAATTAGTCAGAAATTATGTTTAATTTAATAATTTTTCAAACAGTGCACGGGAGGAGTCGTAGAAAGATTGCGTATTATAAATTTATAACCCTGATATTGTGGTTTTAAAAAATGGACGAGATTCCTAAATCTCATGTAGCCTTACTAACAATTGTAAGTTTTATATTACCGTCAAAGAAACTTGTTTACGAAATATTTCAACGGCTCAATGAAGGTATTTTTTAATAAAATATGAAATAAAACCAGGTCCGTAGCTAGCAAAAAATTGCGGACCCCATTTTAACGAAAATTTCAGAAAAAAATATATTTTGGCGCCCCTAGACCCTAATGTGCCAGTGGCGTCCGCCCCTGTCTAGCTACGACCCTGGTAAAAACTCTCAAATCGATAATTTACGTGAAAGGAGTTGAACTCTTTTCTCTTCTTCGGAAACGTGACACCGGCGTAATTGAATGGCGAGAAATAGTGAAATCACATGTATTTCTAGTTGGGGTTTTCAGTGATTCCGTATCAGGAAAACTTTCTGTTTGCACACTTACGTCTAAATTTTGGTAACATATAAGTAAATATCATCAGTAATTATCTTTATATTTCATAATTTTAAATATTTGTGTTCATTACCTTGTTTTCTTGAGTATTTACAAGTGGAATTCAATAATGTCATTTGTGTAACGTTGAAGGTTTCATATTTGTCCCTGTTAATTAAACTCCGTTTACTATTTGGGCGAATAGGCGCTAATATAAAGTCGGATATGCCTGCTGAACTTGTTAAAATGGGACGACGAAATAGTACAGTTAAAGCCTATGGATGAATTCATAGGCTCTTTGGTGGGGAAGCTAATGGAAGCATAGTGGAAGGTAGACTTTCCCATCAAAACAAGAAGGCCATTTTACTTTATAATATCGCCTATTAAAAGTAATGTAATTGTCAGATGAGCTCGCCGTGTCGGAATAGTTGATTTTATAAAATGTCTTTACGCTTGCCCAACTTGTTGAAATGTTGCCCTGGAATAGTTCAGCCAATGCCTAAGAATGAGTTCATAAACACTTTAGTTGGAGAGAAAACGGATCCACAGCTGAAGCGGGGAGGCAACATTTCGACAAGATGGCCAAGGTTATTTTATAACTGCTGTCAATTTTGAAGAACCATTACTTCAGTATTAGAAGCTTTACTCCCTATCAGCTGGTAGGTGTCAACTTATGAAGGGGAACTTTACTGAACTATACCTTGCAATTCACAATTTATGTTGATGCAGTCTTATACGAGGTCTATGCAGTGGCGGACTGGCCACAGAGTGAACCTGCCCGATGGCAGGTGGGCCCCTCAATTATGATAGAGTTAAAGCTGGGGCCCTTTGTCTTCTGGCAGCCCAAAATATTAGACCCAGTCCGCCACTGGGTCTATGTATTCGAATTAAGTGTATTTGATTTTAAAAGATTGCACTATCATTATTAGACTTTCTTTGTTTCTTAGAATTGCTAAGATTTAATAATAATTAATATAAATTATATTCTTAGTTAATAAAACATTTCAGTTTAACCAAGAATGATTTATTTATACTCAGGGAGAATGAATATGTCGAGACCATCGACGGACACGTTGAGGCCCTAACCCCGTCACGCTAAGGGGGAGGGAGGAGGAAAAAAGGAGGGGGTCTTATTTTTGCGTCCTCGCAGCAGCGTTAATCGCGTTGAAAAACTTAATTTTTAAGAACCAATGAGATTGCAGTATTATTTGATTTTATTAAAGCGGAGGAGCATACCGGGGGCCTCAACGGGTGGAATTGGAGATACGCTAAAAATAATCTCGACATATTCATTCTCCCTGAATATAAATAAATACATTCTTGGTTCAACGAAAGCAGCAAATAAATAAAAATTGTGTTTAGGAAAACTACCTAGTTCTATTGAGTTTCAAAGGGTGAGAGAGGTTCTGAGAACAATTATTGAAACATTAAATTCGACAAACACGCGTATCAGTTATGTTTTTACATCTCTTAATTATCAAAGAAATTATCGTGTGGGGGGGGGCTATTCAACACTTGGGGTTTTCATTTTTTAATATAGTTAATAAAAGGTTATTTTCTATAAACACAAACGCAATATCGTTAATTTAAACAGCGTGAATGGAAATGTCTGCCCTTGCGGATAAAACAAAAAATTACTCACCATTTATGGAATAAATATTTAATAAATTGGGCATTTGTAAGAGATAATTTGTTTCTCTCCACCGTCCATCGTTCAAATCCTTCCCGTCCTAAATTTACTTTATATTGCTTATTTTTGTTATTATTCTTATCCATTTCCGGCTACTTTATATAAACTAACAACGCGCGTTCGGCATTCCACAACTCTTTTAAAAATCATGCCCAAAACCACGTTGCAACTTCTCCTTCGAGCGATTCCCCCTTTGAGCCTTCTCCAGTCCCCCCTTCCAAGAATCACGCCTCCAAATACCTTCTATTGAAACTTTTGGAACGGTAAAAGCCCCCGTTGATATAGCCGGACACCTGGTTATTATAGAAGAATCCATTCTAAAACTAGATTTGGGACAATCTTTTGATATGCCCCACCCTGAAAAAATAAATGGACTCTCCTATCTTATCTATCTAGCGAACATAACCACCTTAGTACGAACAAAACCCTTGGAGGGTCCGATCCTACTCTGGCGTCATCTATAACCAAAAAAAGAACTAAAATTCTTCTTTTTTTTTTAATAGGTCGTGATATAGTGCCTTTAACAGTGGAATGTTGAATTTAAGCAGAGTGCGAGACATTTATCTTGGCTAAGCTTCTCAGAGAAAAAGCATATTATTAAATAGAAGGTAAAGTTTTAAAAAATAAGACAATTATCAGTATGATTGTTGCTGTTTAATTCAATGACTGTCATCAATTCGTCATAAGTGTCATTCTTTAGTGTAATGTATTTTTCTGGGATATAATTACTCTTTCATAAGGTTTTTGTTTATCTAAGTTTCTACAAACATAATAATAAATATAATATTAATTACTTTAAATGTGAAATAACCTTTAAATACAAAGGTTAATACTAAGGACCTTCAGTCACTGCTTCTCCCAAAACTGCCATTGACATTGCCTGCTATTTTAAAAGTTAGGCCTATGTCAGGCCTAGGCTTAAATATTTTCAAAGCGAACCAAAACGAAATCTTATACATCTTCCTCACAATGGCATTTAAATATTACTTATAATAAGTAAATATGAAAACAAAACTAAAAGTTCAAGTAAATCTTAACACTTTCATTAAATAAAAATCCAAAAACGTTGAAGTGGTTCATGTGAAAAACTCCAGCAAAAACCTATGGGAATTCTGCGAGCTTGGATCGGATGGATCCTGTAAAAATCCTCTGAGCTTCTACTATTTTTAACCGCCATGCTATGGCGCTAGCGGCTTGCCGTAGTCAATTAATGGCCGCTGATTGGCTGAAGCTTAAGCAAAGACTATATAATCATTAGTCGTTGCTACAAAATTACTTGGCGTCAGGTTCTCCCGTAGACGGGAGCATTCTAGGTAGGAGTATAAGATTTCTATGGAACACATCTTTCGTAAGAGATATATTATACACTTCAGCTTCCACCCATCAAGTTATATTGTCATTTAAATTTATAGTAACTTACGGGATAATTTCCTAAATCATTTGACATAAATCTTTTGACTAACTAGTTCACATCGGCCACATCATATTTCAAAACTACCGCCCAAAAATGGTGCTTTATGTCGTACCCCCAAAATGTAATTCCTCTTGGAAACCTCTACATTGATTAGGAGTTTTACCTCTGCCGTAGAATTGTCAGCAGTTGGGGTTATGAGTAGAGTCAGAGAACCATTACCCCAACTCCACAATTTCGGTGCCATATGTAGTTGGAGAAATGAGCAGTTGGAGAAATGAACAGTTGGAGAAATGAGCAGTTGGAGAAATGATAAGTTGGAGAAATGAACCCCACCCTTCTTTTCTACCTCTATCGCCATAAGCTATCGGCGTTCAGCGCCACGCTCATTTTTATATTGGTTTCAATGAAAAAACTATTCTAAAAATAATTTTCCTCTAGGAGGCGCTCAACGCCGAGAGATATCATAGAAATTTCAACGAATGGGTTGGCCTCTATTGCGCGAGTGTCAAAGTTGGCCATAGCCCCGGTGTACATGTTACATGTACGACAACAATGAAACTTTATAACAATCCTGTAATCCCAGGCGCAAGGGAGGCAGAGTTTGTGGAAGGCCGTGTGAGGACGACTACCAATCCCCCAACGGTTGGTCGGGATACTTCCGCCACGGGTGTCCCCACCCATGTCCGCACGTATCCCTCCGTTGGCGTGGCCGTTACACATATCTCACCCTGAACCAAAGATAATATAATTACGTACCCTAGATTCGAAATCACGGCGTTTCTCTATAGCGCGTTTTCTCTTGAGGCTTTTACTGAGTTCGCGCCGGAAGTTCGGAAAAATCGGGCTCCATAGCAGGGTGGGAAATTAGGAATTTCAAGAGATAACCCAAGATTATATTACTCACCTTTAGTTTTCTTTCGTTTAGAAACATTTTTTGAGCTACAGGCATGATACATTATTGTTTTAAAACAATATAACGCAAAAATATCTGGTATCTTGAAAACCGCGAGTCAAAAACCACGGCGCAATTTTCACTAAAACTTTACGTTTTAACTATATGTCGGTAGCCCTGCCAGCTCCATGGAGGCAGTTTTTTCCGACTTCCGCCGAGAACTCAGTAAGAGCCTGCGTTACGATCAAGGAGCATGATTTCTAATCTATGGTACGTATAGTTATATCATGGACTAATTAGTCCATGGTTATATTATCTTTGATAGAACAGAAAAGGCGCGAATTTAATAATTGAATTTGAAGCTCTTTCAGTCAAGGCGTAGAAAGGCCGAATAACAATAATTTTAATTGTCATTTTTGAAATAAAGCTGAAATGGATGTCAAGGATGAAAATGTTGAAGCAATAATTAAATCATATGAAAGGTATACATTTAATTAATGTATTTCAATATTATTAATTTCTAATAAAAATGGGTCTTTATTTTTTAAGTACTCTTCAGAAGTACAGATTAAGAAATACTCCAGCTTTAATGTCCGATGTACGTAAGATAGCAAAACTTACCACATCTGAAAATGAGATTGGAGATATAATTTTTATGTACTCTAGAACTTATGTACGGAAATAGTGCAGTCTTCTATTTTTGATTTTCTGAAGAAAATTGTCATTGATAACCAATTGATTTTGGTTTACATTAAGGAGGTAATTTGGCAATCAAGTTATTAAATTTGTTTGGTTCATATCAGAAATTAATTTTCAGAGCAAAAGTTCAACGCCATTAAGTGTCAAATACTGTCAGGAATCTGAGGGTTTTATGAAAGAGAAGAATCTTGATGAGTCTAAGATAGATTTTATAGGCCAACCATTGGAAGCTCCATTCAATTTGTCAGAACTTCAAAAAACGATAAGTTCCGAATCCGAGACATTTCAGTTGATGAATAGAAATAGTGGAACACTGCAAAACCCTTATAATCCATTACCTACAGCATTTGCCCGCACAGCTGTTAGTGTATTTTCAGCCACCATTCTAAATATGGAACCTCTAAAGTGCAATGTTCCATTCTTTTGTGCTCTTTGTGATGGAAATGATAAGGACAAAACCGAAATGTTGGGCGTGAAAAAAATATCCAAGAATGAAATTATGACTTTTTCTGTTACAAGTGTGGAAGGCACGGTTGGTAAAGAATTACCAACTTTAGCTCTGCTCAAAAGCCCAGAATATTGTTACTACCCTAAAAAAAATGCAACTGTTAGTAAGATCAAAAGTATATAAGATCTCTCAAAAGAATGATCCATCTATTTAATAAAAATGAAACATGGACTTTCACTGGCTTATGCCTGTTGTTAATGGGCTTAATTTTCCCGACAAATTGCCTACACCACATCACGAGTATCACTCTACCTGATGTAAAATGTTAAAATTACACTTTGTAAAAATAATTTACTTGTATACATTTTTTATTTCCAAACATACATAAAAAGTTTGGGCTAACTTTGAAAAGTACATGTTTCATAGGAATAACATAAGCAGTTGAGAGAAATGAATACTACTCACGAAGAGATATATTATATACTTCTGTTATGTTTTCAACAACATCATGTTACTGTCTTTTTTTAAATTAAATCATGTTTTTCTAGGTAATAGAAAAATTGTCGGCAACTTACGATTTTAGTTACGGTTTAAACAATCTCTCTATTAAATGTTTTTGGAATGAAGGAAATGAAATCCTAAATCCACCCTCAAATGACGCTGATTGTCATATGGTAACAAAAGTTATCATACTGGTATTAAAAAAGGCAAGATCATATAGTTTGTTTTATTAACTTTCAGAGAGTTAAAATGGTTTTAGGGCAGAAATCGGGGCCCCTCCAAATTCTCTACAAGCAGTTGTCATTCTTAGAAACTATCACTAAAGCCTTGGAAACCAATGTAATGGAGTGGCCAATCGAATCTGAAGTGGAAGCAATGTCTAAGATTCGAGATCTAATAAGATGTACAATTGACACATTTTTATTGGAATTTCTTGTAATTCTTATTTTTTATTAGCTACAAATGAAAGTCACAATAAATTTGGACAACAGGAACATATTCCTCCATCACTCGAGGAAGTTGACTTCTGTATCGAACAAATTATCATATCAGACAAGTTTATTGGAGATTTTACAGCCCAGTTATGGGATGCTCTTTTATGTAAGCAATTAAATTGTGAACTAACAAATTTTCTGAAAAAATTAAAAACTAAATTTTACTGTAGATTGTAAATCATTAAAAGAATTGGAAGAAGGACTGTCAACAGTGTGCAAGTCTATTCGTAGAGGAGAACTTCATCCCCAAGTATGACAATAATCAAATTATTACGTTTTATAAGTGTGTCAGTTTCCTGTCTTCCACGTGTTATATTTTACTTAAAGGCGTTTCTACATGACCACATTTTTGGTGAATTTTGAACTAAGCCATTAAGTCTAATAATACATGATCTTTGGCTCATTGTCATAATGGGTGCATGATAATTGGTTTCTCTTTTTGGTATGAAGTTAGCTCGGTCCATAGCTATCAATATAATTACTCGCAATAACTGACACCTTTAAGGGGAAATAATTAGATTTATGATATAATGGTGTGCGGAGTGATTAGCACTTTCGCTTTGCAGCCAGAGGAGTTTGGTTGGATCCCAGCTTGTGGCACTGGGTGAAAACGCAGAAAAACTCCTGCGTTGAGTTTGCTAGTTCTTTCCCCACTGGTTAAAGGTATTTTCCTCTGAGCTCTTTAGTTTCCTCTTCCATAATAACATGGTGACGTTAATGGTAATAGTGAGTGTAGGGAGCTGTTGGCTCACAGGGCATTAAGGACCCTCCTATGCATTAAAACCAAGTCACCTGCAATTATGCATTAATGGCTATAAGTCACTTGATGATTTAGGCCTAAGGTGGTGCCTTGGGTATTAGCCTAGCTGATTATTATTATTATTATTATTATTAATAATCTCTTTCATATAATATTCCTCCCCCACTACAATATAACACAATTTATCAGCTTAAGCGAAGTAACATGACGAAACTAGCAATTTGGATTCGTAAAATTAATGAAGGCATTTCTGAACCCATTAATCTTAATGGTTTAAATGCTTTAGCAATGTTAGCAGAGATTGGAATTACTAAACTTTGGGATGATTACTACGCAGCTTATCTAGGTATTTCTTGGTTTTCCTGTTCTTTTTTACTAATTATGTTTAATTTACTTTAAATAGGAATATTTTAATATTTAGGACTTGCTACCACTGATTTGTTGAAAGAATATTTTACTACTTCCAACTTGGGTTTTTCTCAATCAGTTGATTCTTTAATTAAAATTCACTATGCTCTGGAGTTTGTTGTTTTGTGCCAAAACAACCTTCGCCTTGAAATTTCTCACCTTAATAATTTAGCTAGGAGAATTCTGAAAGAAATTACTAGTTGCAATTACAAGGATGGTGATGAAATAGTTTTGCCATTTTCGGTGATATCCATTTTATCGATTATAAAAAGGTTTGTAATTTTTAGTTAAAGCTGTTCATGTGCAAATTATATAACTTTTACAAACCAATTTAGTTGCTATGGTTGTAAAAAGTTTTTGTTAGCTGGATTTTTGATTGTTTAATTTTATACGATTTGAGAGTTTTGGTGTTCAACAAACTTTTTTTTAATAATAGGCAATCGAAACAAATGGTAACGCAATTGGAATTATTGGGACATTTTAGGATTTATGTTGTTGAATGTAGCCATCATCTCTTTATCTTGAGTCTAAAATAGTTTAATCAGTGCTATCAACCATGCTTTATGAAATGTACTGACAAGGAGATGACCCGAGGTGTTACTCACCGATTTTGTTCAAACTCCGGTATTTAGTAGACCTTCATGTAACTTAAAATTTCCCCAAGGAAAAAATTTCAATGGGCTTCCCTTTTGCCATGGCAACCGAAAATGTTTTTGACAACTAAATCTAAACTTTTCTTTATGGGATTTAACATGGGAAAATCTTAAAATAAATTACCCTTGGGGCCAGAGGTGAGGTGGTCTGGTTTACCCACGGGTCTAAGACCAATTCTGGTACCGGCGCGGGGATGTACTGCCTTAATAATAACTATGGTAAGCCTAGGGGAATACGCTACCGCTTTCCAAGCAGAAATTTCTGCTATCTGCTTCTGTGCCGACTATTGTCTGGAAAAGAAGCATCGTGGGAAGGTTATCCAAATCTACACGGATAGTCAGGCCACTCTTAACCAGTATAGTATCACTTCTAATTTGGTTCTTAGCTGCTTAGATCTTCTTTCTGATCTTGGGATGCACAATAAAGGGTCATAAAGGGCATCACGGGAACGAAAAGGCTGACTCCTTGGCCCGGGAGTGTGCAAGAGCTTGGTTTAGTGAGCCTGAACCTGCTCTACCCATCCCCCGTGGCCTGGTACGCAGCCTGGTCTCCAAGTATATGTCGGATCTTCAACCCAAGCTTTGGCTTGAGATGGATGGTCAAAGGCATTCCAAGGAGTTTATCCCTGGCCCGTCCAGGCAGAGAGCAAAAGAGCTACTCTCGTTCTCTAAGACAAATATAAGGTTGGTAACTGGCCTACTAACAGGCCATTGCCAACTTAACAGACACTTAAATCTTATTGGTGTTAGTGATGACCCAATTTGTAGGGCTTATCTAGCCGAGGAGGAAACTGCCTCTCACATTCTTTGTAGATGTGACTATTATGCGGCTCAAAGGTTTGAGCATCTTGGTGTGCATCGGTTGGAGACGCATGACTTCTTCAACATCCCGGCCAAACAGATTCTTAACTTTGTGTCGGAAATAGGACTTTTTACCTAAAGTCACAGGTTGGGGGTTGCACAATGGACCTAAGGTCGAAGTGCACGGCTTTCCAGCCCTTTCAATAATAATAATAATACATGAAGGTCTACTAAATCTCTGAGTTTGAACAAAATTGGTGAGTAACACCTCGGGTCATCTCCTTGTGAGTTGGCTTATCTTTTTGTCACCTTAAGCTAACTTTAAACTATGAAAAATGTTTTAGATCTCCTCCTGAAACATGGGAATTTGACCGAACTGTCACTGAGGAAGGAGGATTTGTTTTTCGTACCATTTTTCAGTTATCCCGTGCCATATATCAAACATTTGACAGTATTAGAGCAGACAATACAGACATTTTCTTATCAGGTAAAAGCTTTTCTTAAATTATATAATTCTAATGTTGACCTATATTTATTTAAGGGTTTAAGCATAAGTAGTGTAAGTCACAACTTATATGACACCGAAAGGTTTCCTTAATGAGTGTGTTGTAGAGTGATTGTGTAAAATTACTGCTAAGTTAGTGTGTTGGCTAAACGGATTTGAGTTTCAAATTCGACCAAAACTTCCATCATTAATGAGGCGAGTGAATAATATCAATTTTTATGTTCCCAGGCAATAATTCATGATTTTGCCGAAGAAAGCATTATATTTACTTTTGAAAGCATTTAAATTTTCATCCATGGTTGATCCTTTAAAAGGCCGTCATTAGGAGACAGTTCCAAAGACTAGTAACAATTTGCGAAGAGTTGTCAATCCTTAGTCAATTTATAATTTATTCCGCCATTGGTGGAACAATTATTATTTAAAAACTTAGCGATGGTGGTAAGTGTCATACTTAAGTGGTATGTTACTTATGGTCTTATGGTTCTGATCTGATGGTTACTAAACTCCACTTTAGTAAACCTTTTGAGGTCAACTTCATTAGCCGTGCGGAGTGGAGTCACTTGACCCTCGGTACCAGAGGAGAGATAGTCTGGTTCACTGATGGGTCTAAGACCCACTATGGCACTGGTGCGGGGATGTATTGCCTTACTAATAATTTTGGCTTTTATGAAAGCCTAGGGATACACACTAGTGTATTTCAGGCTGAAATTTTTGCCATTTGCTCCTGTGTTGCTTACTGTTTACATCAGGGGTATCATGGGAAGGTTATCCAGATTTATTCAGATAGCCAGGCTGCTCTTAGAGCTCTCAGCCAGTATAGTATTCTTTCTAAACTGGTTTTTAGCTGCCATCTGAACAGACATTTAACTCTCATTGGGGTCAGTGATGACCCTATTTGCAGAGCTTGTCTAGCTGAGGAGGAAACCGCCTCACATGTACTCTGTAGCTGCGATTACTATGCAGCCCAGAGGTTTGAGCATTTGGGTATGCATCGGTTGGAGACGTATGACGTCTCTAATATCACGGCCGGGCAGATTTTAAGCTTTATGTTGGTGATAGGACTTATTTAAGTCACCCAGTTTGGGGATGCACAATGGACCTCAGGTCGAGGTGTTTGCCTTTCCACCCCCACTCAATAATAATGGTCTTAGAATTATCGTTGTTTTTTTTCCCCATGTAGCAAATCTGTTCAGATACAAATTTAAAAAAAATTATTTCCTAACAAATAGATGCTATAGCATGCGATAGAGACCTCCAGTGGCGGAATTTGGAATCACCGAGTGAGAGGTACAGTCGTGGTGACAAAAATCTTTTCCCATACTGTACCTTGCACTCGGTGATTCCAAATTCCGCCACTGGAGGCAAGGATCTTATATGTTAGAAGGATAGGTAGCCCTCCGGCCAGCCCGTGTTTTCAAAACGCCGGCAGCGCCGTCGATATTAAGAGAGCCACTAAACATGGGACGTCTTGTTTCTATTCCCTCAAGGACAAATTTTGGCGGTGCTTTCTCCATGTTTTGTCCTTGACGAAATCTAAAGACGGAATCTCTATCACGCATGACCCACCGACGGCGCTGCCATTTTTCGTCCCTCGCCTCATATCCTTCTAACATATAGGATCCTTGCTGGAGGTCTCTATCGCATGCAATAGCATCTATTGGCTTACTGTTTTCTATGACAAAAGCGCCATGTATCACGCCGATTTTTATATAATCCTGGAACATTTTGAGTTGTACTCTTGCCCCTTCAATCTAGCTTAGTCAGGGAATTTGAAAATGTTTCCAAAAGGTCAGGGAAATTGAAAATGATTAAAAATGGTCAGGGAATAGTCAGAGAATTTTAAAATGGTCTAAAAAGTAAGGGCATTTTAAAAGGACCCCAAAAAGAATCAGGCAAATAAATATTTTAAAGATATATTAAAAATACATAATATATTTCAAGATTTTACCCCCAAAATATTCATTTATCCTACAAAAATGATCAGTGAAAATTTGGAAATGTCAGGGAATTTAATTAAGGAAATTTTGTACGAACCCTGTTATGATACAAACGCCAAAAGTCGGAATTTATATTTTTTCCGTATTATTCGGTCAAGAATGTATTTATTTATATTTAGGTAGAATGATTATGTTGCGACAATCGCCGGGCACGTTGAACGCCTTTCCCCCCCCCCCCCTGTCTCGCGCGGGGGGAAAGACAAAACGTCACCGGCGTTTGATTACCATCGCGTTAGGTGACGTAAATTTTAAGCAGCCAATGAAATACCGGGACTATTCGTTTCATTTTAAACGGAGGAGCGTACTGGGGGGACCGACGGGTGGATTGAGAGAAAGGCTAAAAACCGTCTCGACATAGACATTCTCCCTAGGTATAAATAAATACATTCTTGATTCGGTATAATACAGAAAGTGGTAACCGATATCATATATATTTTAATTCTTAAAAATATTTCAATAGGTGGCCCAAATCAGAACGAAAATGTGAAATATCACGGCAGAGTAATTAATTGCACTACCAACAGTGTAAATTAAATTTAACCAGAAGCATATTTTACGTGTTCTCAAAGTTGTATTTAATCTATTTTGTATAAACTTAATTTGTAAAGCTCTGTAATAAAAATTAAAGCATACTTTGTAAGTCCCAAAATAATAGTTTTACCCGAGCTCACGTATAGAGGGGTACGTTCACATTTAAAGAGCTGCAATTCAAGCAGGAAAAGTTATCATTCCGGTTGATAAAATTTGCATTCCCATTCCATTTCTGTTCAAATATTTTCAATGATAAATATTTCTACCGCGACTTTGCTGAAGATGACGCCACAAGCTCTAGCTAACACGTGCATGCGCCGTTATTAAATGAAAATCCCCATAGCGTTGCGTAACGCCATCTTCAGCATAATCGGAGTAGCAATCTTCCTCATTATACTTTTCCTATTTTTAGATAATTTATCAATCTTTACCAGTTGCAATGACGCGTTTTGATAAAGATAACAATCGAAAACTACAAAGTTAGAGAAGAATTTCCTACAATATTAAGGTAAGTTTGAGCCAAACAATTTTCATTCATATTAGAAATCGTCGCTCGCTCAGCCAATTATTAAATAAACTCTTTTAAAATAAAAGATTTTCACTTCATTAGTATTTGAAACCTATTTTTCCTTTATTTTCCAAAACCTCACCTATAAGATAATTAACGGACTAAGCATTAACAACCAAAGAGTAATTTTAACTCGGAAGAACAATCCATGACCACTCTTTATTAATAACCCCTGTGCATTAAATTATAAAGCGCTCTATAACAACCTAAGTGTAAATTTAACCAAAATGAGCGTTATATCAACAACCCTGTACAAAAACTCAATCACACTGACCCTTAACATAATCAGGACATTAATCCTTAACAACCGAAGAGTAACTTTACCACAAAAAGTATCAGTCACTGTTGAAGTTTTTAACAGCAACACTGAGCAGAGCGCAGATACCGAAATGAATCCAGTGACTTCAGTTAAAAGTAATGAACGGTTTATTTACAACTTGGTTAAAATATATATACATTACAATTAATGAAAAGATGGTAGTACCATGGAAGAAGTAGAGAAGGAACGGCGGCCAGAATAGGAAAACCTGTACCGAAAATGTTGTTGTCTTCCCTCATTTCAACCCCCTTTCGGTTAGGGCACTCCGTCCTTAATGCGCATTATTCGACGCGCACTGCGTCACGAGGCGGAGTCTGGTCAGCTGTAAACATTACAATATATCTTCCGCGTGTTTGTGTTGAGCTTCACAAGGCGCAAAGGCCTAATTTATTTACATTTTTTTAAAATAGTCTTAAGTTTAGCTTATGAATAATTATGTACAATGGTATATATATCATATTATATTATACTTATATATATATATATATATATATATATCATAACCATTATAATTAAAAGTTAAATCAGCAATATAATTTGCCCTAACCTACTTAAGCCTTACACATGAAAAAATATCCGTTAAAATTTTAAAAACAGTACGCAGTAATAATAATAATAATCAGCTAGGCTAATACCCAAGGCACCACCTTAGGCCTAAGTCGCCAAGCGACTTTTCGAAGCCTTTAGATGGCGAAACAAATAAGTTGTACCTTACTAAAGAGCATTGAATACGGACATTCAGCCCAATAATATAAGGTAGGATGCGCGTGAGGGTTGCGCCTTCGAAACTTGATGCCGGGTAAAAGTATGGGGGGAATGAACAAAAAGGGGAATTTCTAAAGCTTTTTGCGACAGGTTTTGTAACATGACGCCGCCGTTCCTTCTCTACTTCTTCCTTGGTAGTACAACATAAAACTGACTAGTAAGAGCGGACTAGTATTGTTGAGTGGCGGTAACAGCTATACGCATGTTAGTTTTATATAGGGGAAGTCTTATCTCTTAAAATATAACGGAAAGATAAGACTTGTTACAAAAAAAAGCTTCATTGTTTTTTATTTCTTCAACAGTCACCCTGCCAATTAGGAAGAATCATTGAATCACCCTGTCCAGTAGGCAGGGCCGGATTAAGTAGGACGCATTTACTAAAATTACTCCGGAATAAATTTTGTGAAAAGCAAATGATTAATGTTTTGTACTTTTATTTTTTTCGAACCCTCTTGGTGCCCCTTGTAGGCTGGGTGCCCTAGGCCCAGGCCTATTCGGCCTATTGGTTATTCCGGCCCTGCCAGTAGGAAGAATATTTCATTCCCCCTGCCAATTAGGAAGAATATTTGAATCAGGGTACCCTGTCCATTAGGAAGAATATTTGAATCACCTTGTCCATTAGGAAGAATATTTGAATCACCTTGTCCATTAGGAAGAATATTTGAATCACCTTGTCCATTAGGAAGAATATTTGAATCACCTTGTCCATTAGGAAGAATATTTGAATCACCTTGTCCATTAGGAAGAATATTTGAATCACCTTGTCCATTAGGTAGAATATTTGAATCACCCTGCCAATTAGGAAGAATATGTGAATTACCCTGTCCATTAGGAAGAATATTTGCATCACCCTGCCAATTAGGAATAATATTTGAATCACCCTGTCCATTAGGAAGAGTATTTGAATCACCCTGTCCATACGGAATAATATTTAATTCCCCCCTGTCCATTTGGAAGAATATTTAATTCCCTCTGTCCATTAGGAAGAATATTTGAATAACCCTGTCCACTAGGAAGAATATTTCATTCCCCCGGCCAATTAGGAAGAATATTTGAATCACCCTGCCAATTAGGAAGAATATTTGAATCACCCTGCCAATTAGGAAGAATCATTGAATCACCCTGTCCAGTAGGCAGGGCCGGATTAAGTAGGACGCATTTACTAAAATTACTCCGGAATAAAGTTTGTGAAAAGCAAATGATTAATGTTTTGTACTTTTATTTTTTTCGAACCCTCTTGGTGCCCCTTGTAGGCTGGGTGCCCTAGGCCCAGGCCTATTCGGCCTATTGGTTATTCCGGCCCTGCCAGTAGGAAGAATATTTCATTCCCCCTGCCAATTAGGAAGAATATTTGAATCAGGGTACCCTGTCCATTAGGAAGAATATTTGAATCACCTTGTCCATTAGGAAGAATATTTGAATCACCTTGTCCATTAGGAAGAATATTTGAATCACCTTGTCCATTAGGAAGAATATTTGAATCACCTTGTCCATTAGGAAGAATATTTGAATCACCTTGTCCATTAGGAAGAATATTTGAATCACCTTGTCCATTAGGAAGAATATTTGAATCACCTTGTCCATTAGGAAGAATATTTGAATCACCTTGTCCATTAGGTAGAATATTTGAATCACCCTGCCAATTAGGAAGAATATGTGAATTACCCTGTCCATTAGGAAGAATATTTGCATCACCCTGCCAATTAGGAATAATATTTGAATCACCCTGTCCATTAGGAAGAGTATTTGAATCACCCTGTCCATACGGAAGAATATTTAATTCCCCCCTGTCCATTTGGAAGAATATTTAATTCCCTCTGTCCATTAGGAAGAATATTTGAATAACCCTGTCCACTAGGAAGAATATTTCATTCCCCCTGCCAATTAGGAAGAATATTTGAATCACCCTGCCAATTAGGAAGAATATTTGAATCACCCTGCCAATTAGGAAGAATATTTGAATCACCCTGCCAATTAGGAAGATTATTTGAATCACCCTGCCAATTAGGAAGAATATTTGAATCACCCTGCCAATTAGGAAGAATATTTGAATCACCCTGCCAATTAGGAAGAATATTTGAATCACCCTGCCAATTAGGAAGAATATTTAATTCCCCCCTGTCCATTAGGAAGAATATTTAATTCCCTCTGTCCATTAGGAAGACTATTTGAATCACCCTGTCCATTAGGAGGAGTATTTGAATCACCCTGTCCATTAGGAAGAATATTTGAATCACCCTGTCCATTAGGTAGAATATTTGCATCACCCTGCCAATTAGGAATAATATTTGAATCACCCTGTCCATTAGGAAGAGTATTTGAATCACCCTGTCCATACGGAAGAATATTTAATTCCCCCCTGTCCATTTGGAAGAATATTTAATTCCCTCTGTCCATTAGGAAGAATATTTGAATAACCCTGTCCACTAGGAAGAATATTTCATTCCCCCTGCCAATTAGGAAGAATATTTGAATCACCCTGCCAATTAGGAAGAATATTTGAATCACCCTGCCAATTAGGAAGAATATTTGAATCACACTGCCAATTAGGAAGAATATTTGAATCACCCTGCCAATTAGGAAGAATATTTGAATCACCCTGCCAATTAGGAAGAATATTTGAATCACCCTGCCAATTAGGAAGAATATTTAATTCCCCCCTGTCCATTAGGAAGAATATTTAATTCCCTCTGTCCATTAGGAAGACTATTTGAATCACCCTGTCCATTAGGAGGAGTATTTCAATCACCCTGTCCATTAGGAAGAATATTTGAATCACCCTGTCCATTAGGTAGAATATTTGAATCACCCTGTCCATTAGGTAGAATATTTGAATCACCCTGCCAATTAGGAAGAGTATTTGAATCACCCTGCCAATTAGGAAGAATATTTGAATCACCCTGCCAATTAGGAAGAATATTTAATTCCCCGCTGTCCATTAGGAAGAATATTTAATTCCCCGCTGTCCATTAGGAAGAATATTTAATTCCCCCTGCCCATTAGGAAGAATATTTAATTCCCCCTGCCCATTAGGAAGAATATTTCAATAGAGTAGTATTGCTCTGTAGCTTTGGGCTATGACCGCCATTTTGAGGGCAGATTTTTATCTATAGGAACAAGCGTGGGTGTCGTCGACATACGTCACGCCAATATTATTATCAGAACCTAAAAATAATTTTTACCAAAAGCTGCAGTTTCTAAACAACAAAGTGCATTAACAACAATACCAATCACGTTATCATTCTTCCAATGAAAAATCAATTTTTATTGACAAAACACCAAAAGTAATACCTCAGTAATTAAGAGTATAAAAATAAATTACAACACATTCCCAATTAACACTTCCATAGGAAAAAGGACCAAAAGTAACACCGCATTAAAGTAATATGGTTACAAACTTCCAATGGAAAAGAATAGTTCAAATACGCAGTAAACGCCAATAATAGTGAAATGGCGTTAGAGATGTTAGTTTGCTAAATCACAAAACTGGAGCTGACATAGTTGACCAAGATTGCGAAAATAGAATTAGGCCAGCAAATTCCCGATTAATGTATCACTCTTCTAACCCCTATCAGTTGACAGTTGGAGAGTTATGTACAACACGGATAAATAATGAAAATTGATACTGACCAACGTCCAATCCCTAGCGATTGATGCGCTATTCACCGTCCTAACCCTTTTGGAGAGCTATGGGAATCGATGCGAAAAAAAATCTAAGGGTGGCGAAGGTGAGGACATCGATTGGTGTATCATTTACCCTTCTAGCCCTATCGGTTGAGAAGTGTAGTAGAGTACCGCGAACTCACAAATATGTGTACTCAAAAAGGTCCGGGACCACCTTCATCGAAATCAATATTGGACTATCGAAAGTCGGTAATGCTCTATCGATTGACTTATCATTTACCATATTAACCGTAAATGTTGAAAAGTTACGCCTTGAACAGCGCACCACAAAAAGGTAAAAAATCACACTAAAGTGCCCTCAATCGCCGATATTAAATTGGGCTATCAAGGGTCAGTCACGCACTGTCGATAGATGTATCATTTATTACTTCACCACAAACGGTTCGAGAGTAATTAGTGTTCGGAATAGTTTATTCATTATCCACAAATTTTCCGATTTATTTAAAAAAACGTTGGTAAAACGAATATCATTTTAACTTATTTAATGTTTTTTTACGCAACCAAGCATTAATTTGAATAAAGTGGTATTTATTTAAATAATTGTTTGTTTTATTTAAATAATAGGTTTATTCACCTTCGATTATTTAAACATTTTACAATTTTTATTCAACCATTGGTTATTTAAATAAATATTATTGAAATATAGCCGAGCTTATTTTATTCATGGATAAAAATTAATCGACTGCCGAACACTAAGAGTAATCGCACGAACGGCGGACCCTGGCGTCATTTGCGTAAGAAAGGGGTAATTTGTGGATAACTTATGCGCGGCATCCGAAAGCTTCCCTAATCCAAGTTAGCGACTGTTAAAACTGTCCATTGACGCTCAATATGAAGTTTCTAAAGAAAAGACAATTCTAGAAACGAAGCAGGTATAACATTATATAATTGACTTAATCATGTAACCAGTGTAATGCATTCTAGTTAACAGCATGTTCGGTAAAATGTTTTCAGTGCGGATTTAAAAAGCTTTCTGAGTGCGAAAATGAACGCCATTGACACGGATAAAATGGTCTTTCAAACATTTCCTTTTCGAATTCATCGTGGACGAATTTCCTCTCGGACATTAAGTCTTTCATGTAGTTCTTGGCGTCTTCCAAAGACATAGGCCAATTCAAGTTACCCATAGGGTCATTCCATGACAAAACGCCTGCCACAGAACACCCGACCCCTTTCGATTTTGCCCAAATTTTGTATACAGGGTTTTTTGGGCCTAGGAAAACGATTTTGACAGTTTCATAACGATCGGTTCAGCCGTTTACGAGATACAGCATACGCGTTTTTTCAAAAGTTCGCCTTGACCCCCTAAATGTTTTCTAGTATATCTTATGACATAATTATCGCAAAATCACATGTAATACCTCATTTTAAAGACAATGCGCACCCTAATATGAATATTGAATCAGAGTTGTCATTTGACGTAAATGTCATTAAAATCTGGGCCTTTAAATAATTTGACCTTTGACCTTGCCCAGACACCTCAGTCGTAGGTCAACGATTTTAGCATTTTTAAAATTCCCACTATCGAATACATAATAATCACTCAAAATCTCAAAGTAATATTTGTAGTTTTCGAGATATTAATTTTTGAAATTTACCCCTCAAATTAATGAAAATGCTATTTTATACACGAAACTAGTTGACCTACTAAATAAATTAAAAATATTATTATTTTGGTAATTTTGAGTTTAGAATATCAAATACACTAATTCTTAAATTAAGTTGAGTTATTTACATATTATTTTTAGTTTTGCATGTTATCTGTAGACAGAAGACATCACTAAATTGCTTGTCCTTAGTAGTCTGGCGTTCAATATTATTGTAGCGTATCTTACTGCACCCTAAAATGGAAATGTGCTAGATATCTCAAGAAAACCCAATATTGCTCTTAGTCATATCGATTACGTTTTTAATAACGTAAAAATGTTTTAATATCTTTTTAATATATAATAGTTATAATTGAGTAGTTAAATATATTAACAGCGATAATTGAGTAGCGAAATAGAATTTATTTAACTGTATATTCTCGAACAAAGCCCGGAAATGGATCGAAATTGTTCGTTTTGGAGAGACAGTAGTAAATGTCATTTGCAAACACTTTCGAAAACAGTTGGTGTCGTGAACAGCGAAATAAAAGACGCGAACTTTTCCGACATAAAAACCGGTAAACCTTTTTCCTCTTATTTCAAAACAGAACTGGCCGTTAATTTATTTTTACACGCGCAAAAAATAACACCTTTTTTAACAGCAACCAAAAACTCACTTTCACGCGCGCGTGCGCTATATAAACATTTGAAAACGAATATAGGTACCTGTACTATACAAAATTACGATGTGTACAACCGAACATTCCGCCCGCCTTGAAATAACGAATTTCAAATGAGATAGTAAAAGTCCGAAAAGTTACATTTGCATACATAAATAACCCTTAGTAAACAGCTTGAATACAATCAAAATCAGTCCAGTAGTAACTGGCATAATTTAACTACGGGTCTTTTCAGTGATTTGTCAGAGGTTCTGACAGTTACGACGCGAACTCGATTGTCTTGTCCTGGATGAAGTTCAGTGATTCTTGCCATTCTCCACTTGGTTGGAGGTAAATCTTCATCTTTGAGCAAGACCAAGTCGCCGACTCGTAGATTCGGTTCTGGTGTAGTCCACTTTGGACGTTGTTGAAGGCGAGAGAGGAATTCATTTCGCCAACGGTTCCAAAAGTGCTGCAGTACTTGTTGGCCCAATTGACGTTTTCAGAAGTGAGATCTGGTTCGGGTATTGCGGTGAGCGCATCTCCGATTAGGAAATGTCCAGGTGTCAACGCATTGAAGTCGTTTGGATCCGAGCCCAACGCCGTTAAAGGACGTGAATTTAAGCAAGCCTCGATTTGGCAAAGAAGCGTTTGCATTTCTTCAAAGTCTAGAACCATGGTGCCAAGAACTCGTTTCAGATGATACTTGACGGACTTCACCCCGGCTTCCCAGAGGCCTCCAAAATGTGGCGCTGCAGGCGGGTTGAAGTGCCAATTAATTCCTTCGTCTGCGAGCCATCGTGATACTTGATCGTTGTTGTTTGTAGAGACTATGAATTTGATGAATGTTTTCATCTCTCGATCGGCTCCTGTAAAGTTGGTTCCACAGTCGCTGTAAATGTCGGCGCATTTTCCTCGTCGAGCAACAAAGCGTTTCAATGCTGCCAGAAATGCTTCGGTGGTCAAGTCACTGACAAGTTCAAGATGAATTGATCTTGTGGTAAAGCAAGCGAAGACGGCAATGTATCCCTTAAACCTGAGGTGACTTCGTCCCTTCATTAGTTTAAGGGTAAATGGTCCTGCGTAGTCGACTCCACACTTCAAAAATGGCCGAGCAGGATTTACTCTCGCTGGTGGTAAATCGCCCATAAGTTGCTTTACAGTGACTGCCTGCTGTCGTACACATGAAACACATCTTCTGATATGGAAACGTATGGCATCACGAAGACCGACGATCCAATAACGTTTCTGTAAGACAGAAGTTAGTAGTTGAGCACCTCCGTGAAAATGTTTTTCGTGCTCGTGTTGTATTAGAAGTTCTGTTAATTTGCTCTGTCTCGGTAACAGTGCCGGATGCCTTTGTTCGTATGGTAAGTTGGAGTGGCAAAGTCTGCCACCAACTCTAAGAATGCCATCTTGATCGATGTACGGACGCATCGAAAGGATTTTACTTTTCCGTGGTAATTCCTTGTTTTGTTTAAGGCAAGCTATCTCTTCGTTAAAACTGTTGCTTTGGACGACCCGAATCCAATGGGATAGCGCCTTTTCGTTCTCTTCCTTCGATAAAGGTCCAGTAATCCTCAATTCTGTCGCATTTCGCGAATTGAAGACAAAACGTAGAATGTAGGCGGTGATATGAATGAGTTTTTTACGCGCTGAAAATTTGGAAAGGAGCGTGAAATCCATTTGATGATGTGTTACTAACGAAATAATTCGTCTTTCCTCGGATAAACATTCATTTGGCTCTGAGAGTTCATGTAGTTCTTGCGTTGTTGCGGCGAAAATAAGGCACTGCGGTCCATGCCACCAGAGACCATGATTTCCCAGTTCGCTAGCGGATATTCCTCGAGAAGCGCAATCTGCAGGGTTGCTGTCTCCTGAAATGTGATGCCATTGCGCTCTCGGTAGTTTCTCGTGGATTTCTGACACTCGATTGGCTACGAACGTTTTCCAACGTTGCGGTGGAGCTTTCAACCAAGCTAGGACGATTGTTGAGTCCGACCAGCAATGAACATCAGCTATATCCAATCTCAATGACTCCCTGATCAGTTGAATCAGAGAAGCCAAAAGTAATGCACCAGATAATTCCAGTCTCGGAAGTGTGATTTGTTTGAGCGGAGCGACTCTTGTTTTCGCAGCGATCAGTTGTATTTTGATTTGTCCGTTGTTATTCACCGTCTTCAGGTATACGGCAGCTGCGTACGCTTTCTCCGATGCGTCACAAAATCCATGCAGGCTAATGTCTGTAGCATTAGCTTGCGAAATGTGCCGTTGAACCGTAATGTTTTCAATTTCTGGTAAATCGGTTCGAAACGACCTCCATTTAGCTTGAAGTGGTTGGGGAAGTTGCTCATCCCAATTCAATTTTAGCTGCCACATTTCCTGTAACATCAGTTTCGCTCGAACGGTTACTGGTGCCAACAGTCCCAGAGGATCGAATATCCTTGCTGTATCCGAAAGAATCGTACGTTTAGTGATTGAACTTCTTGACGCTGGAGAAGTAACCATAAACGAGAAATTATCAGCCGAAGGAGTCCAATATAGGCCGAGAGTCTTGACTGATTCGTCGTTCTCGATGCATAGTGGCTTTTGTAAATCCTTCATGTTGGCTGGTAGTGTATCCAATAATGCAGCTTCATTCGACGCCCATTTCCTTATTTCAAATCCTGCTTGAGATGTAGCTTGAATGATTTCTGACTGAAGTCTTAAAACGTTCTCAATCGTTTCGTCGCCTGTCATTAGATCGTCCATGTAGAAGTCATTTTGTAAAGCCGAAGATGCCAACGGAAGTGTCTCTTTCACGTCATGGCCGAGTTGCTTCAAGACTTTAGTTGCTAGGTATGGCGCTGATGCGGTTCCATATGTAACCGTTAGCAAACGGTATTCGAGCAAGGGTTCGTGTGAGTTGTTTCGCCAAACAATTCTTTGAAGATCGGAGTCGTCTGGATGTACTCTAATTTGACGAAACATTTTGGCAAGGTCTGCTTTCATTACAATGCGATGTTGACGAAAGCGAATAAGGAGGTTGACCAAATCATCTTGAAGTTTTGGCCCCACTAGCAGATGATCGTTTAGGGAAACTCCAGTTGTAGATTTGGCAGAGGCGTTGAACACCACACGAACTCTCGTGGTGGTACTGTCTTCTTTGAATACCGCATGATGAGGCACGTAGTAAGATGGATTGGTTTCGATTTTTATTTCATTCGAGGGAATGAGTTCCATATGTCCAAGGGCAATGTATTCCCCCATGAACTTGCGGTACTCCTCATAGAGATTCGGGTTAACACGTAGACGTCGTTCTAAGTGAGAGAATCGACGGATTGCCATTTGTTTAGAATCTCCAAGTTTTGGTGCATCGTTTATCTTTGGTAATCGTACAGTGAATCTTCCTGTAGAGTCACGTGTATGTGATTCTTCAAAGTTCTTTTCACATTGAATTTCTGTTGGAGATAGTATTCTTCGAGGCTGGATGTCTTCTAGCTCCCAAAGATGTTTCAAATCTGCTTCCAATGTACAATGGTGGACCTTTATTTTCGAACTTCTTCCGGACATCAGCAATGGACCGGAAACTGCCCATCCGAAAAGAGTATTAAAGGCACCTGGAAGACCTTCTTTCCCCTTGCAAATGCCATCTTGTAAGAGCTCTAGATACACGTCAGCACCTAGTAAAATATCCACTTGTCCAGGGCTATGAAAAGTTGGATCAGCAAGTGTTAAGCCTTTCAAGTGTAGACAATTTCCAGGATCGAACGGACTGTTAGGTAAATAATCCGTGACCTTTTTCAGGACGATTGCCTCGACGATGACCTCCGACGTGTTAATGATATTTGACTGAATATTCACCATGACACTGCCTTGAGAGGTGTTCATTCCGGTTGCTCCAATTCCGTCAACCGAGACGTTGAAACGTGTTCGCTTCAATCTTAGTTTCCTCGTGAATTGTTCCGTGATGAAACTGGCTTGAGAACCCGAGTCCAGAAGCGCTCGGGCTGGATAAAGTTGCTCGTCAAGTCCCTTGACTTGGACCATTGCGGTGGCCAAGATAACTTGGGTTGATCCAATTATTTCACGAGATGGGCATGAAACTACACCGGAGGTTGCCTTCGTCTTCGTTAATTCCTTCTCTTGATGTAGAAGTGTGTTATGTCGTGCGTTGCATTTCCTACAATGACCAGATTTGCAGTCATTGCTTTGATGACCGGTTCGTAAGCAATTGAAACACATGGCACTCCTCTTGACCATGTTCCAACGCTCGTCCGAAGATGCATTTAGAAAAATGGTACATTTGTATACAGAGTGTGTTTCGTTGCCAAAGTGACACGTCTCGCTCAGAGCACCATGATGAGCCTTTGTACTCGGTCTCTGATGTAATGGAGGCTTCGACTTGATTGCAGTAGTTGTAGGCGGAGCTGCTGCTAAGGCTCTGGCCCGTTGTTCAAGAAATGTAACGAGATCCTCGAAAGTTGGTCTTTCGGTCCCCCTCAGGGAAAGTTCCCATTGTCGGCGAGATTCTGAATCCAGTTTTTCCTTTACAAGATGAAGTAGTATGGAGTCCCAATGTTGTACTGGTTCTTTGAGAACCTTGAGCGCCCTTATGCATTCGGCGGTGGTATCGATGAGCGTTCGTAAAGCGGATGAAGATTCTTGGATGACATTAGTTTGACTGAAGAGACGTTTTACGTGTGCATCGATGATTTCCCGGGTATTGTTGAACCGATTGTTTAAGATATCCCAAGCTTCCAGATAATTAGCGTCAGTTACCGGAATAGATTGAACTAGGAGCGCTGCTTCGTTTCGTAATGATGACTTCAAATACTGAAACTTCTGAGCTCCAGTGAGCGATTCGTTGTTGTGTACGGTGGCCGCGAAGAGATCATGAAATGGAAGCCAATCGACGTAACCACCGCTGAATGATGGAAGTTCCAGCTTAGGTAAACGTACATTACTAGCTGGTCTGACTTGTCTCACTGGAATGTTTGCTGCTCTTTCATTTGATTCAGTGACGATGATGACTTATGTTGATTCGTTTACGATCGGGATATGATCGATGGTTTAAACGGTTTCCAACGGAGAATCCACGCTAATTTTCACTGTCTCTCACGGAAAGATAGCCGATTCGATGATTAGTTGAGGAACATAATCAAGTTGACGAATGTATCCGGCTCGACGGACCAAAAAATGTCGTGAACAGCGAAATAAAAGACGCGAACTTTTCCGACATAAAAACCGGTAAACCTTTTTCCTCTTATTTCAAAACAGAACTGGCCGTTAATTTATTTTTACACGCGCAAAAAATAACACCTTTTTTAACAGCAACCAAAAACTCACTTTCACGCGCGCGTGCGCTATATAAACATTTGAAAACGAATATAGGTACCTGTACTATACAAAATTACGATGTGTACAACCGAACAGTTGGTATCAACAACCATCTGTCCGAGGATGACAAATTAGTTCTTAGCAACCTATGTCCAAAATAAGAAACATATGTCGTCACCATGAAGAACTTTTTATGAAAAGGTATTCAACGAGTCAAAAGAAGTGTATGAATCCTTTTGGGACTCACGACGCTGAAAAAAAGAGTGGACTAAAAACTATTTCATTGGATTTGTTCAAAAAATTAAAGTTACGAGGAATTGAAGTTATCGCTGGAAATAAGTTGTGCATCCAGTGTTTTATGTCTGCTGGAAAAAAAGTAAAGGATGAACTCCAAATACAGTTGGACGTTTCAGAAGTTCACACTGCACAAGAATCACAAGAAAGCGATTCTTTTTCATTTAGTCAACCTTGTTCATCGGGAGATGCGACGCAAGACGACAAAGCTATAGCTTTAGTGGCAGTTAACGAAACTCTAATAAACTTGGGAGAATCTCCTGTTAAAAGAAGTAAGAAATATATTCAATTTGGAAGAATTTATATATGTATACATATATAAATACATATATTTTTTAACTTTTGTACAGAAGGTTTGTCATCTCGCCAAAAAACAATTCTAAGCAGGACTAAGTTAAACGCTGTGAACAATTCATTGAAACGCAAATTACAAGAGTCAATGGAAATTTCTCTTGATGAAACAGACGATAATATGGTTACGGACGATGTTTTTAGAAAGCTCGAAGAACATCGATTATATGAGAATATTTTGAACGAACTGAGAGAGAAATTCAATAACTCCAAGACATCATACGGCGAAAAGCTTCAGATCCTGACCTTGTCACCATTTGGAATACAACGCACAATGGAGGAATTTGGAGCACCAGAATACATGGTCAAACGAAGCAGGAATCTTAAATCTAGTCAAGGAATTCTTTCGCTACCAGAGAAACAATCGAAGGGATTAATATTGACCGAAGACGTTAAATCAAAGGTCGTTGAATTTTACGAAAATGACGATAACAGTCGTATGACACCTGGACAAAAGGAGTTTGTGTCAGTTAGAAACCACGAGACAGGTCAAAAAGAACATCATCAAAAGAGGCTTGTACTGCTGAACCTGAGAGAGCTCTATAACAAATTCAAGGAAGAGCATGATTTGACGTTAGGATTTTTGTCATTTTGTTATCTACGACCACCTTGGTGTGTATTAGCAGGTTCGTCAGGTACACATTCAGTGTGTCTGCACCTATCACCAAAATGTCAAGCTAATGATATCAGCTCTACCGTCTCCTTGTCCTTTAAAATGTGATATCGATTTCATGGCGATCACCGTGTGTGACACTCAAAACAGGAATTGTATGATGAGGGTGTGCAAGGACTGTCCTGGGAAAAATGGTCTACTTGAAAATGAATATTTAACGAACCTTTTAGAAGATTTTGAAAATATAAAGTTCATGCAATGGGTGACAACTGACAGCACAAAGCTCATGACCTTGAGCGAGAGTGTTGAAAACTTTTTCGACTCTTTGGCCATTAAACTACTTGAACTAACGCGTCATCATTACACATCTAAGTCGCAATCTAATTATCTTAAAAACCTCAAAAAAACTCTAAAACCTGGTGACGTAATTGTTCTCGGTGATTTTGCGGAGAACTATTCCTTCGTAATTCAAGACGAAGCACAAGGGTTCCATTGGGACAATTCTCAAGCGACAGTGCATCCCTTCGTAATCTACTTCAGGGTAGTCGAAAACGGAGAACTTAACCACTTAAATTTTTGTATTATCAGTGATACCAGAACACATACAACCAATACTGTTCACAGTTTTTTAACTTATCTAATTCCAAATATAAAAACACATGTTCCTAATGTTAGAAAGCTAATTTATTTTACGGATGGATGTGCTGGACAGTATAAAAACAAATACAACTTTTCTAATCTCTGTTGCCACAAACAAGATTTTGGTTTGGACGCTGAATGGCATTTTTTTGCCACATCTCATGGCAAGGGACCTTGTGACGGAATTTGCGGAACAGTGAAGCGTAAAACAGCAAGAGTCAGTCTTCAGCGACCAGTGACTGGACAGATTTTGACTCCAACAGATATGTTTAATTTCTGCCTATCAAACTTCGAAAATATCAAGTTCATCTATGTTAAAAACGAAGAAATTGAGCGACAAAAGGAACTTTTAAAAGAAAGGTTTTCTAAAGCCATAACAGTAAAAGGAACTCGAGGGTTTCATAAATTCGTTCCGAAATCGTTAAATGAAATCATGGTTTCTCCGTTATCTAATGACGATTCGCTAACCACAGTTAAGGTTTCGACTTTAGAATTGTCAGATACTCGAAATCAAGAGGCTGAAAACTTTAAAGTGGGAAATTTGGTAGCCAGCGTCTACAAAGGCCAACTTTACGTTGGATTAATTGAGGAAATATCAGAAGAGTTTGGAGACTTCTTTGTAAACTTTTTGCGTCCCCCTGGTATTTCGGACAAATACACATGGCCCAGAAGGATCGATAGCAGTTGGGTGTCAAGTGAAAATGTTCTATGTGCAATTGAAATTCTTGTAGGTTTACCAAATTCGAAAGGCTATCAAATCAAAGAACACGATAAAAATAAAATTACCAAAGCCTTTTCCATGTATAAAGAAGTTTAAGCTGTTTTGTGTAAATAAAAAATTAATTGGTGTGTAAACTATAAAAATAAATGGTTTTGGTATTTCATTTTGTGTGTGGTGGGGTAAATTTCAAAAATTAATATCTCGAAAACTACAAATATTACTTTGAGATTTTGAGTGATTATTATGTATTCGATAGTGGGAATTTTAAAAATGCTAAAATCGTTGACCTACGACTGAGGTGTCTGGGCAAGGTCAAAGGTCAAATTATTTAAAGGCCCAGATTTTAATGACATTTACGTCAAATGACAACTCTGATTAAATATTCATATTAGGGTGCGCATTGTCTTTAAAATGAGGTATTACATGTGATTTTGCGATAATTATGTCATAAGATATACTAGAAAACATTTAGGGGGTCAAGGCGAACTTTTGAAAAAACGCGTATGCTGTATCTCGTAAACGGCTGAACCGATCGTTATGAAACTGTCAAAATCGTTTTCCTAGGCCCAAAAAACCTTGTATACAAAATTTTGGCGAAATCGAAAGGGGTCGGGTGTTAAAATGAAAAAAAACTAGGTCGTTTTGTCATGGAATGACCCCATAATTTGATCGAAAATGTTCAGAGGCAGATGGGCAAACGGTTCAATACTCCTTATTATTTGCTCGAACCAGGAAAGCTGTTGCGGAGGGACGTTCTTGGTGGACATTATCTCATTGTTCGGATCAACCAAGAAGAATTCTAAAGTTTTCCTTAGGCGTGGTTTGCTCGGATCAACTAGTTCGAATGGGGTCACTCGATGCTGAAATATGTTCGGGAACGCCAAGAGACGATCCTGCACGGTCTCCACCGATCCGAGGTACTCATTCAATGGAGCTTCTTTTTCAAGGTCGTAAAACGCCACGAGAGTCATCTTGCTCACAAGAGGACTCAGTGATAGCTTGCCTGAACTTCAGCCATGATTCCGAGATGTTTTCGGTGGAATAGTAATAAATTCCACTGGCGACAATGTACTCACTCTTATAGCCCTTCCACATGCCACACACCACCCTTGTAGTTTGGTTTGTTAGGAGATAGTTCAATATTGGCTATTTTGACAATTACTTAAATTTTTTTTCTTTGAGGTCCACAATTGACTTGGGTGACGGCGGGATTTGAAATTGACCGACACTAGGCCATTTTATAGGTTGACTTTTGAACCATTCTTCGTAAGCTTCGTTATCGACACAATCGGGAGCGCCATAATCTTCGTACCATCCATAAGCATCAAGTTAACCCGTATTGGTCGTGGGTTTTGAAGGCCTGCTAAGAGCCGATTGAACAAAGGGACGAACTTCTCGAAGCTTTGGGCTATGAACGGGTACGGAGGAGCGTGCCTCTCAGGTTATTGATGTAGGATAATATTGACACTTTAACATTCGCATCGACGTGAAACTCGGCAGGCAGCCACTGGTATTTCGTGTTCTGATTGGAGAACTTCGTATGGTAAAAAGCAATCTTATCTCCAGCTCCGAGGTGTAGCAGAGCTGGAATGACGTCTAAAGTGGTCTTCCGATTGATGCCGGAAACGAAGCAATACAAAGAAGGATGGACGAGATCCAGTATAAGATTGTTACTGATGGTTGGGAACGTCTTCCAAGAGCTCGTGAACTGCGTTTGTAAAATTTGTTTTCAAACCATCTTCGACAACATTATCTGCCAGCCAAACTCCGTCGATAATAGATACTTCCAAGGGTCCGTTGGTAAGAGTTTCGTAAAAAACCAGTTCGTCGATGAAGTATTGTATTGGAATTCCTCTTTCCTTGCGCCTTGAGTCAATGATTCCACTTCCCATTTGGACACTATCTCTGTGTCTTTATGTTTATCCCTCCATCCCTTCTTGGAGCGAATCCCTTGACTGACGCGTATCATTCGAAGTTCAATAGTATTTTTTTTTGTTTCTAGTCCGTCTTTTAGACTAAATGGAATGGGAAACGGCTCTTGGCTACTCGAAGCGCTCATTTGAAATATCATTTTTGCAATTACTTGACTAATTAAAATAAAACTAGCTAGTTGTGCTAATATACTAATTAAAAAGACGAAGACAACGATATTTAAAAGTGCACAAGAAAAGTTTATTTAAAACAAATAAATATTAGACCCGATTAGTTTCAGACACGTTATCAGGTTTGTTCCATGGCGTCAGGCTATTAGACAGGCTAAAAATAAAGCCCGTTTTGACCTTCGCCGTAGAGATAGTACGTTTAAAGTAGGAGACCTAGTCTCTCGGAGAAGCTTCTGCACCAATTTTCCGGACCCTATCACGTCATTAAGCAAACAGCTCCTAATGACTCTGCGGGAAAGAAAACTGACATTATATGGGTAGAGAGACTGAAACCGTTAAACCGTACTTTCCTGGCGCAGACTTCGAAGCTGACCCCTCCCGCCAAAGTAACGTTCCGGTCGGATACTGATACGCGGGAATTTCACAAAGAGGACAAACCTGATTCAATCTTGGCGCCCTATCTCCCTCCTTCGCCCCTCCCGCTATTCTAGCCGCGCTCGGACGTCCCCGGATCGCCAAACCTATGGCCGGTTTTAGGTTATCGTTCGTACTCCCTCCACCCCTTCCCTTTCACTCGGTTTGAACTTTTATCTCGCTTGGTTTATTTTGTTCGCTACATCAGTCACGCTTAATAGTCAATAGTACCACTATGTCACAACACTCAATAACCCGTATGAAGAACTACCAGGAGCAGCTTCGTCAACTTCGTGGTACGGATCGTTTACACCCGTCAGTACCCCGCGACCTCGCCAAGCGCGAACGCCGCCGCCTAGAAGCGAGACAGCGACTTCCCTCACCCAACGTACATTCGAGTGACAATACGCTAGCAACCAGCTCTGGAGTCTCCTTATCATCGACTTGGACCAAGAAAATATCACGCGTTTGGATCCTCTTCATACTATGGATTCCATCCTGATCACCGAAATTCAAGTTTATCTCACCGCCGGAGGACTCACTTTGGACGTTTATGATCTCACCATTGGGTTGCTGGATTTCACCCGTGCCTCTCACGCGGTCGAATCTGGTCTGTTCGTCTGTGAATAGGCTCGCCGGATCCTCAGCGACCAGTCTCTAGTGTTCACAAAAAAGGCCAATCTTAGCCGTCGCATCACTCACAGCATCTCCCCATCATTCGCATAATAAAATATGTTTGTTTTTCCATTTTTTTTCGCTGGGTCGGCTATTATTTTTAGAGGGTGCTGTTACGCCCAGTGTATAACCAAAGACATACATACTCAGCGTCAAAATAAGAGCGCTGCTTATGCGGATCCGTAAGTTTTCCCGAAGATGTGACATCCGGATCCGTAACTGTTCCCGAAGAAGTGACATGCGGATCCTTAAGTGTTCCCGAATACGTGACATTTGGATCCGTAAATGTTCCCAAAGACGTGACATCCAGATCCGTAACTGTTCCCGAAGACGTGACAAGTGGATCCATAAATGTTCCCGAATACTTGACATGCGGATCCCTGAAATGTTCATGAAGACGTGACATCCAGATCCGTAACTGTTCCCGAAGACGTGGCATGCAGATCCGTAAATGTTCCCAAAGACGTGGCATGCAGATCCGTAAATGTTCCCAAAGACATGACATCCAAATCCGTGTGGAATAAAAGGTGGGAACTGTACAGATTACCTGTGCAGGTCTGCAGATAACTGCAACCTGCGCAGGTCAGGTCAGATCAGATCACGATAGAATTTTTTTGTAGGTTGCAGGTTGGACAGGTGAATAGAGTGGCAGATACAGGTTGGGTAGATCATATTATTACAGATTTGCAGGTTTACCTGCCAACCTGCCATATATAAGAAAGGTATGCTTTAACTCAACATAAAACTAGGAAAACGAGTATGCAATATGTATACTATGCTGTGAAGAACTGGTGCCTGTCCTCACTAAAATATCCGCGGGGAAAATGGGGGAGAATGAGCTTCATTTTCGGTCTGTAAAAATGTCCCTCCATCCTTGCCCTCATGAGGGAAATTTTGGCTTCAAATTTGAACGTCGCGCCATCTATTTTGAACGATTGGAAATTGTTGGAGGTCAACGAGGCAGAAGGGGCATTTCGTTAGGTTTCGACAAGGGTTAAGTTCATTGTCTTCTTCATGACATTTGGTTATTTTAATAACTTAAGTAAGTACATAAATTAATAGGTCCTGCTTTATAAAATGTTTCAATATTTACCGTTTTCTAGATCGTGCCTAATTTTTCAAACAAGTATTTCGTTACAAGAGTTAAGTTCATGTTTTCTTCTTCATGGAATTTGGTTAATTTAATAACTTGGTAAGTACATCAATTAATAGATCCTGCTGTACAAAATGTTTCAAAATTTATCCTTTTCTAGATCGTGCCTATTTATACTTGCTAAAGTCAAAAGCTCACTGTCGTACAATGAAGAAATATTGCATTTTCAAACACTGCAAGAACCATGATACCTCGAAGAAGAAAGAAATGGATGGGGTGTTTTTCCTTCGTGTTCCGAAGCCTAGTATGGACATTGAGAAATGTCAACGGTGGATTAGTGCTATAAATCGTAATGATATAACAGTTGCAAATGTAAAAAATCACCACTTTGTCTGTTCAAAACACTTCATTGGTGGCAATGGCCCCACGGCAATTTTTCCAGACCCAATGAGAGAAACAAATTCCTAAATTTCAAATATTAGTAAGGGAAATGCTAATTATACTTTGTGGTTAATTGTACTAAATTCTTCATTTCTTTTGCAGCAAACATTCCAAGAGCATAATTATGCTGCAATTTCTGTGGAAGTAGTTTTTTCAAAACCAGGAATTCAAGAAGATGAACAAAATTTTATTTTGTTGCAAAATGAAAAAGACTTATGCCATCGTAATTTTGAAGGCAACCAAAATTTGGAAGAACTAGATCCTACCAAGATATATCAAAATTCGGAAGCAATGATAATTGATGTTCGGAATTTAGAAAGCAGCAATGTAGTTATGGAAGCAACCAGTCCTGAATACGATCAACCCGAACAACAGGTTAATAAGGAATCATGCAGCTTCGAGACGCTCACCAAAGAATTTTTATTGTTAAAAATTTGAAATCAGCACTTTGGTATCTGAAATTAAAAAATTATCCTGGATTAGCAAGCGATAACCTAATATTTGAAAAACAAATAACTGAGAAAATTTGTTTACGTATATCACCAGCCATGAAAATTGGGACACTGATTTAAATGAAGATCATGAAATTTATTCGTCATACAGATTTTTAAATATTCCAATAAAATCTGTTAATGATTTGCTACACATTATGAATGAAGCAGACAAATGATGATATCATGGATAAATTTCAGAACCAGCAGTTAAAATCAGCTCTTTACTGTAAAAAAAGGTGATTTATTACGCTCACAGAAGTGCACACTCTTGTTTAAAAGCACTAAAGCAACTGTTTGTTCAAGTTGTAGCAAAGCCCGAAGAAGTTTAAAGAAACCGAGGGGCTAACCACTCTTAGAAAATCTGTACACCGGATTACGCTTAGATTAGCACTGCCAAAGGCAGGGACTTAAAAGATTACGCGTAATCCCATTAGTACAGTCAAAGGTACGGCTCTGTACACCGATTACGCGGAGTGATCAGCCCCTCGAAAGAAACACCTTAGAAGAGAAAAGGATATCCAGCAACCAAGAAGCAATAAAGGCTCTCTTAAAAGTCGTCTAGCAGCTCTGAGAATTAAAAATTTAGCTTTGAAAAGGAGAGTGAGAACTGAGAAGATTAGAAGAAAATATTCGTAAATCAATTTGTAAGGATGGTCTATTTCTAACAGAAGCAGACAAAGAAGATTTCATGAGAATTATAGAAGAAAATCCTTTTCAAAGTAAAGGAATTTTTCAGAAATTATTTCTGAGTGAACACTTTCAAATATTGAAATGTAATATTTCAAGGCCCCGTAAGTGGCATCCTGCCATAATTCAGTATTGTTTGTACCTCCGAGCTAAATCTCCTTCCTGCTATGATGCAATGAAACAAACCTTTACTCTTCCTTCAAAAAAGACATTGTATAATTATTCACAAGACTTAACAGGGGAAAGTGGTTTTAAAGATTCTTCACTTGTTGAAATGAGGCAATTTAGTTTTGATAATGCCGAAGATCACCAGCAGTACTTTTCATTAATCTTGGATTAGCTTTCAGTAAAGGAAGATTTAGTTTTCAATAGCGGGACAGGGGAACTAATAAGTTTTTTTTGAACTTGAATGATTTTGGAAACAAGATGAAGAATGCTGAAATTGAGAGTATGAAATTAAAAAGTGAAGAAAAGCCACCTGTTCTTGCAACTCATATCTTGCAGCTTATGGTTAGAGGAGTTACCAGCAAGTTTAAATATCCTTACTCATTTTTTCCAGTGGACAAGCTTTCGTCAGAAGATCTCTATTCTATAGTTTGGGAAGGAATTGAGCATTTATCTGGTGCTGGTTTTAAAATTTTTACTATAATTTGTGACAAAGCCGCTTTGAACCAAAAGTTTATTCGACTGAGTACAGAGAGTGAGCAAAATAAAAGAGGAGATAAAGTTGGTTACCGTGCAGTTAACTATTTTAATAAGCGAGAACCAATTTTTTTATATCAGACATATGCCACTTAATTAAAACATCGATAAATAACTTATCAAATAGACGAATAAACTAAGAAATGGGAAAACAAGATACATTCGACTATTAAAGAAGAATGGCAAAGAGCTACTATGGCAGCATGTTTATCTGACATATCGAATAGACTCTCAGTCAATTTTGCGACAAGCACCGAAATTGTCATATAATCACGTAAACATTAATTTATTTAACGCAATGCGTGTGAAAAATGCCACACAGGTTTTAAGCTCCACTGTCGCAAATGCCATGGAGACTTTAATTGGTGAAGAAGCATCTGAAACAACTAAATTTTTAAGGTTTATGGATAAGTTTTTCGATATTCTAAATGTCAAAAATATCAGTGAAGGAAGAGAATCGAGAAAACCTGCCCTAGAACCTTTTAGAAGTTTGAGTGACTGGAGATTCAAAGTAAATAAGCGTAACATGTAATATAAATTATGCATAACTAATACTGAAATTTTTTACACACTGGTTAGAAGAAGAATTTTGAAGAATGGGAGGCCGAAGTAAATTCAATAGAAGAGTCGGAGGAAATATAGAAGTCAAAACATTTTATAATTCGTGAAACCTATGAAGGTTTACAAATTACCGGTATGTTGAAACAAGATGCTAGCTTTAGGATTAAACGAATAAAACGGACTTCGTCTTATGCCCTTTAGTTTTATCAACAATTGGTGCTATAAAGTTATTGTTGAGAAAAGGAGCTCAATACGTCTTAACCAGCAAATTCAACCAAGATCCTCTTGAACGTTACTTTGGTAAGCAGCGAGCTGCTACTGGTTGTGGTGAAAACCCAAATGTCAGCCAATATGGTCAAGGTGAGAAGCGTCTAAAATTGTTGGGAGCCACTGCTTTTGATGGATCAAACGGAAACTGCATTAAAACTGAAAGGGTTGTTTGCCAAAATGATAATTTAAGGAGGAAAAGAGCTGTGAGGAAAACTGAAGCACGAAAACGTTTGCTACTCTTAACCATATTTTTTAGCTAATCAAAATTGGTTAAAAATCTGCTTTTAAGTCTCCTGCATAACTTAAAAAACGACTAAATGTAAATACAGTATGTTTATTTTACATAATAGTTCACATAAAATTTTCAATTCTTTACTCCTTTTTACTTAAAACTTTCAATTCAGTTCTAATTCCAGTAGAATTTAAACCAACTTTTTTATTCTTTTGGAAATCTTTTTTAAATTTAGAAATTAAGTTTTTGAAATAAAAATTGCAGAGTGTTATACGCCAAGCTTAAAGCGTGTTCTTTGTTAGTTTCTTCACCCCACAATTCACTCCACAACTGGTTTAACTGATTACAGTTATTCAATGCATTAAATATAGTTTCTCGTCTCTTTGAGTTGTCTTTCAGTATGGAATGACTATTAAAGTTGACTAGTGGCGCTATGACATCACCCGCTCTTTCGAAGAAAGCATATGCTTTTTCTGAAACATATAACAAACCACCACGATCTTGTTTTATCGTCCAGAGATGATAATCCTTAAGGCTTAGGTCTGTTGGTTTAGTAATTAGCGCATTAGTTTGGAACATTTTGCATTCATACATTCCTATAATATTATGGATAATATTCCCGGAAATTTTGTGTAGTACCACTGGATTAGTTCTTTGCTGAACACAATTATTTTCCACATTATTCTTCCTCTGTTTTGCTTTTTCCACATTGTTTGAAAAAACTAAATAGAGCTCCTGGAAGAGCCTCACCAAAAAAAATGCACAATGGATATTTTGTTGGTGTCCGACAATAGAGGAAAGGTGTCCAAGTGTGTAAAACTGTGCTTATGTTTTCCAAGAACTCGTGATCACCCAGGAGATCGTCTTTTTTTAAGAAAAACCTTTTCTTATCAAACATACCATTTTTGTCAGCAAAAATGCTAAAGAAATCTGCAGCCTCTTTATGCAGGTATTTTATTTTATTTGCTTTTATCTCATTCAAACATTCCTAAAAATTATAGAATAATATTCATTATTATTAATAAAAATATTATATCAAAATATAAGCTATACTTTTATTTACTATGATCACAGGAGACAGTCCAATATAAGAGAGCGAATTTAAACTTGACGCATTTTGCAAAAGCTGAGGTAGTTCTTTAAATAATGCTTCTTCACTGAAAATACAATCTATAAAATAAATAGGACACTTAGCGTTAAACGTTTTGAATTATTTAATTATACACTTACCATTTTTGCTCAGTTTTAGCTTCTTACGTCTTTCACCAATATTTGCATACGAATGTTCACAAAACTCCATTCTTCAAAATGAGTGCCATCGAAAATAGCGAGTTAGGTTTCCTATTTCTTCTACGAGATGGCGCACGTATCGAATTTGAATAGCGAAATTCCCACATCTGGCTACCCCCCCCCCCCACCTCCCCAACGAGGGACAATTTTCCGACACCCCGAAAGCCGGCCATTAAACTTCCCTTTCTATATCCTCCTTAGTTTAACAGACCAGTTAATATTTAATTTTTAAATAATATCCCAGACTTGGATAATATTACAATAAATATAAAAATACGTTTAAATGATTGAACTAATGTACTTGCTTGCTCTTTAGCATTTACCCCAATAAAATATTTATTAATACTTGTCTACATATGTCTTTATTAATATTTCTGCAGGTGATTTGCAGGTTACCTGCGCAGGTTGCAGGTTGGACAGGTGAAATAGCCTACAGGTGCAGGTTGGGTAGATCATTGGTTTTAGGAAAAATTGCAGGTTGCAGGTGGTACAGGTTAGAAACTTGGCAGGTGCAGGTTGGACAGGTCGTCGCAAATTGCTGCAGGTCCCACCTTTCTAAAGGTGCAGGTTGGGTAGATCATTGGTTTTAGGAAAAATTGCAGGTTGCAGGTGGTACAGTTTAGAAACTTGGCAGGTGCAGGTTGGACAGGTCGTCGCAAATTGCTGCAGGTCCCACCTTTGTGGATCCATAAATGTTCCCGAAGACTTGACATGCGGATCCCTGAAATGTTCCCAAAGACGTGGCATGCAGATCCGTAACTGTTACCGAAGACGTGGCATGCAGATCCGTAAATGTTTCCGAAGACGTGGCATGCAGATCCGTAAATGTTACCGAAGACGTGGCATGCAGATCCGTAAATGTTTCCGAAGACGTGGTATGCAGATCCGTAAATGTTTCCGAAGACGTGGTATGCAGATCTGTAACTGTTCCCGAAGAAGTGACATCTGGATCCGTAAATGTTCCCGAAGAAGTGACATGCGGATCCGTAACTATAATACAGTGGGTTGGTGTTTGTCTTTAAAATAATTTATCGCACGTATATATATTACGTTTCGTGAGCGTTCTAATAATGGTTAATTTTGTATTTTCTATTTCTCATTTTTGTTGCTTTGTTAATATAGTAACGTTTTTGGTCTAAAGTTGTTTTTTTGTTCTATTTATATTTGAAATTTATTTAAGGCAATAAAATATATTATACCGGTGTAATATGGCGGTATATCGTTGAGTGCCGTGTTCAGTAGCTAATTCGCCCAAGGGTCAACTCTTCCGAGGAGAGGTAAATTTGGGCTTGCCAACTTGTATTTTAACGATAAAGTTAGCCATATTCCGTCAGGACATTTGAAATTATACGCAAACGACACGGTACTTTTAATAAGAAATAATTGACAAATGGCTTAAAGAGATTGATCTACAATTAAATAAATATGAACAGAATATATAATATAGTCATTAAGGGAACTACATTAATCTGGTTCGACCACCAGCTTACCCGAAACGAACAAATAAACACTCTTTGTAAAAAAAATACCCATTATGTCATATTGAAAGATATAAACGTAAAAGCTTTTTCCTAGAAATATTCTTATCCAGCTTAATTTAAATTTTAATTTTTTTTATGCAATGAAGATCTCGGAAAATAGCCACAGAGATTCCCTTCAGAATAAGGAGGTATAGTTTTTTCATTTATAAGAATAGGAATATTTGTGGAGGAGGTTGAAACCTTCCGATGTCCTCCTCTGGATCACATACAGATTTAGAGAACACCGGTCTGAAAAATTTACACCGCTAACGGTATTATTTTTAGTAGCAAAGGACTTAAAACCGAGTCAATCCGATGAAAGTTAGCGGCGTCCTCGGTCATTAAATAAACAAAAAATTATATTTAATTTACAGGTAAAAAGTATCCAGTTAAAACCAAATCAATCCACTTGTCCCGCAGACTTTTTAATCGCCGCTATTAACACGGTGTTTTTATAGGACCTCCAGTGATGAGTACGACAGTTGTTAAGTTGTAGAAACTTCCGCGGAATCTCAACGACAAAATGCCAAACTGAGGCCAAACAAATAAAGGGCGAATTAAAAACAATCACCGATTAAGCCCGGGTTTTAGACTTATGCAAATTACAAACCTTCAAAAATATGTATTACACAAAGAACTTAAACCTCTGATGCGGGATAATCTATTTGCTTGATTGTATTTGCCGTTGTTAGGTCGTCCAGTTACATTAATAAATCAATAAATATTAACAAACAAGTTGTGACCTTCTCGAGTCGTCCGATTATGTGAAGCACGGAAGGGTAATGCTTCATTTGGAAATCGATAGTTCTTTCTTTATAAGACGATTGTAGCGAGGGGTACACTGTCGTACCTCTGACTGTACTAATAAGAGTTCGTGAACTCTTTAAAATCCGTACATTTAACAGTACTAAGTACGCGAACTCGGTGTACAGGTCATCTGAGAGTGACTTACCCCTCGGATTGTAGTGCGTGAGTGCCAATAAATAATTGTAGGATTACGCTTTAACATTTACAACGTGTTAACTTCGACACGCATCAAACCTTATTTTTGCCAAGAGGTTTTCTTTTGATTTGGTTTAATGGATCTTTGCAAATGGTGTTTTTGTTTAGAAACCTTAAATCAAATGTTGCAACTTCATATTGCGAAAGTCAGATCTGTTCCCGACACGAACCTCATATGATTCCGAAAATTTTCATATATCATATTTACCACGATGAATTCTAATCTGACATTGAAATTTACCATGAATCCCGTAAGTAGAAGCCTTCAAATTAAGAAATTTCGCTTTGTTCTGGCGTTGACTAGGTCCAAACGTAATAAGTACACAGATAAAATAAATTAGTTTTTATAGTGCGAAGTATATTGATCAAAGACCTCGGAAAAAAGAAACTTCCTTAATAATTAATTAATACATAAAAAGGATGAACCAAAATCTTCACGCGGAAAAATACGGGTAATTCCAGGTTAGGTTGACCCACCTTGTCCACCATTTCTCACTGCCCTTAAATAGTAATTGGATTAATGGGATTTTCGACGTAGAATTCGAATTACCGATATCTTAAAGATGCAGTGATTCAATTTGGAGATACAGTAAAGGTGGTTTAACGAAAATTGTTCATGACCACGATTTCCAACCTCAAAACACGGGCGAAAAAACGTTATCTTCTAAACACAAAGCCGATATATTCTTCGGCGCAGTATCGGTAGACAACTCACTGGAATTACGGTCTTATTATCGCGGTGCTGCGTATTTAAAAACAGTAGAAATCCACAATAACAATATGGGAAAGTCACAAAAATACCATCATATGTTGGATTGTAATGTGATTATGGTTAAAGGTATTTTATTTTTAAAATTTCGCTATTCCGCAACAAAATACTACGAAAAAGTATTTAAAAAAATACTAAATACTTTTTCAAAAAGTATTTAAAATAGTATTTAAAATACTACCCAGCGGACCATGGAATCTTCGGATATTACGATTAGTAAAAAAAAAAAAATTGATATAAAATTTTTAGGCTGGTTGGGATTTCGTGTTCATTCGTAAAATTATCATAGAAAAGGCAATCCTAGCTTTCCTTATAAAAAAAAAATATTTAGAAGTGAATATCGTTTTCGTACTATCAACGCGATTTGCATTTACTACTCTCCATTGAGAACGCCCGTGATATACGTAAATATGAAATGTCTAGTAACATGACTTCTCGATCTTTTGGTTATAATCCAAGAAAGTTTTTGTCTCTAACAATGAGGATATGAATGACATCTATATTTAGTAAAATAAATTTATATTTAGTATTTTTTTAAACACATTTATTGCGGTTTTGAAGAGTTTTATCTTCTAACGTGTTTTATTAAGAAGTATTTTCAGTGAACAGCTCTGTAAATTCGTTGACTTTACCTATTTTTAGAGCTTTGTGTATTTTCAAGAAGCTAATTTCATTACTGCTTTAATTACAACTGCTTAGTAATTAAAAAAAATTTATGAACTAACCGTGATACTTTGATTTAAAAGTCTTCTATGCCACCAATATCAATTAAAATTTATCATCTCAATACCTACAAAAAGTTGTAAGAATAAAAAATCTATCCCAATTCATTCAATTGGATTGTTGGGGATAATCATGAGGGTCAAGGTAACATTTTTGTAAATCACAAATTCTTTATTTCAATAACGACTCGATTTATCTTTAAAAAAAAACAAGTTCTACGGTCCAAATTACGGAAAACAATTTATCGAATTTTACGGGTTAGGGTGGAAAAAGTGGTTCAACTTCTTAAATTTAGGGTTCGGCAACTAACCAAAAAAAAAAACAGTTAATTTTCTCCGGTTATTTTTTCTTTTGATATAGAAAAGATAATGTTTTGGAGATTATTCTTTGAAAAAAAAAACTAAAAAAGGTACCGCGCCGAATTTTTTAACCTTATCAATAGTTGTTAGTACGTTGACGTTTGTTAACAAGGCATTTACTTTATTTATAACAAAACATTTCTTATCGATTTGCCGTGAATAAATATTATGTTGTTGTTGTTATATGAGTTTTTGAATAATTGTATATAATTAATCAAGAAATGGGTGACCGGTTAACGGTTAGAGTCGTATCATTTGCACAACATTGTTATTTTATAGCTAAACGTGAACCGTTAACCGATAGAACGGTAATTAATATTTAGGTCGCACCATAACAAATAATTTCGATTCAATTCAATTTTATTTTCGTTTTTAATATATTAAGTGTCAGCAGTGGCGTATCTACCGGGGGGGGGGGGGGCGAGGGGTGCAATGGCCCCGGGCGCACATTTTCAAGGGGGCTCCTTTTTGCAATTGTTAATGGTAGGTTGCGGATTATCATTATACTTATATTCCTTGTATTACAGAAAAATATAGTTTAGGATTATTTTCCATATTCACTTAAATTAAATAATATCTGTATTATATTTGAATTGCTTCCATGTATACTCATGTCTAACCATTACAGAAGTTTATTTTGTCCCACTGTATCTCGATATGATGATTAGATAAAGCTGCTACGAATTGACGATTCTAAATCTGGTAGGTAAATGAGCGTTTTGTTTTGTTTCCAGTCTGTGCCGTATAACTTCTTTAGCCTCTGCTAGGCTACTACTAGGCAAATTCATTTCCCTCAATCTCATACCACCGTTGAAGATTAATTAAATTGCGTTTACTGTAAATCATTAAGTAACATTCGGAACAAAGCGTAACCTTTTCATCTTATACAGCTGCGGTTCTTGAGTCTTTATTTCAGATGAATTTAATTCCTTGTGGGAGGGGGCGCAAATTCGATGTTCCGCCCGGGCGACTATAAGTCTGGATACGCCACTGAGCGTCAGGATTTACATCAATGCATCTTTCCACCGAAGTTATAATGACATCATAGCCGAGGTTGTTTCTGCATGTAGGTCTTCTCTGTATCAAAAGTCAAAATTTCGGCCAGAGATTCCAACAGTAGACCGGTTTCGCCCTTTTGGGGCTCATCAGTACTGTGTAGGAACTCTGGCTTTACTCGGAAATCTGCCGATATCAGTAGAACTAATATACAATCAGAGTGCCCTATAAGTGAGCAGTCCATTGCAATTTATAGTGAAATTCTTCACCAATTAGTTCTACTGATATCGGCAGATTTTCGAGTAAAGCCAGAGTTCCTACACAGTACTGATGAGCCCCAAAAGGCGAAACCGGTCTACTGTTGGAATCTCTGGCTGAAATTTTGACTTTTGATACTATTATCTTAACGTTGGATTTCAACGGACGCCCGAGCGTAAAAGATGTCTGCTGAATAGCGACCGCCATGCAATAATTGGTGAAGAATTTCACTATAAATTGCAATGGACTGCTCACTTATAGGGCACTCTGATTGTATATTAGGTTTTCTCTGGTTGGTGTAATTAAATTTACTACCGCAGAAAACCCTCTTTCTGATGGAACCGATGTCGCGGGTATAGCGAGGTAATCTCGAGCCATTTTGGCAACTGAAGGGTAACTCTTTTCATTTTCCTGTAATCAAGATTTCAATTATACAACGTAACATTGCTTGTTTGGAATTGGATACCATTATCTAATCTAAGGAAGTTAAGACACTAGGAAACTAAGAAACGGAAAATCGCGCGGCTTCGAAGGAAAATCGCCACCAATTTATCCCATTATTCGGAGGGGGAGGTATAGGACTATAGGGAGCTAGGAGTATGACGTGACCCGACGTCACCCATGCTTTTTCAGATATATAAAACATTTCCACCCACAATGGCGCATGCAACAAAGTTATTTTTTATTACATTTGTCCACCATTGGCCTGTTACTTAGTTTTCGATGTCTTGGTCAATATAGATTAGATTTTATATTTCAATTTTATACCGACCTTCCACCATTGTGGTTTGTTAGTTTTGGGTGGTTTTAGGTCATCTTTTAAATATTTCAAAATCTCCGATCCACGGACTATCCGAGCCGGTCGCTTAGAGTAAAAGGCATATATTCCCTCAATGTCGTGACTGTCATCAACGACTAAAGGTTGGGCATTGGAAGTTTCAGAGGTCGAAGCTTGATTGTACCTGCCTTCATAGAATGTATTGAACACGTTCAAAATCATTGCCTTGAAAGATTTGACATTACTTTTATCATAATTATTTTGTAGAAAGTCAATCTCCAAGGCTGTAATTATTCAATAAATATTTTATTGTCCCTTCTCAAAAACTACTTTCCCAACGCCCGTGTTCAAAAATGGCTCACCGAAAAATGCAATACAACCTATAATTGCTAAAAATCCGAAAAAGACGCCATCGCTAAATACAGTATTATCGTCTTAACGGGAATATAACGCGCAAAGCTTTCTTCGTCGAAGACTTCTTTTTCATTAACGTTTTCAAATGTCCCTGCGACGATTCACACACCAGCCCCAAATATTTCTACAGCCAAAGAAGTGAGCGACTAAAGCTGCAATCCTTGGATGTTATACATACCGGAATTATATTCCCTTTAAGTGTCAGCCAACCTAACATTTCGTTTCGACCAAATGTATGACAGCCGCTGTCATAATTCTATTATGGTGTTAAAAGACAATGAAGATAAGAGAAAATACATTCTTGTTAGTATTTATGGATAATTGAAAAATTTAAATGTTCCTACCAATTGCTAGGCAAAATGCTTCGATACTTGACGTATCTTGATAGTGTTTTTATTGGAGTTTTAAATCCAATGTTAATCAGCAGAGCTACCCTACACTAACTAACTAATGAAACTAGTAAGAAATCATAACGTAGTGATTTAAAAAGACAAACGTTTATTAAGAATGAATACTTTACAAGATGAACGACATATTAGGAGTGACGATAATAATAAACGCTGTAAGCGAATATATATACACATAAGGTTAAAAAATAGTAAGATAAGATTAGTGATTAAAAATATATCTTATTTACAATACACATTTTTTTAACCTATTAAGGATCGTACGGCCCTTTGTCAAGAAGCCACAGGTAAGCTGGCATTACCATTGAAATGGTAAGGTACCTAGTCGAAGAGAACAGCTTTGTCGCCACGTCGAATTCCTAAAAATTCAAATATTCAAGGCTGACGGCATTAAAGTTTTCACATAATTTGGGCTAAAATCACTTTAGAAACCTTTAAAAGATTTAATAGCCCACTCAAGGTTTCCCATTCAACTTCAGTTAAGGCCAACTTCCTGAAGTCTTTTTCCATCTCCGTCATTGATTCTAAAGACTGTAAATACTTACTATTAGCAACACCATAAGTCTATAATATTATTCCACAAGTTTGTCTTTTTGAAACATAATTTACTGAGAGCTATTCACTGTGACATCATCAATGTAAAAAACGCCCCCTAGCGAGGCCATGTTAAAGGCTACGCGAGACACGAGAGCGAGCGGACGCAAAACGGCGCCGACTAGCTCCCAGGAAACGTTTTGCATGTGAAGAACAAAAAGTGTCATACTTATGTAACACCATTATAAACTTATGCGCCTCTGTTGGTTCGCAATTCGTATCTCTAATATTGTATGTTTACAGGGGAGATGGGGAAGAGGTGTTCACTGAAATGTTATTTAACATACTTTCAAAAATATATGTTCTATTTTTTTAAGAAAATGATAGCTCAACCAAGAACGTGAAATATGACATACCATAAATAACATAATAACCATAAGTATGACATTATTCTTTCAACGAGAATCTTTTTAATGATAGTCTGTTTCACCAATCATTTGAAACGTAAACGCGTTCTCGCTGGTATTGATAACTATTCGAAATTGGCAGCTATTTTGACGACGGATATAGTATTAAGAAAGGCAGTGTCGTAGAGCGGATTTGTGAACGATAAAGGACCCTTTTGAAATGTATATCTACTTAGCCTAGATGCAAATTAAAGCACCGCTGAACCGGCTTCCTTTTCCCAGCGAAGGAAGGCCTGTATCGTGTATTTTATATAGCTCAGAAGTTGATCAATATTTTCACGATTTTAAATAAATCTTTAAGGACTTACTTCGAGCCAACTGATCGTTGTCTATCAGTTAACAAAAATCTCCCTCACTTCAACAAAAATCGTCCCCATCCCAAAACAATTAAGGGGACCCATCGTCTACGTTCGCAGGTGGGTGCCAAATATGACGCTACGCCAGTAACGCCACTGAAAAAAGGCATGTTTTCTGCTCGAAAACTTCCGATTAAGCAATCGCTCTACGAATTTTCGTGACTACCCGTCTGATCTGAAATAACCAAGTATTGTTTTTGTTAGTCGTTGTATCTTAAATCTTGAGCTTTAGCTCTCGTTTAACTCGCAAGAATAGCTGTGAAGCATTAAATGAAGTTAAGCATATTCGCTTCCTTTTACTTACCTTAGCAACTGTATTACCAACATTGCTATCGGTATAATTAAAATTATCATCGTTCATTTCTACGTATTCCTCTTCAGTTTCGTACTTTGAGCGTGACTTTAAGTGCGTGAGTAAATCTTGCACAGCCAAATTTAAGACGTGGGTAAAACAACGGATGCGACTTTGCTCGCTATAGCGAAAGCCTTTATCACCACTTCTCTTTTCAAACTCTTGACTGAATGTGTCGTTATTCGACGCTATTCGACGCATTATCCATTATTATCGCGAGAACCTAAAAGTTACCTATTCTTTTATTTCTTAAAATGGGATACACTAACTTTGCAATAAGACTTCTGTACGTTTGAAGTAAATGAGTCGCCAAATTTTTGCGGTGTGCCGCGCGGGAAAGTGTTATTAATTTGTTTTGTAGATTCAAATTTGTATCGATCCAGTGCCCAGTAACGGCCAAAATTGGAATCCGATTTGTGGATGTCCACCCGTCAATAGTAAAGGAAACTTCACCCGGAATAGACTAAAATATACATAATTTTTTAATTAACTAATAGGCATATTAATTTGCCATTAATTGGCATAGAAAATCCAAGTATTACGCCAAAACTTAGCGAAACTACTGTTAATGTTATATCATGTTAATGTAATTTATAATTTAAATCGAATAGGCTATTGGTTATACACTTTTCAGAATTAGAACACACAGAAGTTCGTGAAACTAAAAACGCGTTTCCAATTTTTAAATTCGATGTAACTATAATGTAATCAGACGTAAAGGAAGCAGTTTGGATTTTTTCATAGGCCACTTGGCGGCTGAAACGTTGACTCGCTTAACGTCTTTGCCAAAACGAATTTCACATTTTTATACATACCTTACGCATGTCCAAAATCAGTGTGGTTTCATTTTCGTAACTACCCATGAGACTTGATTTTAATTTTTTGGCCGATTGCGGTAAAGTTTCAGCGATGGTCGGGTTAGTTGGATTGATAGATTTCATAAGCTCCTTCAACTTTGGGTGCTCGACAACTGTAAACGGTTGATCGGTTTCGGAGACCCAGTGCTTAAGGCAGTTATTTGCGCGTTCTACGGCAGATATTTTATTCTGTGTAATGTAGAAAATACTTATTTATCCGCTTAGGTTATTAGATTAGGTTTTGTTTTAAATTTACCTCCGAATGACCCTATTGGGTTAAAAGCTCTGGATGGTTTTTTCGAGGTGGTACTTTAATTGAGTAGTTCCCTGATTTTTTTTCATTCATCTTATATTTACCCCTAAATATAAGGAAACGTCAATTACAAGAATGAATTGACGCTAACTGAGAACATGAAAGCCCAACTATAGCCTCAGCTGTCCTCGTCACTTTTGAAAGATAATAATAATAATTAAAGTTTCTTCTATGAAGGGTAATTCTCTTCAGAACATTGACTGATTTAAACTGCTTGGGAGGGTGGTGTAAAGCCCTCATGCCACTGCTAACCAACTGCGCACCTACATTAACTATTACCGTTAACCCCAGCAAGTTTTGATGGAAAGGGGAAACCCTTTTAACCAGTGGGGAGAAAACTTGTAAACTCTACGCGGAAGGAGTGGTTCCGGATTTTTCACCCAGTGCCACAAGCTGAGATCGAACCCGGCTCCTCTTGCTGCGAAGCTAAAGTGCTAAGTTGCTAACCACTCCGCCAACCCACGGCCTTATCCACCTGCGGGATAAATAAAGCCGCATTCACACGTACCCTCAGAAACGTTACGCATCGTTTCGATTTTACGATCAATATGAACCGTTACGAAAACGCGTTGTTCACTCGTTTGGTTTTGAGTGAGATTTTATGGTCACGTGGTGTGTTAAAGGTACTGCCTTCATATACTCAGTTGACGTTCATTCATTATTGGCAATATTAAATGAAATAACTAATAATCCGAAACTTTTGAAAAGTTGTAACCAGAAGTAAATAAAATTTAATTACGCGATATATGTTTTCCTATGAAAACATCAAATGCTTGTTAAACACTCAAAACAAAGTTAAAAAACAGCTATGCCTATTGCTATGAGAAATTTAACTAGGGAATTGTGTGCACTGTAGTTAACTGTTCACCCTCAGTTCACCAGTTGAGCATTAGCGCACGGGATAAAATTTCGCTAGGAACAAACCACGAGGGACGTGAAGACCAATACCATTATTCAAGAGCTACCTTTTACCTATGAGCAACAATCAAACCACCCCACACAAGGTGAACGCAGCTAGCCTTCAAACGCGCTATTAGTTGGTTATGTACAAATTTCATTGAGCGCGCCTTTACGCTGAAAGTTTCATGGTTCAGAGGGGGTGCGAATTTCCAAACTTTCCCCTTCCTATTATACGTCAGCAGGTGCTAAACCGTCTAGCCAATAAAAACTGTGCACACAAAAATGGTCGCCTTTGGACGGGTTTGTTGCTTCTAGCTTTTACAGTGGATTTTAGTTCCATTGTTTAATAGAAAGAAACAGCGCGCACTGAAGCCGTACGTAATCTCGTAATATAAAGCGCGCATACTTATAGATACGAAACAAATCACTTCACACGCTCAGCGAGACGCAGAGCTGACACAAGAGGGCCCATAAGAGTTGCGTATACAGGTTGTTTCGGGAACCTATGTCAGAAATTATTGAGCGTATACTTTGGGCCCTTTTGAGTCGAAAAGGTCCAATGAACATGGGTCCTAAAGCGCTTCGTTTCAGATATATGGGCACCTTAAATCTGGAAAACGATATTCTGCCTAGAACCAAATTGTTTTCATTAAATGATCAGTTGTTTTTTTATCAGTAAGGCGATAAAATTTATAACAAGTGACAAAAGTTTATTATTGTACTTGTGGAAGTAAAATGAGTTTGAAGACGAATTCAAGCAGTATTAAAGGTCTGATACGGTTCCAAATAATGATAAAATAATATTTTGCCGTCACGAATGCTTTAAATTATAAAAGTAAACATAGAAATGCCAAATATTTCCAAGATGAATTGGTTTAAAACTTTCTAATACGATCTGTAGCTAATATGGCACATGACGCATACGCTGATATCCAGTTATTGTACGGTCAAGGACAAAATTTGGAAACTTTTGATCATACTGTACTCTGTCCACAAACCACTTTCGTCAGCGTATTATTGATGGATGTGAGACTATCCGTAACACGCCTGAAAGCTTCGAGAATGTTCGACAACCATTTGTACGACGTTGCCAATCCTGCATAAGAGCCCAAGGAGGCCATTTTTAAAAGTTGCTGTAATTGTTTTTAATTAAATGAGTTAATAATTATATATTACTGGTTTTTGCGTATCACTTCCGAAAACGGTTCAGTGTAAACGATTTGCAAATTATTAACACCTTCAGGGTTAAGTTTATTTAATATGAACACCAATTCAACCCATATCACCTTCAAAACGTAGAAGCTATCATTGAAGCTGACTAATCTTGTAGAATTGACTTTTGTCAGTGGTATGTAATAGAGTAGGTGTCAGACGTGGCTCCAGACCAACATTTTGAATTTTTATATTGGAAAAAAGTAAAAAGTATAAACATATCAACAGGTTTAGGGGCCATGAGTGGAGATCGGATTCAACTGAATGTGGGACGTTCAAAATTTCCCAGTACTACATATAAAATATCATCAAGTCCCCATTTCGTATTGTTTTTAATCGGTTAAAAATAAAAACCTAGAATCCCGCTTGTTACATAGCAACAGATCCCCCCCTCCCCCGTGGAGCCGCGCCTGGTAGGCGTTGAACTTCAGGTTCCAATATTCTGGTAACATCGGATGAGGTAATTTTTTACCCATGACGGAATCAAACGTCATTTTTTTTATAATCTACTTCTGGTACAATCTTTGACCTTTTAGATCGTTTTCTTGAGCTTGACCGTACACTAAGCGTATGCGTTATTGGATAACTGTGCCATATTAGCTACAGATCGTATTAGAAAATTTTAAACCAATTCCTCTTGGAAATTTTTGGCATTTACATGTTTACTTTTATAATTAAAAGTATTCGTCACGACAAAATATTATTTTAAGCATAGTTGGAACAGTATCAAACCTTTAAAATTGCTTGAATTCGCCTTGAAACTCATTTCACTTCCACATGTAAAATAATGAACTTTTGTCACTTGTTATAAGTTTTATCACCTCATCAAAAACAAGTGATCATTTAATGAAAACCATTTGGTTCAAGGCAGAATATCGTTTTCCAGATTTAAGGCCGTGTCCGGGTTTTTTGGGAGTCCATATCTCTGAAATGAAGTACTTTAGGACCCCTGTTCATTAGACATTTTAGACTCGGAATGGCCCAAAATATACGCTCAATAATTTGTGACATAGGGTCCCGAAACACCCTATATATAAGAGAAATATCTATACGTTTTCAGGTAAAAGAATCCAAATCCGTGCCCCTCAGGCCGCATGGGCCCCGGGAATTTGAATAGGGTTCCCCTTTCTCTCGTCGGACCTGGCGAGACGCAACCGAGTTCTGAGGCGGTAAAGGGCCGATAGTAGAAAGATAGGCTCGCCGTGACGACGAATTTGAAGAAAAAGTGTATATGGAATATCGGTCTGATATCTTTGCTTCAATTATTTCTGTTGTAAAGAAAATAATGGAATTTGGTTTACTTACGTTTCACAATTATTGCAAATAGCCATTCTTTCTTCAATTTTAAAATGCTCCCACACAAAACCACGGGTTTTTCTGTTAACTCGTCCTGGACCTGGACCTTCTGCCATGATATTAGTCTTTAGATCAAGAAATGTTAACGCTAACGCGTAGTGGACCCTTCGACCAATCTCTACTAACTGTCTTATGGAAATTTGCTTAAAGTCTAAATTTTTATATTACGAACCAACAAAAAAAAACAAATACATTATTTGCTTACTTATACATCTCTGCATTTTAACGATTGTAAAAATACTCGGTTGGTTTTTACCTCTCCGAGGGGACTTCGTACCCTAGGAGGGGTTATACAACCACCGTGTCTGTCTGTCTGTCTGTCTGAGGTGCGAACGCGTTCGCATTTTCGGAGCAAAGTGTAAACGCTGCGTACGAAATTTCTTAGAATCAGGGAAAAGGTTTTTCCAAAAACCGCCCTCTTTTTGCCATTGGGTGTAGTATAATATTTTCTTAGGCTGAGATTCGAACCCGAGCCCTCCTGTACGAGAGGTGAGCGTTCTACCGCAGATCCACGGATACAGTTACGGCTCATTGAAAATTAAAAACTCCTCCAAGGAGAGGTATATTTTGGCTTGCCAACTTGTTTACTTTAAAAGTTATGTGGTAGTTTATATCTGATAAAATTTTGATAAGCATAAAATATTAAATTATTATAAAAAATAATTTATAATTTTTATTTAATCTTCAAGGATAAAGTTCAAATTATTAACATTAATGCATGGTTTATGAAAATGTATTTCAACCCAATTTATCTACCCTGTTGTCAAAAGTAGCCGTTAACTGATAACTTAGCCAAAAAAGTTAATAGTTCATAAATTAACGATACTACATTGTGGTGTTAAATTACCCTACCCTCTTTAATTAAATAAATTGAAGAGAATCACAAACGATGTTCTCTAGTTAAATAAAGTAAATGCTTGATTAAAAACAAGAAACCATGGAAATATTTTTCCAGTTGATGACATCTGAAACAGCATGAAAAATTGTTTTTAAATATTATTTGTAAAGAAATATGTTGAAGCCGGGTGGTCGCGATATAAAACCGATTTTTTAGCCGTACCACACACATCTTATTACCAAAAGTTATAAAATATAATTTATTTAACTTCTAAATGCACATCTATGCTGTCTTTCTGTCAAAACTGTAATAATACATTTTGCATTTACAGTACGATTTCCCAAAAAAAGCTCACCAACATTTATTGAAAGGAGAGAGCATTTTTCAGATAAATTTGGCATATTCTATATGCCAATATGTTTTTTTGAACTTGCGAAATGTAAAGTGAGTTTTTATTATCGTTCCTATTTCTTCTGATTATTAGTTATTTTTGAAATTGATAAATTATGCGTTAAAATCATTTAAATTTTTTCAATGAAATTAGCGTCACGTTCGTCGATCCAAAGTTTGCCTTATCGCGAATTGTCCGAACAAAGATATCGAAATATCATATAAATCAGTACCTTTTAGTGGGTGTAGTCCAAGGGGTAAGAGAACTTCGTTATTTACAAATACATTTAAAAATGAATGGAAATTTAACCGTTGCATATTATAAAACCTACAGATCTCGAATACCGTTGTGTTTTTGTTCTCTCTGAATCCGTTCAGTTTTGAAAGTAGTCACGCAACTACTTTCGTCGCTATCAGGACCAAACACATTATAACCACAATCGACCGAGAAAGTAGAAGTGGATTCGAATTGGTTTTGATTAAGTTTGTCGATGCCAGTGTCTGGATTACGGCCACCGTTTGCATTTCTCTTTCATCGTTATTGACGTGGATTTTTGAAAGCAAAATTAATTTGATCAGAGCAAAAACCAGTCACTACAGTAGTCTAAAAGATTCCCTTTGGTTATATCTAACTATACTCATTCATATAGGTAAAGCAAATGTTGGAAACTAAGGTCTCAATTTTTGTAACGTTTCTTTAATGGAATTAGACATAGACCTCAAAATATTTCTGAATGGTAAAAATTGCCAGATTTAATATCGAGTAAAAGAATAATGTGGGACTTGAGCTTACTCCGTTAGAGGGCATAAGATATCAAAATGGCATAATGGTAGATCTCATAAAACAAAAATTACTATAAGTTGAAAACTGAAAATAAGAACGGTGAGTGTTTAGGAGATTTTGTAACTCAGTCATGGCACCGAGGATCGAAACGAGCCTCGGCCATTTAGAAGACCCTCGGCCCGAGCGTCTTCTTATTTTAGCCGAGGAACCGAGGATCCTACGCGATTATTAAAAACTCGAATTACGTCTCAGCTTGCCTTGAACAGCAAAACTATATTTTTCCGCGGATCATCCTTGCGCAGCAACCCTGGAACAGGCTTGGAAATAAGCGGGGGTCACTGGGTCAAAGACCAGTTTATTAATTGCTTGGACCAGTTTGTTATTCAAAAGCTAGGGGTTCACTGGTCCAGTTTATTAATTCAAAATTATCTATTAACCAACTTGTCTACGTGGCCACTTAAATAATTCAAGAGTCACTGGCCAAATAGACCAGTTAAGAAATTAACCTTATTTCCAAGCCGGCTCTGGACGCCTTTTGCCCTCGTCTCGCGCGGGGGCAAGACAAAACGTAAACGGTGGTCCGGCGTCAGTTCGGATCGCGTTGAGACTCGAAAATCTTACGTTTTACCGAACCAATAAAACAACGGGACGTTTTACTTTATTTTAAAGGGGAGGGGAGGCCCGAGGGAGTTTTTCGACCGTTGTTCGATCCTTGCATGGCACCTAGTTGCAACCAACACATTTTGTTTTTGAATCACTTGTTACGCTTCTTTAGAGTTCCATGAAACAAATTCCACGCGAGAACATCCCTGTGCTATTTTTGTCCATGCTTCTAAACGCCATCAATGGCAAATATTTTCGTTAAACCCTATTTAACAGATTAAAGGTTACTTAATCTGCGAAATAGTATAAAAAGGTTCGAGAAATCAAACGCTGAATGTCAATAGTGTCAAATGGCTGAAAATATATCAACGACGTGTATTATTTGTGGTTTAGAACTTACTACAGGTGAAACAGTTTTCGTTTCAAAAGGTATAAAAGAACTTATCGAAGCAAGTGTTAAACGAAAAGATTATCTAGATAAAATGATGATGGGTAAAAAATCCATATCCCTGCAAGTCAATTGCCGCAAGGACTACACTCGTTCTACTTCAATCACCAAAGCCTTACGTTCTGCCTCACAGTCGGAGGAGCCAAAGAATAATCCCAGACAATTTCGATCCTCCGATGATATTTTTTATTTCAAACAGTGCTGTTTGTTTTGTGGAGAAAAAGCGGACCATCGTCTAGAAGTAAAGAAAGCCAAAAAGTACAGAAGAACCATAATTGAAGTAAGAACCTTAAAAGTTATTGACACGATAAAGAAACGCGCGCTAGAGCTTAAAGATAAAAGAGGATCAACTGTATTAGCAAGAATTGGTGATTCCATAGACCTGATAGCCGCTGAAGCCCGATACCATTCGAAATGTTACAGCAAATTTCTTAATTTCAAACCATCCAAAACGGTATCTACCAGAGAAGCCTTTACTTCCGGAACAAGACCCGAGTACTCCGCCGCTGCCTTGGCATATGAAAAACTCTGCGATTTAATAAATAACAGTGATGAATGTCAGTATTCTGTAAAAGGTCTGTATGAAACGCTCCAGGAACTTTGCGAGTCCGAAATATGCTACACGGAAACTCATATGAGGCGCAAATTAACGGAAGTGTTTGGTGCTAAAATATCCATCACAGATCGTCCTCCGAAGCCAAGTGTTGTAACGTTCCTTGAAACTGCAGACAATATATTTTTTAGATTCTTGGTACAATCAAAGAAAGGACAGTTTAGTCGATGAACGGAAGATAATAGTAGAAGCTGCGGCTTCTATCATTAGAGAAGATATTCGTTCAACCATTTACGACTTGATAGTGTACCCCAGTGAAACCGGGTGTAAAAAAAGATGCGTTAGTAATTGTGAATGTAAGAAATCTGGTCTCTTTTGTACAGCTAGGTGTGGACATTGCGGAGGAAACGATTGTGAAAACATCGAATATCTTGAGCAAGATGACTTAATAATAGACGATAACGAAGTCTAAAACTAATTATAATTACGGTATTTTGAGAATTAAAAATGACTGTTATATGAAACACATTTAAATAAAGTTCGTAATTTGTTTCACTCATTTATGTGCGCTTTTGAACGAGGTGATACAACGTTCCGTTCATAAAAAATGAATTCGGTTTAACCCATAGCATAAAACGGCCCCTCATCAAACTGGACTTGTGCTTTTCGAGTTAGGCGTCGATAATTTATAGGCAGCCATTCTGATATCTTATGCCGTCTAACGGAGGAAGCACAAATCCCACAAACAAAATAGATATCGCGTAATCGATGAAATTATAGCTTGTAAAATAATGCAAGTTAACGTATCAACGATAGATGGGAATACTGTGTAAATTACGCCAAAAATGTATTCCTCATTAAAAAACAAAAAAGAAACCAACATTGGATACCCCTTAAACTAATTAATATAAAAGAAATTAAAAAAGTTAGATAATATATAAAATTAACTACAATATATCGGAATTAAAGGCGGTGGGGGTGAAATAAAACCACTGCTTTTCCCCAGTCAAAGCCACTGCATTAAAGAAAAAAGTAAGATAATTACGCTAAACATACCCTTTAAATTGTCGTTGAGTTTTTGATTCTAGGTTAAGTAGTTTAACAGAAATAAAATAAAAACTAGAAGCGGCCATTTTATTAATTATAAATATGTGGCCCTTTTAATATAAATATGTGGCCCCTCTCAGAAATTCAGGGGGGCTAAAGCCCACTTCAGCCCACCCTTAGTGTCGTTACTGGTACCGCACATAACGTAAAATTCCGTTTATGTGACAATTTCAATCATTGCTAGCTGCAAGAACAAGTTAGAGTTTCAAGTAACTGTATTACTAAAACATTATATTAAACAAATAAAACTACGATAAATATCGAAGCGGATTTTCCTTATTTCATCACATTGGGTTAGTTACGCTAAAGAAATCACTTTATCAAATATCAGTGTATTGTTTTACTAACCTCCATGTGATGTTTCTCAAAACATGATAGTTTTGTTTTTAAAGTAAAAACGACCATCATATGATTTTAAGAAAGACCCATTGTTGAAAATTGTTCAACTATCACCATCCATCGCACCAGAAAACAGGATACTTAGCTAATGAACTGTTGACTTGGATACCTCCTCATATCTACTAGCAGAAAAGCGAAAACATGAAAGAGGTGATCCACGATAATTACTAGAACGTAAAACTAGTATTATTTATTTATTAACATTTAAACTAGTTTACATGATTTAAAATAGCAACACTGAAATGCTTGTAGAACTGCTTAGACAAGCGTGAGGGCGAGTATATATACAGCAAAAAAAAAATAAAAAATTACATAACAAAAGGAGAAAAAAAACCTATCTTCTCCCACCCAGAAACTAGATTATAGGCAAAATGTCGATATCGTTTTAGTTTCTTCAACCCCCATCCACCAGTGGTAGAAATAAAGCTAATGGAATTTACGAGATTTTGGATTTCAACCCTTTTAAAAACCTAGATTATCTTTCGAAGGATCCAATACAATTTATTTGAAAGTTTAAAAGGTTTTACTTTTGACATCTGAAAAATCACTTATGTGATCTTTAATTTGTGGGCTTGTCTGAATTAACCGTCTGTGATATATTTATAAGTGCTTTATTTTTTTAATTTTCTCAGCTATTTTTTTAATTAAGTCTAACATTTAAAATAAAAAAAAACAATCAAATCCCTTTATCTACATCAAAAATATGAAATTAAAAAGGTTTACACTACCAACTCGTAAAAATACGTACGGTGTGTTACATATAATTATGTCAAAAATTCAGTGGTGTGTTCTATGGGTCCTAATTAGTCCTAATTTTGAATGTCGATTGAACATGGTAATTCACGTTGTATTTGAAAAACTAATTGTTATTTTGGGCCAATATCCAGAAAAGATGTTTGCAAACGGATCTAACATAGGCGTGTTACAAAACCTTTTTTATGTAAAATAAATGTATCTAATATAAGTATTTTTAAACACAATTAGTTCCAGATACGGAAATAAAACACTCTTTTTCAAAAGTTTGTTTATATGTGTGGATTTTGGGGTCTTCATTCCTCGTCAAGATTTATTCTGCTAATTTAAAAAATGAGATGATGTCTATCACATCAACGCAAATTGACTCGATTCAAGATTTGTTGGCGAATATAAATATTGTGCCAGTAATGGTTAAGTATTCAAGCACAAAAAACTTGTTTATGGTAAATGTTTTTGCTTTTTGAGTTCAATTTAATATATGTACATGTACATAGTTTTCATTATAACTAACTTTTTATTCAATTAATTGAAGAGTTGCATGAACACGTATAATCAAACTTTGGCAGGGTACCTTTATGATTTATTGATAGACCAATTCTAGTTTAACTTTTTTTTTCCACGTAAGCTAGTCATTTAAGAGGCCACACCTTAAGGGAAGAAATATCCAATAAGAAGTTAGAATAATTTTTCTTTTTATTACAAACATATAGTTTTAAAATTCACGTTTGTAAAAACAAATTTGGGGCCGCTCTGAAATGTCTAATTAAATTTAAATAAACTATTTAACGGATTTCGGAACACTTAATTTTTAATCAAGATCTGAAAGAAAAATGAAAGCAAAACGTGTATTCAACATCAGATGATTGGCAGACTAAAAATTGCTAAGACCAATAACTACTATTTAGAATCGGTTGACCAAATATAGACGAGTAACGAAATGGCCGAGTTGACAAAACCAGTGAATAAATGTGTGAGTGATTTATGTGTGACAAAACGTTAATCAAAATCAAATTGCAACAAAATTTCAGAGTGACCAAACAGCCAATTGGTAACACTCTGTTGTGCCTAAATGGTTACTTGCGGAAAGCGTTCATAATATAAAGAGAACGGTCCATATTTCCTATAAATGTTAAAAATACCAACGTGTGTTTCACAGTTTTTATATTTACTTTATGTACGTTTCCTTAAGTTCGAGGTTTTTATTTAAATAGTAATCTAAAAAGTGTGTTACCTAAAACTTTCAACAATAAAACGATTCTTTTATTTGAGTATTATACCAATCTAAAATAAGCCAATTAATCGAGGGGCTGATCACTCCGCGTAATCGGTGTACAGAGCCGTACCTTTGACTGTACTAATGGGATTACGCGTAATCTTTTAAGTCCCTGCCTTTGGCAGTGCTAATCTAAGCGTAATCCGGTGTACAGATTTTCTAAGAGTGGTTAGCCCCTCGCAATTAATTAGTTGCGGATGACTCCCGCCAATGATATAATACAGAGCTTATAAACATAAATGCTGTTTCACAGACAAATACGATTACCGATGACTACAAGAAGTTGAAGGACAAGGTGGTGGAAGTTAAAAGTTTGAGAAATGTCAAGAAGAAAGAGTTCGTCAAAGGGAATGTAGCACTTTTTGATGATTTTCGAGGAGTATCGTCTATAGTTAGCGTTATTAAGTCCGATCTTTTGGAGAGTGGAAAGCAAATACACATGGGAAAAGAGATTGTTTATAAATCGTTTAGTACTCTCAGATTTAGTAAAACGACTCCGTGGGAAATACTGGAAGACACAAATGTTTTGTAAGCAAACGTTTTGTTTAAAATTTAAAATATTTGCGAAACTAGACTTATACTGACCACGAGAACTTTGGCTTAGAGACTACAAATTTTGAACCTAGATCAACGAGGAAGATCTTGCTCCCACTACGCTAAAGATGGCGGAAGACGACCACGGGGCAAAACCGCAACAACGGCGCCGACGAATGCTGTGTGGCACCGTTCATAAATAGCAGCGCCCCCTAGTGTCCCGTGTAGCGTCATATTTAGCGTAGTCGGAGTAAAAATCTTTCTCATTGCTTTACCATTAAGTTTTCCTTAAAGGCCGACTACATAAATCTTCGGTTTACTCTGTCTTTCAGTACTGGAAGTCGGCTGACTGCATGGCACACGTGTATTGCAGTGAGCCGACTTCCAGTGAAAGACAGAGTAAACCGAATATTTATGTAGTCGGCCTTTAAAATATTTTATTTAAATGGACTTCTATGACCAGCTATCCCTGTACACAATTTCTTTTTAAAAATCCAGTGTTTAAAATTTCGATTTCCGAGAAATTGATTGCATCGCCGTCGAACCAGTCAATTTCACTTGACGAAACATTCCCGTTTATGAATTCCTTATGGATAGGCCATTTTCACAAAAAAATTAGTTTATTACTTATTTTAATAATAATTTAATACCGTTTCATAGAATAATTATATTTATTTTTTATACTCTATTAATTGGAAATTAAATGGAAAATTCTTACGTTTGTCTGAATCCAATTGTCGAATCCTAAATTCGACTCAATTCTAATTTTTTTGTAATGACGATTTATTCTAGAATCACAAGATACCTAGAAACTGCGCAAGGTGAATTAATACAGAAACAAGAAAATAAGATTGACGAAAATTTATTGTATCAAGGACCATCTGAAAAAACCTCAATTCAGAGAACTACTTTGTTAAATTTGGAAACTATTTTTTTCGTGTGGACAAGCGGTATTGTAGCGGCCATTTTTATATTTCTAATGGAAATGATTAGTAACTCACTATTCGCACTTTAATTCGTTAGCAAAAAGGACAGAGGAATATTTATTTATTTTGATTTAAAACAAGTATTGGCTTGTACTTCTCCTTTTGTCTCACTCAAATAAAACATTTCACATTTTTCGAACGTTGATTATTTTTGTTTTGTGTTTTAAAGAATCCCTTAACTTAAGTCAAATGGTTTCAAAATAATAAATTGTAAAACAAAATACACAATGTTTATAATAAATTACGGTATGCATAATTTAATACTTCTTTTTATAATATAACCTTGGCCATCTTGTTGAAATGTTGCCTCCCCGCTTCAGCTATGGATTCGTTTTCTCTCCCATTAAAGAGTTTATGAACTCATTCTTAGGCATTGGCTGAACTATTCCAGGGCAACATTTCAACAAGTTGGGCAAGCGTAAAGACATTTTATAAAATCAACTATTGATAACTTATCTACACATATATATTATAATACTTAAACTGTTAGTTGAGATGCTTTTTTGAGAAATGCGCCAAGTTGAAAATATGTTTATTTAATTTACCTGTACGAAATTAGTAAGATGATTAGAAATTTCAAAGGGATAGCATTCGCGTAAATTGGGTTTTAGGCTTAATATCGTCTGCACCAATAAATTAAATAAAAAGGAAAATCTTAAATATCGCTCCTCTTTTCGTGCTAAAAGAAAGTGTTAAATAAAAATAGTTTCATTTACGCATTTTACTTGCGCACATCATTTTCTTAGACAGGTTCAGCCCGCACGAGTAAACGCGTAGGGAAAACGAACGGTAAAGAGTCTCCGTAAAATAAAATGACGCTTTAAACATCATCTAGGCTAATAACCAAGAGTAGAGGGAAAGTAAGGGCGAGACATCAAACCCTGGTTCGGGTTCTGGTTCGAGTACGGGTTTGGGGATTTAAGGGGTGAAATGGGGGTAAAATCGTCGAAAAGTGAATTTATTTATGATATTTCTCGCGACGATCTGTTTTTTTCGTATATCAACATATTGTGTTCAGGCCAGCTTGTTCATTTATGTCCGCTTATCTCAAATTTCAAGAGTACACTTATATGGTACTTGAACGTATATCTTATCAAGTTTTATCGTACGTAATAAGATGAAATGATGTAAAAAGTGATAACCTGGGCGGCGCGTGCGCGGATTACCCGGGAGGCGCGGTTAATTTGAATTTAAGAGTGTTTTGACGTCATGGAATATTCGTTGTTAAAGTGACGTAGAATTTAAATATTTTTAAGCTTCATTTTATTATGTCGAGTGATTCAATACTTTAAAGAGATAAACTGTTATATAAGACGCGTGTGGCATTGGGTAGTGGGGGTTTTTCCGGGAACTTTCCCGCATACGAGTGCGTTTACCTCGTATATTTCCGTATAAGGGCGTTTTCAGCGTAGTTTTTCCGCGAATGAGCACGTTTTTCGACACCAGCGCGTTTTCATGTAGTTTTCTGCATTGGGGATCTTGTTTCTTGGTATGTTGATGAAAACTCAGAAAAATTTTAGATATAATGATAAAATATTACTCTGATTGACGGGAATTATCGTCACTGCTTAACGAATGTATAACACCTTTTAAGGAAAATAAATTTTTGAGACAAGGCTGCCATCTATAGAAGCGTTTTACAGTTCATTGAAAAATCTAATCTTTTTAAATCATCATCTCGTTCGTAATTGCCTTTCTATCTCTTCAATTTTAAAAGTATATCCTAATTTATTCTATATGTTTAACATTAACAAGTCTCCAAACTATACCAACTTTTAACCAATTTTCCCCAATTGTACTAATTTTTAACAGAATTTCCTAATTTAAATGGTATATATTATAGATATAGAGTTAAAACACTTCATGATTAACTTGGTATTTTACATTGCAACCCGTTCCACCGTTTTAATAAAACAAAAGCATATAGTTATTGTCTTAATCCTTCATTAGTAAATATAACTTTTTATCCGTACACAGTGCCGTTGGGATTTTGGCACTTATTTGCGATTATCTCAAAAACTATGAATGATAGAAAGTTGAAAACAATTTAATTTTTAATATTTTTCTAATATCTTTCATACACACACACACACACACACACACACACACACACACACACACACACACACACACACACACACACACACACACGCACACACGCACACACACACACACACACACACACACACACACACACACACACACACACACACACACACACCCCCCCCCATTTCGTCACTAACAGCGCAATAACTGAAAGAATGGGTAGCTTCTCCAATTTTGCAGTAAACAACAAACGAGTGTAGGGTACTTTGGGATTTTTCCCAATGAAATCCCTGCACCGCGTCTTGATTGTTCTAACTTTTTACCTAAAATTTCGCCTATTAGAAATAGTTTAGACAAATGGTATTAGAAATCAAATTAAAGCTGATTTTTATGAATATCTAAAATCGAAAATGAAGTTTGCCCTCATATCGAAATTGGCCATCAAAAATGACCACCGTTGATTAAAAATCACGAAGTTATAACTTACTAATATAATTTTTTCCAAATCAGTATTGTATTCATTGAACTATTTTTCAATATATTTTTCAAAATATTTGAGTGTCTTATTTTCGAAGGGCTTAAGTTACGCAACCGCTGCATTGATTTCACCAAAATTTTAATTTCTCCGTGATTTTGTCCCTAGTTTAAAGCCGCATTCACACTATCCAACTTTAGTCACCTGACAATGTCTGTCTGACTAGTTCGTACTATCCAACTCGTCAGCTTGGTGTTGGATGCGTTTTGTCGGGTAGCTTAGTTCGAACGTTAGACGCATGAGGTCGTTTATATATCATTAACCAATCAGAGAAAGGAAATTTAGGTAGAAGCTGTCTGTTGTTTTTCTTACTTGGAAATGTTGGCTTTGGCTCAATAGTGTGGCTGGTCAAATTTATTGTTTTGAGTGATAGAAAATATGGAGTCTGATGAAGAAAATAAAATTGCTTCATTAGGTATTGTTTTGATACAGGCTCTTTTTGTATAGGAGGCATTATTGTCTCAAGCCTAGCTAAACACACGCAGGCTTCAATATGCTTTTCAGTATTCCTTGGCAATGAAACATTTCACAATTAGATTAATTCTGTTATAATTAAAAAGGGAAACAAATAGTTATAAAACTTACGGTTTCTTTTACTATCAAAATTTCTCCACACAAGGATCAATATGTCGAAAAGTTTATATAAAAAAAGCCTAAATTTAACGTCGTCCGCTCACTGCGATTTCACACGTGATCGCATTGACGTCACTTTTTCTCGGTTTCTATTGGCTGCTGCCACCTGACTAGCTAGTCTGCCTGATTTGAATCGCCTCTCTTCGCGATTCAAAGTCGGAAGCTTCCCCGACAAAAAATCTTATCAGCTGAAGCATTCACATTACCGGACTTGTCGGTCAGACAAAAATCGGGCAGTTTGACAGCTGACTAAAGTTGGATAGTGTGAATGAGCCTTTAATTTCATTCGAATCAGCCAACCCATGGTGGCATGAGTTGTCGATTTGACGTTGAATGACCCAGCCCTCTGTTTAAAATTCACTGTTTCATTTGTTATTTATGTATTACTTGATATTGAATTATTATTATTGAGTCGCAAATTCTTATTTTCTATTTGACTTTCGTTACTCTTACAAATTAAGATTGTTAGGTCTGTTTTGAGTCGCCAATACAGGGTCTTTTTTTTTGCTCGGAAAAGTGTTTTTTTTCAAAAACTATTTATAGTACCGATTTCAAATTTGGAAGGTCAATTCTCAATACCGGGGGACATCAGTTTGAGAAATTTGAGCGTTTTCGGTAATGTTTTTCACAAATTTTGAAAAATTATTTTTCGACCACTAGGTGCGAGATAAAAAATTTCTATTATAAAGTTGTAGGCCGTCATCGAAAACCCTTAAAAATTGTTCACTCGACGAAAAACCCCTTATTTATCAGTGAAAATTCGAGCTTGAAAAATTTACAAGTTGGTGAAGCCAAATTACGATTATATTAAACTTATTATTTACCATGGTGAATATTAGTAGAAATTATGTTTAATTCAGAGAAAACGGCATGGTATTAGAAGATAAAACTTATTTTATACAAGACGTTTCGAGCCGAGGCTCTTCTTCAGTCGTTCGTTAGTTTTAATTTGATTTAAAATTTTACCACGCGCCATATTCAAGTTCTAATATCACGCGAGCAGAAGGTCAGCGTGTTAAAAAATAAACAAAAGTTTTACTGATTTTAACAATTTACGTGTGTAATAGAATCAATGTAACCGATAAATCCAAAGTATATGTAAGTCAGTGTGAATTATTAAAATATAAATATAAAATAAAATAAAATTTTAAATCACAATATTACCCCAATTAGTTACTTCTTGACATCCTTTATCTAAATTTAAATTACCTAGTTTACGAATATACAATCCTTCATAGAATTTTCTTTTGTACCAATTGGTTTCCCGTTTTAAAATTTTGTAATCATCCCATTTAATAGAGTGGTTTAACGTAGACCAAATATGTTTTGAAATTCCGTTATTCATATCGCCCTTAGCCACGCAGGATTTATGTTCACGTATCCTGTCTAAAATGGAACGTTTTGTTTCACCAATATACGTTTTTCCACATGAGCAAGGGATTTCATAAATTTTGACTTTAATTCCCAAATTTATAAACAAAAAGACGGCCTAGCAATGGGGAATCCATTATCACCGGTTATAGCAAATCTCTTCGTGGAAAATCTAGAGGATACCATTTTTGGGTCGGACATGGACAAAAATCATTTGGCTTGCTGGCTTCGTTTTATGGATGATATATTTTTTGTATGGAAGGGAGACTTGGATTCATTAACGACTTTTCACAATGATTTAAATAATTTACATAACTCTATTCACTTCACTCTTGAACTAGAAGTTAACCACGAAATTCCTTTTTTAGACCTATTTATTAAAAATGTTAATGGTAAACTAACCTTTTCATTATTCCAAAAGCCTACTCATTCAAAAACCTTTTTAAACTTTAATTCAAACCACCCCAACCATGTAAAAACATCAGTCGTAAAAGGTTTAAAACACCATATTGAATCCATATCTGATAACCCAATTGCGGATAAATTAAAAATTAAAAATCAGTTAATTGAATCAGATTATCCAAAAACACTTATAGAAACCATATTTGACAGAAACTTAATCAGCATGCCTTCTGATATGAAAAGTAAACCTAAAGAGGAGGTTTTAGTTTTACCCTATATACCTAAAACCACAGAGAAACTTAAACGTATTTTGAAAAATTATAAAATAAACTTAGTATCAAAAACCACTAATATACTAAAAAATCAAATTTCTCATTTAAAACCTAAAATAGAAGATTCCGCCATTCGAGGCGTTATTTATGAAATCCCTTGCTCATGTGGAAAAACGTATATTGGTGAAACAAAACGTTCCATTTTAGACAGGATACGTGAACATAAATCCTGCGTGGCTAAGGGCGATATGAATAACGGAATTTCAAAACATATTTGGTCTACGTTAAACCACTCTATTAAATGGGATGATTACAAAATTTTAAAACGGGAAACCAATTGGTACAAAAGAAAATTCTATGAAGGATTGTATATTCGTAAACTAGGTAATTTAAATTTAGATAAAGGATGTCAAGAAGTAACTAATTGGGGTAATATTGTGATTTAAAATTTTATTTTATTTTATATTTATATTTTAATAATTCACACTGACTTACATATACTTTGGATTTATCGGTTACATTGATTCTATTACACACGTAAATTGTTAAAATCAGTAAAACTTTTGTTTATTTTTTAACACGCTGACCTTCTGCTCGCGTGATATTAGAACTTGAATATGGCGCGTGGTAAAATTTTAAATCAAATTAAAACTAACGAACGACTGAAGAAGAGCCTCGGCTCGAAACGTCTTGTATAAAATAAGTTTTATCTTCTAATACCATGCCGTTTTCTCTGAATTAAACATAATTTCTACAAATTACGATTGTTTGAAACGATAATTGAAAAGGGAACAAGTCTAATACAAACGTAGTAGAGTTTTCACACTTGAAAAAATGTACACGTTTGGTTTTTAAATGCAGATATTTTATTCACATAAATTTTTACAAATCATTTTCAATAATATCACCATTGGCTGCAACACAGGTTTGTGCGCGGACAATTAAGTTCTCAAACGCTTTCTCTACCATTTCTGGTGTGACGTCTCGGCAAGCACTGATTATTCGTCTAATGAGTTCCTCCCTAGTTTCAATGGGCGTGGCGTATACCTTTGCTTTAACGAATCCCCAGAGAAAATAATCCAGCGGTGTTAGGTCAGGTGACCTTGCTGGCCAATGCACTGGACCATTTCTCCCTATCCACCTTTCAGGAAACTCGTTGTTGAGGTGCTCAGTTACTTGCCGGGAAAAATGCGGAGGGGCGCCATCTTGCTGAAACCACAACTGACGTCTTTCAGCCAATGGAAGGTCGTCGATTGCGTCACTTAGTTCGTTCTGTAGAAAATGTAAATACCTTTGGCCGTTGAGGTTCGTCGGCAGGAAAAAGGGACCAATCAAACGGTTTCCAACAAGTCCAACCCAAACATTGACCCGTTCAAATTGAACCTGGTGATGATATTCAAAACCCCAATGTGGGTTGATGTCAGACCAAAGATGGCTGTTTTGATGATTAAAGGGCCCATCTCTAGAAAATGACGCTTCGTCGGAGAACAAAACATGGCGCAAAAATTGTCTATCTTCTTGGACAGCATTTAGTAACCAGTTGCTAAATTCATAACGTCTTTGATGGTCTCCATCAATTAGTCCTTGGTGGAGCGTAGCTCTGTATGGGTGATAGCGATTCTTACGAAGAATTTTCCACACACGATTTGCAGAACAACCCAAATCAGCAGCGGCGTTAGCGCAACTGTGACGAGCATATGCCACAAAGTACGCGAGTACATTGTTCTCGAAGTCTAAATCCGGTTGACCCAATCCGCGAAACCTAGGTTGCAAGTTACCAAATTGATTGAAATCGTGAATTGCTCGTCTTACTGTATTTACAGATGGTGCTTCATTTGGATGTCTTTCTGCGAAGATTTCAGTCACTCTTCTAAGGTTTTGCGCTGCTTCTCCATAGTAAATGGCAACTATCTCGGTACGCTCAGCTACTGAATAACGAGGCATTGTTCGAAATATTATCAAACACTGATAATAATCTCCCAAAGTTTTCCTTTAAATACCCAATGCATGTTTAGGATTGACCTATAGCCTCGTGTTTTTTAAATCCGGTCGTTTTTTTAACCAAAGTTTCAACTGGATTAGGTAATTCGGTTTCAATTATCGTTTCAAACAATCGTAATTTGGCTTCACCAACTTGTAAATTTTTCAAGCTCGAATTTTCACTGATAAATAAATTGTTTTTCGTCGAGTGAACAATTTTTAAGGGTTTTCGATGACGGCCTACAACTTTATAATAGAAATTTTTTATCTCGCACCTAGTGGTCGAAAAATAATTTTTCAAAATTGGTGAAAAACATTACCGAAAACGCTCAAATTTCTCAAACTGATGTCCCCCGGTATAGAGAATTGACCTTCCAAATTTGAAATCGGTACTATAAATAGTTTTTGAAAAAAAAACACTTTTCCGAGCAAAAAAAAAGACCCTGTATATATACGCAAAACCTTTTAAGATTTTTAGAGTCGGCATTTGGATTAGGGCCAAAAATAAATCGACTCTTTGCGCTACAGGGGTATATTCAGGACCGAAACGAGCATAGGTGGAATAACGGCGCTAGATTCTCCCTGGTTGCGCCTATGATCTAGCGTCTGCTAAAGACAAATTAAAAAGGGGTTAAGAAATTTTTTCTTAAATAAAATAATCAAAAAATAAGCAAACGATGCCAAAATTATATTAAAATGCAAGTTTCATTAGTTTGAGTAAAATTTACGAATAACGATGAGGAAAAACTAATATTATCTGCTTTAGCCGCTACCTATCTAAGTTTTAATGGCGAACCAAAGGGGCGTAGTGATAGTATTCGGGGGCGTAGTGATAGTTTTCGGTCGCGAATAGCTTTTCGGCAGTTGCTTAGTTGTTTGTTGGGAGGTTATATTCGCTTTAATAAGAAGACATAAATTTCCGGTCTGTGCCGCTTTCTTAAAGAAATGTGGCCTTCTGAGAGTGAGATGTTAATGTATCTTTAACGTCACGGTCAGGGCTGTAACTAGACACCACCAGCCCAAGCAATGCTTGGGGGTCCGGCCAAAAAGGGCCCCGGATAGGGTTGGGAGGGCCCTTATAGTTATATTGTTCTTGGGGCTTCAGAAATTATAGTAACGGCCGTGGCCACTGTTTCTTTCCTTATAAGTCTACGAGCACGTGCTAGAGTAACCAAGATAATTTTGGATTTTCTACAGCTCGTGTAAATCAATTTTGCGAAAAATAAACAAATAAAGCTCTGCCATGAGACGTTAGAGACTTTGTGTAAAGTGACGTTGACAGACATATTGTAAGAATTCGCGACTTAACGCTAACTAAGTTTTCTTTTGATTGTTGGCTGCAAACGAAAACTAGATATTGCTCGTTATTAAAGTGTCAAGATTTTTTCGCTTGATATTTTAGCGTTCTCTGGAAATGAATGTTCAGCAGTATTTTTAAACGCGTGCCATTCTGGCATCAAACTCTGTTCGTAGTCGGGCATGAGTAACTTCATCTTTGGTATACGAAATTTTATTTCATCGACTCCGAATTTCTGGAAGCACTGCTCTTTCTTTTATTTCTAACTTTATTAATTTATAAAACACTGGCTCACAAAAATTGTGCCAACACTCAAAAGGAAAACTTTTCACCGCCTCTACAACCATGGACAGTAAATTAAGAGGACAGGTTTTCGATACCCTTCCACAGTGCATTTTATTTCTCCCCGCGTATCAATCAGCTCGAGAGACTCCGAGGGAGTCTTGCAAGGTCGTTTGTACCACGTGATCTTAAAATTACAAAATGGCAATCTAATGCGGTTGATATTGTTACGTAATTTTTGGCTCTTTATATTTTAGTAATTTTTAATTTTGTTTTTTTAATTCAATAAAAACTATCAACTGATATTTAGTATATCATATTTAATCTATAAAAACGTGAAAAAATACCTTTTGGCGTAATAATGTACTTCGTGTTTATCTTTTTTCTTTTTTCGAACAGTATCGTCCACTCTTAGCGATACTTGTTTTTTTTTTTTTCAAATAACCTTGGACGACTCCCTTAGTGTGATTGGTTTACGGGGGCTAAAAATCAGGCTTTTTACCGATCCCCTAAAATCTACTATCCGTGCTACAACCAATTCAATACAAAGAGTTAAAGAATAAATAAAGTGAGAAAGAGAGATAAAAGAGCCAAAGGATGAGAAGAAGAGAGTAGACAAGGGAGCTCTAGCTCCATGGGGAGTCTGACTAATATTCAGAGAGTTTCAATAGTGACTCAAAGATAAATATCATTTTTTTTTAATTCTCTAAATGTTCTCTCTTTTTACACAGCTAATAATATAATTTGTGGGAGTGGACTCTTGACCCACTTCTCAAGACATTTTTTTAGGAATCGCGTAATATTTTAAGGGGTTTTCGACACGTGGACTGCCGCTATTTACAAGTCTGGCATAGCTTAAGGACGTCGTGCGCAACATGGGATGTAATATAAGCCACCTTATTAGTTTTGGATACCAAGCAAAGGAGAGAGGTCGCCGCGCCGTTTTAGTATCTGTCTGAAACTGTCAGCGTTCAACGAGGTGATATTAAAGTTTAAATTATTTAAGTTGTTAATTATTGATTATTGCGAATTATTCGTTACTGCTTTAATTATTAAACAAAGCGCTTAGGTATAAAGTAACCCAATATAAAGTTTCGTTGCTTTCCGATTCGTAGTTATTTAGAAATAAAATTTAAGTTATATTTCCAACTTCAAAAATTCCGTTATATTCTCCAATATCAGTAGATTATTAAGCGCAATTTTGGTTGTATTAATACATTTTGATATCGTAGGGTACACGACGGTAGTAATAATACTTTTGGACTATTTTAGGACTTTAGTTTTTCAACGGTTTTTTAACTACCATCTAAGCGGGACCAGGGTTAAAATTAGGGGATTTGCGTGGGAAATATTTATTACTCAAATTTTATTTACTGTGTATAGCACCATGATGTTTTACACAGACTGAATAAAATTAGAGTAATGAGAAAAATCTATTTGTTTTAAGGGATAAATTAGGGATATTTTATTAGAGAAAAGTTAATTTATCCTACCATCTAAGCGGGACAAGGTTAAAAATGAGGGATTTGGGTGGAGAAGATACATATATATTCCCTACTGTAGTTTTATACGCAAAGTAAATAAAATCAGAGTAGTGAATATATGGGCGCAAATCATCAGTTACATGATATTATACACAAATTTAAATAAAATTTGAGAAATTAGGAAAAATCTATTCGTTTTTAGTGATAAATTAAGGATATTTACTAAGAAGAAACATTTTACTAGATACATGTCTTTTTATCCAACCTAAGTGGTGGGACAAGGGTTAAAAATAGGGGATTTAGGTGGGATAAAATTAAGCCGGTTTTAGGGAACAAATTACGTTTTTTTTAGTGTAAAGGCATAATTTAAGTGATAAAGGTATGGGTTAGGTTGGGTTGGGTTAATATTGGGTTGGACAATACTCGATACGATATGGCTAAGTTCTGTCCTCTACGTCGCATTGTAGACGGCCATGATTGATTAGCAAGAATGGGGTTGGGGTGGAATCTTGCGCCCCCAGAACGAGAGCATAGCGAACGTGCGGCGCCGTTAGGCCCCGATATTTAGCGTTTTGATAAGGTTATTTATGGAGATCTTACCTTTTGCGCAAAGTATAGGCTAAAGTTCTAGTTGAGGTTAGGTTAGGTAAATGGTTTGTGGCGCCGTTCAATTATATACAAAAGCTTCTCGACCTTTTGGCTAAGATCAAAGTGTTGTATCTTTAGGCAACTAGTTGTTTCAAACTTTTCATATGATACCTAAATTACGTGGGAAAAGGCATTCACTCTTAAACGTAGGTCAAGAAGGTGCTCTGCAACGTGGCACATACTATACTTTATTCTTATCCAAAAGGCCGAAATTTTTCTGGAAATAGACTAAAATATGGAACAAAAATTAACCTTAAAGTTATAAATTACGTACTCAAAACTATTATTTAAACCCGGAACCAGTTGAATTTAAAAATGACACTTTTGTAACAAAATGTTCGGCTACGCATACCCGAAAATAAAATAAACCTACCCGAAACAAAATTGAGACTAACCGAAATAATGCTAATCTAGGCTTATTACCGTGATATATGCTGTGTACATTACCAGTCATGAGATCGTTCTGCAACGAAGCAGATACTGCGCTTATGCTTTGCCCAATAAGCTGAGAGGGTGTTCTGCAACGAAGCAGATACGACTATCGCTCTCAGTAGAAAGGTTGTCCTCAGTTCAACAGATACTACAATTACTCTTTAACTATTTGCAACTTACTCTTTAAAGAGTTAGGGGGCTAAACACAGATCGCGAAGCGAGCGTCGCGACGCGAAATTCGAAAATAAATTCTAGTTTCGTACACGCTTCACTTGCTCTTGCGTCAACTTAATATTTGGACCGGCGCATGCGCGCGCGCTCAAAATTCGCTTGCGAGATTCATGTGTGCAGCCGGCTTAAGTTGCAAATAGATTTTTGGAATAAAAACCTAAGTACTTTATATTGTTATCGTTCATTTAATATTAAAATAAAATTTACGTGTAGCGCCGCGTTGCGGCTTTTCTTCTGAACGATAATATAATCGAGTCGGAATTTTTCCAACTGCATCTGGTAGATTTAATAGTCCCCACTATTCTACCTAGATGATTCTTGTATTATCCTTGCTAGATAATATATAGCGATTCCAATTTAGCGCGTGCTCTTAAGGATAAGCGTGAGCACTTGTTTTTGAAAACATGTAAGCACCCGCGTTCAAAATTCAATAGTAGAATCCCGTAGGTCTATTGGAGATTTTCCGAATTTGACCACGGAATCAGTAGCATCTACATTTTGTATCCAAGCCTAAATGCCTAATACCTATGTTGGGGATAGTGGCCAATGAGAAATAACGTCAATGACGTCAATCACCACGCTACAATTCCAATAGTTTTTTCATTTTAAACGTAAGAGCTTCGTTTAATAACAAAATTCAGGCGGTAACGAATAATTTGCAATTTCCTCTTTATATTATTGACATGTACGTTCGTTTATCATTTATTTCAGCTTTCAAATAAATACCAATTTTCATAGGCGTCTGTCTTGTCAGTCAGTTATAAACAGTTAAGTTAGTAGTCTTACGCTGATCCTCTATTTTGGTAAGTTAAGATATTGTTTTTTGGTTTTGAGTTTTAAGGTATTGTACTATAGTTTTATGTGTATTGATATTTTACCGATTTACCGACAAACTAAATTTTTTTTAAAGGAAATTGTGTTTTACGTTTTGAACAAAATATTGATTTACAATCAATGTTCGTTATACCCCCAAAATCAGGTAATATAATTATAAAAATGATCCAATCTAAGGTAATTGTTTTTCCTAACCAACAATGGCGAACCCAAAAATGTTATTGAACATAAAATATAATTTAACAAACATTGGATTAAGGTTGATGCTTACTCGAGTGTTGCTAAAAAATAATTTGGTATATTAAAATGATTTTTCCGTAGCTTTAGTCGTTACAGGCCGAGGTTTGGAAATAATAATGGTTACTTACCACAGGTTTATAGAAATCTTCCAGCCTGTAATAACTGTGGCAATGTTGATTATTTTCAACATGGGATGCCCAATTGTGTTGGAGGGGGAGGCAAATAAAAACTTGCTGAGATAAACTGTCATAGTAAGTCTTGGGGCTTGAACAAAGATGCGCACTTGTTTTTCCTATCTATCTTTTTACCTCTTAAAATCATTAAGATGGTGCCACTATCACTTTCCGGATCATTTTTTTTTTAAAACCCCACAACATTTAAATATCAATTTAAAATCAAAGATGAGTAACTTTTCTTTATCAATTTTCTTTCCTCTAAAAATTTTCATATAGCGCCCCTATCACTATTACGATCAATTTTTCTATCAATATCCCAAAAAGTGTAAATATCAAATGAAAATCTAAAATGAGTACTTTCTATCCAACAGATTTTTACCTTTCAAAAATTGAGTAAACACCACTATCAAATTCCTATCAATTTTTATCTAATGGTTAAGTCTATATATCAAATCAAAATCAAATGAGTACTTTCTACCAGATCAATTTTGTTCCTTTCAAAAATCTTTACAAGGTACCTTAAAGTTGGCCGAAAATAATCCATTGCACGCGAAATCACGTGACTCTCGTCAAAAGACATGTTTTAGAGGAAGCATGGACGAACTGCCGTATACAAAAAACAACGGTTTACCAATCCCCCCTTTTACGCAAGCAGGAAAAGGAAAAAGACCTTTTGACCGAGAGCCGAATTTATATTAAATTAAAATCAATATTTTAACTTAGTTTTTCGATACTATCAAAAATTAATTTTCACCTAACCTACAAATTTAATCTCGTTTCAATTTTTTTCGGTAGATGAAAAATCATATCAAAATTGATAGAATTTTAAAGAAAATTTCTTAAATCGATCCAAAAAAGTATCATATTCAAAAAAGATATGATAGTGCCCATCTTTGGGCTTGAATGGTTTTTCACCACCTTCCTTTTTGACCCGGCGACTGGTAATTGGCTTCACAAGTCACTTAGGCCAGTAGAATTATAGTACAGTGTATCCGGTATTATAATCACTAAATGCCAATTATTTTTTAACTGAACGTTACAGTATCTTATTTCGTTCAAAATAAAACGCCACTCTTGTTGAAATCTTAATTATTTTCCCAAAACATAATTTTTAATCTAACGCATCATAGTGTAAAAGTGCTAATTTCACCTAACCAAACGTTAATATGTTGGGATAAAAACCAACTTTTCTCTCGTACAATAATGTCTTCTAGTACCAGGCGCATGAAAGGTAACAAAATATCCTTTTATTAAAGTTCAAGCAAATGTTCCCTTGAGCAATTTAACCACACTCATATTTTTTCTTCAAAAGCGCCGGTTTATATTGAACCAAATAAGATACTCTAACATCCAATAAAAAATTGTTGGCATTTAGTGATCAGAATGTCTGATTCATCATACTATAATTGTACACCTATGTGGCTTAGCTGATAATTATTGATTAATAGTATTATTGACCTTTAGAGAGAAGAAATTACTTGCAGCTGTGTGCAGAAAGAACTTGGGGTTGTCACAATGCGCTTCTTACCTTATAACTATAGCTCGACTTTCTGTTACTTCTGATAATAGCATCTAACTTTGGGGAAGTAGAAATCAGTCGAATTTTCTTTCACTCAATCATGGTAACAAACTTGACTTAATTATCCCATTCATGGGTCTCTTATCAGGCTGGACCAACAGGGTGAACTGCAGCACTTATTTATCGATTAGTACAAGTTTTCAAATCAAAAAATATTTAATCTGTTAGTCGGTTATCAGTTCAAAAGTTTTTTTTTTTGGTTTTACCCTCTGTAGGAAAAGTAATGGTTGGTGTAAGTTTAAAAATTATAGGTGAAAACTATTCGTAAGTCCGGAACCACCCAAATAACTGATTCGGACCAAGGTAAGACGATACCAAAACGTCCCAGACAATTCAGAACTTTTTGCACGAATAGTCTGAAATTCCATCACGAAAGGACGTATTAGCTCGTCTTATAAATCTATGGCAGACGAATTAAGAGTTCAGCCTTGGGTTCTTGATGGTACCTGCTTTTGAGTTAGTACTGCTCGGACAGTCCCGAACCATCTGAGAATGGTTCTCGGTAGCCAATAGTCTGCGCCCGAACATTTCCAGAATATTGTGTTCGAGATTGGTGAATAGTTTGACTATGTTGAGACCAATTTTGTCGATATTTGGGATCCTCCTCATTCTCAAAAATTAACTGCTTTCCCCTAAAAAAAAGCAAATCGGGCCAGTATCTCATTGGTTCCCTAAATTTGACTTCGGATGCGCTGGGAGAGCATGCTGGTTACGTTAATTCTTCGTCACTCTGAAGTACCTGGATTGTCTCTACCTAATCATTATCCCAAAGAATAAATATAAACATCAGGGTGACCACACTTCCTATATTTACTAATGTTTCCTATATTTAGATTGTCTTCCAATAATTTGATAATTTTCCTATATTTATTGTATATATCAATATGGTTTAAAGTTTGATAGAAATCGCTTCAAACATCCAGCCTTTTACTAAAGCACTAAATTCATTGCTGGCTGCTGTTTAAAAAGAAAATTTAAAATTACATAAATACATAGTGTTTTAGAGAAGTCTGGCGTAAATTTACAAGCGTGTGGGCGGGGAATGGGGTGTAAAAAGGAGTGAAAATGTAGTGAAAAAGGTCCCAAGAAACGTTTTCCTAAAATGAACTGCTTCCGAGAAATTGACCGTCAAAAATGCCCTTGCAAACGTCAAAAAACGTTCTAATGTGCAGTTTCTATTATTAATTGGACCAAATTGTTTCCCTTTACTAAGAATTGGTTTCTTATCTTTTTTGATTAAAAACAACACTAGTATCAAAAGTACGTTGTCATTATGAAAGAAGTAAGCTACGGTGTAGAAATACGTGTTAACAATAACAAGGTGTTTCTACGTCTATTATAGTCTTTTGGACGGGTAAGAGGCTCGAATTTGCAATACATAGAGGGGCCTCAATAATTTAATCAAAATTTCGGATCTTAAGCCTGCTATGCTAGGACTAACTTCACGAATGCAGAATATGCCGATATGCATCTTACGAATGGATTCGCTCAGGGAAATGCGGTGTATAATGAGCACTTTCTTCAAAGACGGTTTCCAAATCCACAAACGTTCACGGCGGTTGACAAACGCTTAAGAGAAATTGGAAAAATACAACCTAGACATCTACTACTGCTGAAGGAAACGTTCTATAAGACGTGGAGGAACAAGTACTTACTATCTTCGAGGATGACCCTACGATAAGTTCGAGGCAAGTTGGACATCAATTGCGAGTCGACCATATACTTGTCTGGCGTATCTTTCGAGGACACCAGTACCAGCCATTCCATTTACAAATGGCTCAATTATACAATGAGGCCGAATATCCAAGACGAGTCGAATTTTGTCAATTTTTTCAGGAGCAGACTAACGACGTCAGTTGGTAAAGTATGCTCCTAGTTTCTGATGGGGCTAATTTTTCCCGTGACGGAATCTTCAATTTACAAAATCGTCACGAGTGGAAGCAAGAAAATCCACACGCGACTATCGTTAGGCTACATCAAGTGCAATTTAATCTCAATGTCTGGTGCAGGATTGTTGGGGACCATTTAATTGAACCTATTTTTCTCCCACTAAGACTAACTGATGAATCGTACTTAACCTTTGTAAAAGACCCTTTACCAGAGCTACTTGAAAACCAACCGCTAGCAGTAACGAATGTGGTTTATGCATGACGTATAGCACCCTCTCATTTAAGCATTTCGGTTAGAGCTCATCTTGATGCCGGGTTTCCTCAGGGGTCGAGGTGGAACTGTTGCATGGCCAGCCGGATCTCTTGATATGTATGGGGCCATATCAAAGACTTATTATACAAGACTGAAGCTCGAGACGTTGAAGATCTACGTCAACGTATAACTGACGCCGGCGACACAATCCGAAACACTACCTACGACAACGCATTACTGTCACTGTGAAACTATTCGCGACCGAAACGGGTCTAAATGACGCATCGGGGCCGAACGGTATAAGATGTCTAATTACGTCAAGCGTCTGCCTAAATTTCTAACTTGCTAGCTTCAACAGCGCATTAAATTGGACCTCCGACGAGTAGTTCCACCCACCGCCGTCAGGGAGCGCAACCATAGTTTTTTCTCACGAATTCGTAATACGCCTCGAATCTTCGAACGGGTTCTGGAATGATTTTCCTGTGAACCAGGTGATCATTTGGTAATTCACTTGAATTTGTACGAAATTCAAAGAGTACCTTTCTTTTAATTGACGTGTTCACTATGAAACACCTTGTTATGGTTTATTTCTCACGAATAATATAATAATAATTATAAATGAACTTTTAATACTTGTGATCGTTTTCGTATCTTGTTCGACAAAAAACCAAATGGTTAGTAAAAGGAAACAATTGGGTCCGAGTAATCATAGAAACTGCACATTTGCGCGTTTATCAACGTTTTGGAGGCCGAATTTTACTCAGAGGCGGTACAATTTAGGGAAACGTTCTTAGGACCTTTTACACTCCTAAAATTTGTCTCAAACTTCAATATCTAGTCACAAAGTCTGTGATGTTTTCATATTAACTATAATATTACTATTAAACCAAATTTGCTTCAAAAACATTTGTTTTATCTTTATTAAAATTATTCCTATAATGTTCTGTTAATTTACCTGAACGGTCCTATAATTTCTTAGATGGAGCGTAAATTACTCCTATAATTTCCTTTAAAAAGACACTGAATTTCCTATTTTTATTTAAAAAAATTTAAGGTTTCCCATACAAAAAATTTGCTAGTGGCTCAAAGTCTTAAGTAATGACTTTTCAGGGCTATCTCATTTAAATTAATTTTATTTAATTTTTTACCTTAATTTATATTCCAATGAACTGGAATCGTAAATCAATGTTTTCAAGGCTTAAAAAATCAGTCCAAATTAGAAATTTATTTAATATATACTTTTTTGTACAGAACAACTGCAATTTTGAAGAAAAGCCCTGTCCGAGATGGCATCAAACGCGAAAGTCGATGTATTTCTGATACAAACGGACACGCGTAAGTATCAAAAACGTTCCAAGTTCCCTTGAAAACCAGCTTTCTCCGATAATATTTGAAAAATTATATCGAAATAACTATTTGTTTACGACCAAAATTTTTCACGCTTATTAATTTCTTGCATCGTAAATTTTCTATGAAAAAATATCGGAAAAACATTATTCGTATGGCTCTATTGTAGGAAATAGCGAGAACATCAAAAATATATTTTTTTAGGTGTTTAGCGAATCTCTGCCCCCTTCTTTCTTTGCCCCTTTTTCACAAAATTCCTGACCAATGTTTAACCGCATATTGTTTCCTTTAAAATTTTGCATCCCCCATATTTTGAGCCAAATTTGAAGATATTTACTATTTTCAAGGTGTGTGATTTTGCTCTGGTGATTTTGTATATTTTTGTAATTTTTATTTCAGATAAAACAAATGATCAATTGGTTATGGATAAAACTTGGAATTTAGATTTTGATTGTCCACAGTTTTTAGACTTTAATGATTTGCCTCAGGATGAAAATATTGAAGAATATTTTGGTATTTATTTTTCTTTTAAATTTAAAGGTTCACATAATGTTTGTTGCTGCTAAGAGCCCCGTCATGTATTGCTAAAGGTATTCACTTAGTTCTCAAAGTCGCCTTGCAAGTTAATCTGGGATTAAAAGGAACCAGCTCTTGGACCAGTTATGACCCGGTAGCAGTACATAACTGCTCAAGTCTTTTAATTATATACCACAATAGCGGTGTGGAATGATGTAAGCCGAAAATTATAAGCGCCTCTAGTAAGAAGATAATTTAGCTTTAACAACCAAATATAACTTGCTGGTCCTTCGCCTCTGCGTGGCTTCCTGCGCACGCCGACTATGAGTAAAAGGTTTAAGGTGTATGAAGTTCACAAGACAATAATTGTGCTTTTAGAAATGGATCTCAGTAAAAATGTAACATGTGTAAGGTAGGGGACTGACTTATATGGAACATAATAACAAACTTATGATGTCTCGTTGGGGTTTGGTTGGAAAAATCTAGATTATGAGTGAAACATCCATCTATAGGATTAGTTGATCATAACAAGATTTGTAACATGTGGAACTTGTAGGGCAAGACAGATAAGCGGTTAAACTTTACCTTTGTCCCCTTATTTAAAATTTGATGTCGAATTTAATGGATGATGGTATCATTGGAAAATCTTGAGTTAAAATATCCTCCTCCATAATTTTTAATAGCCAAGGACCAATTGAAATTTGTTCAGCCCTATTTTTCAAGCACACGCAGGTAACTGAAAATTAAATTAATTTATACTATAAGTATGTTATTTCTTGGCATTACTTCCCCGCCTTCCAACATACACTTAAAGTTAAAATTAAAAATAAATAAGCGTAAGATGCCACTCAATTATTTTCATTTTGGTAAGTGTCTTGTGAGATATATGATATGAATGAGGTATAATTTTATGCTGGTTTGTGTTGTATGACTGAATGTTTTTCAGATATTGATCACGAAAAAAGCAAAAATTCAATTTATTGTGCCAATTCATCAGTGTCAACATGTGCCACAGTTAGTCCATCATTAGATACAACACATTTTCCTGTGCATAATGGTCCTTTCATATTTAACGCGCAACCCAAGGATAAACTTAAACCAGCAACAAGCAATACTAAGTACAACTTTTTATATAGCTAAAGTTGAACTTCTACCCTTCAATTATCTTGTGCTCTTTTTCTTTAAATTTTCCTATAGTTTTAATATGACATTTTTTGTGATTTTGTCGTACATCATTTTTAATTCCCTCTTCAGTTCGCGACTGGAACTTTCTCCCAGAGCACTTTAAAGCAATCCCACATAGCTCTCAGTTACGAAAGAACTGTTGGCTTACGTTGAAGCATCTTTTTAAATCCGAAGTGTCTCAATGTGATGAACTAAAGAACTGTCATGTGGTCTTATGTGTTTTAAATATAACTAAAGTTGGATAGATTACTAAACACAAATATACAGGGTGGCAGCTTCAGCCGTGGTCCAGCCTCGGTACTTCTCCTAGTACACCAGAGTGCTGCGGGTCGAACACTTCTACAGGCGCTGGTAGGCCAGAAATAGACCAATGGCATAATTAGAAGCGCATCTTTATCCAATCGCCCGAAACAGCATTTGGAAGATGCGCTTCTAATTCTTCCATTGGTCTATTTTTAGACTAGGAAAAGTACCGAGGCTGGACCACGGCTGAGGCATCCAATTCTCAATTCTTCCATTGTTCTATTTTTGGCCTACCAGCGCCTGTAGAAGTGTTCCACCCGCAGCTCTCTGGTGTACTAGGAGAAGTACTGAGGCTGGACCACGGCTGAGGCTTCCACCCTTTGGTCTTTGCCGCACTTATATTCAAGTTCCAAACCATTCGACCATCTTAAAAAGATAACTTATTAAATGAATTTTAAATATAATTTTTTGAAACCTTTGCTCCCCAAATATTAATTAAATTAACTTAAATTTTCCCAAAAATTTCCATTTATTCTGGTACATGTATGTTGTCATTGTTGGTTTCACATATTTGGCAACTCTTAAGTTCTTATTGTGAAAATTGAATTTATTATCAACCCAAAATCTTAAAATTGGATATTTCACTTAAAATACCATAAAAACACTAAACGATCAAAATGGCAATACATCTTTTGCAGAAAATGCTTTAGGATCTGGCGCTTGAAAATCATATAAAAAGCAGGGAAATTTATTTTCCAGAATGTCTTAAATGCCTTCTAATTTATTATTATTTTTTTGATCGAGAAGAATATCTGCTCCCAGCAAAAACATTAATTATTAAGACCAACTCTTTCACGAGTTGAGAGATTAAAACAAGATGAAATGTCTCCGATTGCAAAAAAGGCCAGAAATTCTACTGGTTCTCTGGTATTGCCCGTTGTAAATTTGATAAAAAGGCGAGCAGATGTTATAGCCCCAAAAACTGCAAAATTAAATTTGGTGCCTAAAATCACCATGTAAATATTTGGAAACTTTTTCAAGTGCCATTAATTTTAACTGTGAAGGTAAACCGTGGCAACAATAAGGGTAGTGTTTCTGGGAGCGGCAACTATAGGTGTCACCATCTGGACGAAACTTACCAGGCCATAAAGGAATAATCGTCATTTGGTACTAATTTATAATAACGACTATTCAAACAAACTTAACCACTTCAAAAAGAGAACAAAATTGTCAACATGTTGAGTGTGTCAACCGATGAGTTTCACACCACCCTAATGGCATTGCTGAAGGTAAAAATTAGGTATATACCTTTAGGCAGAGTGGGACATATGTTAATGCGGAACATTACGGGGCAGCGCAAGGTGGACGGTGTTAAGTTAAAAGCAGCTTTCTGCAAAATTTGGTTTTCTCACTTCTCATGATAGATCGATGGCAACATGTTTCACATAACTGATGCAAAACATCGCGCATCTACATTTGGGGTTAGGTGCCTTTGGCAAATCACTCCTTTTCCAGCTATTAGCGAGTTTCAATACTATTCAACTTATGATTACAACTTAATAATCTGGGTTGTCGGAATTAAAACAAATTTAAGTCGTGATTGAAATAGTTATTTTTTAAATCATAAGTTTAAATAGCCTATTTATGAAAAGTTACAAAAGTTGGTTATCTATCAATGTAAATTTAATCACAACTAAATTACTAGTACTTATAAAATTTTAATAATATTTCATTTAAATTTTGGTTAACATTACCACTATATGCAAATAATAATTAATTGATTATGAAAGAAGCACAAAATGTTTAAATATAAAATCAATAAAAATGAAAAAATACTTTTTAAATAAGAAAATCACAACTAATCTGATTCTTTTCGCAAAAATGATTTAATCATTAAATCATAGATTTATAGTAACTTGTATTTCAAAATTGAATACACTAAGAATTTACTACAAAATGCCTAAAAGAGGAACTGTTGGATTTTTAAATATGAAAACAGATTTTCATTTAATTCACTAATGTCTTGTCAAACTGAAAATTATTAAATATAATTTATGAAAGATGTCCTTGATCAAGACTTTACACGGCATTTATTGAACATTTTACATCGGTAATAAAATTAGAAGTCTTATTCATTGATTTTCTTTTCAATAATCTAGGAAAACAGGCTTCAACATGAACAATTCTAAAAGTGTTTTGCGCGCAAAATCAAGGTTTACTGTGACCGAAAGCACCGATCCCCACCCGAAAATCGATTTCAAAGCAATGCTTAGAAGTAATACGCAAGATGGAAATATGGTAAGAATTTTTCTAAATAAGCTGGTTTTCATTTTTCTTAACATTTATAATATCTATACTGCCGATTTTATGGTAAAATTCTAAACAAAAATATTGAAAACACTGACTAAACTTAATCAGGATGTTTTATCAGATAATTTTAAGTGTGCGGGAGCAACCACAACCCCATTTATTTGCTTGCCTGCAAATATTTAAAGTTAAAGATGTTTTTGAGCAAAAATATTTATTATTGTATTTGAATTAATATTTTGACAGCCAAAAGCGCAAGGAAAGGTGACTGTCACGAAACCTTTCACATTTGCTCAATCCAGGAAACGAAAGTTAGCAGAGCCCGTTGAACCGCACATTCCTATCGCAGAAAGAATTTTAAAATTCCAAAAAGAAAGAGGAACACCTGATATACAAAGCCAAGGTATTAGTAACAATTTTAAGGATATGATAATTGTTAAAAACCAAATGAATTGTTTTGAACCAGAGTATAAGCCTGCACAGTTCGAAAGTCTTTTAATTAATTTATATTATTGGCCTGCAAAATAAACAATTTTAAAAAAAGCTGTCCTGCATTCAGATTTAGACTTGGTATTATCAAAACCATACCTTAACTGCCGACTTAATATTCAGACTTTTTTAATTAAGGGTATATTTGGAAAATGTGCTCTGAATGATTATTTTTAACTATCTATTTGACCAAATAAGAAGTCTCAGCCACTTATGTTTCATCTAATAATAAAGTTTTGTTTTGGGTTGATTTGTCAAGTGAAATGGTTTTAAAAATAATTAAAGGGTTAGTTAAAAAATGCTCATAACAATTCCAAGAATATATGTTAGTTTAGCTCCGAAAATATTATTCTATCATAATGACATAAATAATTAAATTTTTAGGGTTTCTCCTTACCCTTTGAAAATGATGAAAAATATACATAAGCTGATGTAACACTTGCCATACCAATAATGTAATAGCTAGTAGCAAAAGTGTACACTAAATCTCTTAAAGCGAAGTGACCATCACCCTATATAAGTAATGTGATCAACTTTAAATTATCATGTTACCTTCACTTATTTTGCCTGGAAAAATGTCATATTGTGACTTCCCAAAGCCATTACAGAGGCCAGATGATTTGTAAGTATGGCTACATTGCTAAGCAGAATAATTACAATGAGTATGATTTCACCTTTTTGTGAGGGAATTCTGGTCTATTGGTATATGTTTCAATACTGCATGGATATTGGCTTTGAAAGAGATTTATACACTTGTCCTTTTAGATATTGTACTTCAGTATTCTTAAATAGATGGAATGACTAGAAGCCAGGCGTGTTACGAGGGAGAAAAAGTTTTACATTTCTGACCCCAGCTTTGAGGAACTAGTAGTAATTTTTGCAAGTTACGTTAAAAACAAAGTTCATGATTTTTTTACTTAGTTTCTACTCCTTTTAAGCAAGTTTAGTATTTACTACATAGAAGACACGCTAATAATGACCCTTTGTGAAATCCTTAGTGTCAAGTTATTCAAGCTACAGACTAACAAAGCCAATTTCTCGCAAATGGAGAGCACTGTCTCGGCCTAGAGAAGTTACCATGATTAGTCAAAAAGAAAAGGAAACTACGGAATCTGGGGAAATTAAAATGTGTGTTTTTCAATTTTCTTACATATTTCAGTCATATTTTTTGTAAGTTAGGCTAGTTAATCATCTGACTAATAATATAATCAATGTTTGGTAATAATGGTGATGCAAAGTCCTTAGTGCAATAAGAAATTATGAATGAGCAATAGATAGTTATATAATGCCTTATTATACAATAACGAAAAAATTGTTTTGCTATTTTAAATTCTAAAGAAATATTGGCTTATTTCATGTAAATGGTTTTCTCAATTTCAATAATTCAGTGGTATTAGCACTCGTGCACTTAAAAGTTTGAGCTCAAATAATCGTGAACTAGGATATTTCCCAGGAAAATAATCTTGATACCATCAGTCAGTCACATAAAATATTGTGCTGTATTTTTGTTGCAGGGATATGAGGCTGATGTCCCCTTACAATGTCATTTTCATTTAATTGTAATATATTATTATTTTAGATACCAATTCAAAGCACAACTTGTAAACACCAAGGTTTTTAAATTTAACGCAATGGTTTCACTTAAGAGAAAACTGAATCTAGCTGATTTACAACTTCCTTCGGAGAAATTACTTATGAAACAAGAAAAACCAGTTATAAAGGAGCGTAAAATCAAGTTCCGCGCAAGACCAGCTCCGAAGAATATTTTCGATCATGTTGTGGTAAGATATGACTTTTTGTTCCTATATTATTCGTATATAAAATGTGGGGATCAAACAACACCTTTAAATATTTACAATTGAAAATGTTTGATTGAGTTTTGGTAATGAACTTTGCTGAATGAACCCAAAATATTATAAGGGCTTATTTAGGTTTACTTAACTTAAAACCTACTGCTAGGCCTGTTGCCTGATCTAGTATGGATATTGAACTGAATAGGTAGTCTCTGGTCTGTCTCCAAAATGGTAGGGCATCGATCTTATGATTGGTCCAAAATGGTTTTGGTAGGCACATTTGTTTGGCTATTATTATTGCCAAGGAATAGCACCAATTTTATTTAATAGAATTTGATACGCATCTTTTCACCTGGAATACTAAATCTTTGAATATCAACAGAAATTGTAGTAGCATATGATTTACAAATAATTATTTTACACTTACACATAATTAACAGGCATTATTTATAGTTGTGACCAAAATTAGCTAATGTCAATTAATATATTTTCATTTCTGGGTTTCAATATTATTTATTTTAGCATTTTTAGAAAGCAATTTAAAACTGAAACCAAACCAAAGGTTGCAATGTGATAGTTGACTGAAGCAATATTTGTTTTTTAAGTTATTACGAGTAGTTAATAATATGTTTCCTAAGTGAGAAGTAAAATGGGGTGTGGGGATTTCCCTCAATTTGGGGATGTGGACAGTACATCATGGCTGAACATTTACTGAGTCACTTCATGGATGAATTAACAACAGGGACGGTCCCGGCTCAATACCTTTCCCTATAAAGACTCCAAAAGAACTGTTAATGCGTTCAGCAGCAATGCCATGCAAATATGTTTTACCCTGGTAATTCAAACATCCTAAACCAGAAACCAATTTTTGAAATTTCGCCATCTGCCGGGAAACATTTTTTAACGATTAAGCGGTTGCGATTTGAATATTCAGAGGGTTGTTTACAAAGGAAGCCCAAAACGCGTCTCATAACCATCCGTGTTATCACGTTAAATGAGTATAGTTATTGCTATTATTTTAGTATGAGGAGTAAAAACTCGAACAAGTAAAGAGACCGAGGTGAGGGAGAAAACTACGCTTTATTGGGGAAAAATATGCGGTACTTCGGCCGATAGGCCTTCAAGGCGAAAAGCTTAAGACTCCTCACTCTCTAGACCATTGGTGGTTCTCGTGTTTTTATTCTAGCTGTTTATTATTTTAGTATAAGTGGTATAGTCAAGGTTCACTGCCTGTAGATGAAAAATGAGAACTAAAATGCGTGTAAAATCATTTACATTTATGAATAATATTATATGATTATATTCATTTCTGTATGAAACTTGCGAATTGCTACCGGACGGTAAATAGAAAATTTGACAATAAGTATAATCGGCAAACTTGACGTATCTCGTGGTTCCACTTTGGAAGCATCCAAGCATCCAATTAAACTTCTTTCCATATTTTACTCCCCATCCCCCCACTTATTTTGAATCACAAACCTATACAAGCAATTCCTGTCATGCCCGCGAGTATCGCTAGAGTGCGTTGATGCTTGTCCTTTTAACTTTTTTCCCGTACCGGAGCGTTACTTGTGAATTCGTCCATGCTCGGTTACAACACCTACAGATTCAAGTTACTGTATAAAGTGAAATTAATCTATCGATAAAAAATATTCTACCAATGAAATAATACAAGAAATTCAATTTATGATCGTCTTCGCCTGGTACTATTTTTCTTCCCAATTGTTTGTTGAAAAATCAACAAGAGCTTGAGTAGGGGCATCAAGCAAATAACAATAAGATATTACTGAACCAGATAGTATAATTACCTGAAATTTTTCAGAGATAAACTAAGGATTTAAATTTTACACTAAATAAGAGTGGCAAATTTCCAGCATTTTGGTTTTAAAATTTTAATTTTAATAACAAATTTTTGTGGACTATTTGGTAAATTCTTTGATGTTCAAAAACTGTTTAGTATTTTTTCAGTTTTTCTCTTAAAAGATGAACAAATAATTACAAGTTTTAAATATTCAATTTGGTATTTCATCACGTTCAGAAAACGTATCCGATGTTTGCTTTGATGTCCAAATATTGTTTTGCAACGCTGCAACTAAAAATGTTTATTAACACCATAAAATATTTAACTCTTCAAACTTTTTCTGTGAGCTTTTTCTGACACTGATTCGATAACAGGCTTCAACACTTTTTGCATCCATGCAAACAGTGTGTTGAGATGATTGTTAGAGCTGCTCCCCATCTCCCTCTTGCTTCCTAAAGAAGCTATTTCCCCTGATATCTTATTGCTTCCCTGAAACCAAACTCTTCCAATGAAATTCGAAGTTTACGCTAGTGACTTTGATACCCGTGGATTGCCTCAGCATAATCTTTCGTCCCAAGTATTAATAAACCCGTTTCTATTAAAATATTATAGTTATGTTTCCACTCTTCTGTTCATGCACACACCCTTATCGAGCCCCAAACATATAATTACATACATTACAAATTAATTATATTTTAGGGTGTATCTGAAAAACTGAAAATTGAACCAACTAAGCCAAAAACTCAACCATTGGCCTTTAGAAAAAGGGAGAGTAAATGGACAGTTCGGGAAATGAAGGCTAACAGAGGAAAAGAATCCAATAAAATAAACAAGCCAAAAATTAAAAATACTTTAAATCAACGTAACTCCAATGTTCAACACACATTTGACAAAAAAACAACTGCTCCGGCCCCATTTAGTTTCCACCAGAAAGATATCGCAAGGTTTGCCCAAAGAGATGAGAGGATAAAATTGGAATTGGAAGAAGCTGCTACGGTGTGTTAATTTTACTTTTTAAAGTGAACCATCAAATTTTTCCAAATGTGCCCGAACGAAAAGAGGTTGAGGAAGTGTTGAACTGGCAGCATATTCTAGCTTCCACTGTAGTTGACGCGGTAATAAAATTAGTTCTATAACACCACACAATTTCTTCAAACTCGCACCCTTTTCTTTAAGTAAATTATGCTCTGCTAGATATTTTGTTTGAAAATTTTAAGCCTTTTTGATTTGTCCAAATAATCAATTGAACTTGATAAGTTTCAATGAAAAATGGTATAATTTATCAGTTATATGAAATAGGTTCGTAAGAAATTGTAGAATTTTGTGAGCACTTTGCAAGTTTAGTTGTACCCGTGGAAGCTAAGATGGAAGATCAATATTTTGCCCCTCAAATAGCTCATTGTGGTAGCTGGACTAAGTTTGATTATCTTTGTTTATTTACCTTGTTATAGGCTAATTTCCATTTTAAAACTTGGATGCTCTAATTTAAAAACCCATTTAATTATTTGTAAAGTTTCTAAAGATAAGGGGCCCTCTCAAAAGTCCTTAAAATTTTCATTGTAAAAATAGGAAACTTGCAATGGATTCTGATGAGTTAAGTGTATTTTTTAGTCATGTTTTGTCTTTTATTCGCAGAATAAAAATAATATATAATACATATAATTAGGGGAAAATATTAAATGCAGAACTTAGAAAATAAAGTCACCATTCCAAATATTTTTTTAAAATTAACCTCCGCTGAAAATGATAAACCAATTTAATGAGATTAATACTAACTCAGTTACTGATGCACTATACCAGTTTTATCTTTAAGTTTATGAGTCTGTTAGAGCTCTAGTTGGGCTGTCCGCAACGTTTTTTCTGGGACTACACTAATCAGACACTGCCCACAATATTTATCTTGCCCTACAAATAGTACTCTAATCGTTATGCCCCTGTATCCATTTATCACTGTCCAAAGCACCATAAACATGTAACCTATTGTTTGGCGTAGATTCCTAAATTCCAAGCCAATCCTTTGCCATCCCCATCTGTATTTGGTGTTCCCGAAAAAATATTTTACCCAGCCACAGAACCAGTGCCATTTGACCTAGTGATTGATCGCCGAGGAAAGGTGTTGGCTGAAAAGTGGCAACGACAGGTAATGATAAATTATTTGGAAATTGGTTTCTTTCATCTAATAATTATATTACAGGAGTTTTTGATTCACATTGAAAAATAAACTATTAAAATTTGACTATAAAGTAAATTTTTATATTTTCAAACTTCAGTAATCTGGGGTCCGATTCTAAAACTCTCCTATAAAAAAATTCTTACAATAGGACAAATCCTTATTTCGCTCTTAAGCTATCCAATAAGTCATTGTCCTTGTGAGAATCGTTTTCCTTATGATCCGTAAGGAGAAAAGCAAAAGCCAATGGCGTTTCCCAAACAATCCCCAAAATGTTTGTTCTAGGAGACGTGTGTTTTAGATGAGCTCGATCACGCGTGACAAGGCTTAGCCACAAAACAATGGCACATTGGAATGATAGCTCTCGGAAGTTAGATAGAAATGTAGTTTGAAAGTAGGCCTCGTGATTTAAGATTAAGATTAAAATAAAATAAAATAAAATTAAATATTGAGGAGATATTAAAACAAATTAATTACCAAAAAGAAGTTTTATATTTATGATATTAAGTTGTTATTATTCGTTTTCTCTAAAATTCATTCTTTTGGCGCTTTTTTATTATTTGCTCTAAAATTTTAATGTAAGGCGGTAATCCTTAATATGAGCCGGATAAGGATAATTCTTGGTCTTTACGCCTCTAAGGAGAGGTTTTGCCCTCCCTTTATCTTATGGACTATTTTCGCTACAGTACTTACCAAGGACAATTTTTCTCAAAGATAAGAAGACGAAATTTCGAGTAAAAGGATAATGTTAACGGACAAATTTTGATCCTTACGAATCAATAGGAGGGTTGTAGAATCTGACCAGTTTTTAGGTTAACAAAAATGAATGCCTGGCAACGCTTGCCTAGCTTGGTAACACCACCAAAAAAAGTCAATCCGATGGGCCACCATGAATTGAAAATAAACATCTTTGAAAAAGAGTCAAATGCTAGATTTTAGAGGAATGTTATCATAAATGAGTGTTTAGGTAATATTCCCTTTTGAGTCCTTCTGTAGGAATGAGTACTAAGTCCTGGATAGTTTTATTGTATTGTCCTGATCAGATATTTTAATTTTGTTCTATCAATTTGGCTTAAAGCTAAAATTGTAACACGGGCAAGGTTGACCTGTGTTGTCCAATTTGGTCATTTGTTTTGGGTCCCGGTACATGTAAAGCAATGGGGGTAAACTTTATAAAATAGTTTTTAATTCACTTAGGTTGAGGCAGAAATGAAGAATCAGAAAGAGGCCATGCAATTTAAAGCTCAACCAAATGAAGTGGTTTACAAACCAAGTTTTAAACCTAGAAAATCTGAAAAACATTTGACGGGTAAGTTTAAATACTTAAGAGGTAAAAATGGCTGTTTGTAATGCTGAATTAAGAATTTGTACTTATAACCAAAGCGAAAATAACCCGGCGTTTAATTGTTTCGGTGGCGGTGGCGCGAAAAGGCAACAGTTTCTCCCCCCTTTTGAAATTAAAAAAAAATTGTGTACGAAGGAAATTATTTGAACAATTGAGTGGTTCAGCCGAGGGTTCAGCTATGTAGCGAAGTTATGAGAATTCAGAATATGCTATGAATTTTATGATTAAAAACCAATTTTCTAATCCTTTTCTACACTGACATCGTTCCATCGCATTATTTACTGTAATAGATACAGGGATGTCATTTCAGGAGGGAGCAGAATTTGAGTGTCCGGGCGTTTTGGAAAACCGGTCTTGTTAAAGGGCAAGAACGTCTCATATTTAAATAAAGTCGGGGTCGGTTAATTACAAACGTTGTAACTCCACACTCCTCAGCTGAGACTGAGAGTGCCCTAAACAACGGCAATTATGAAATTAAAACCTAAAAAAGCGACTCATGTCGGAGTCAAGCGTCAAGCGTCAGCTGAAGGTCATTGGGATCATTCTATTGTCGCCCACGAAAAAAGGGGAGAAAAGAAACCTATCTATTTTATATTTTTAGGATTTTAGTGGGGTGCGTTGGCGCGAAAATTTAAAATTACACTACGAAAACATAACCCCGAAAAATGGAAAACTCCGACTTGGTTTGCGACAATTGGGGTCGGGGACGAAAGTCGGGCCGGGCTCCCCGTACGAACACCAATTGCTAGTTATTTTCAGCAAAATAAAAGTAATAACGCGTGGCATGCAGGGCTTGCCACCACCCTCCTACGCATTGTAACCCGATCACTTGAATTAATGGCTTCAAAAGTCGCTTGATGACTTAGACCTAAGGTTGTGCCTTGGGTATTAGCCTATAATGATTATTTATTATTATTATTATTACAGAAAACAGGTCGTTTCTAATGTAGTTAAATATAAATATATTCATTAACTTTTTTAGCTCATAAACATTCAGGGTGGGGCCAATACCCCACCCAAATGACCTCCCTTAATAGTAACTTTAGTTGAAATAATTTTTCTGTGTTATGGGGAAATCGTTTTTGCTATTGGCGATGGGCATTCTACTACATAAAAAGTTTTCAAGTATAGGGCACCTTTCGATGGAAAATGGAATAGTTACAATTGGAATATATATTAATTTTTAACCATATTTTGCCTGTACAATAGTTTTAATATATCATAATGTCGTATGTGAATTATAGTAGAGGTATGGAAACTTCTCTGCGAGGTATTTTATTCTTGTCATAACAGAAGTTAAGGAACCAAAGTTTTCAAAGCTAAATGTTTTTAAACTAAATATAAAAAGGAAAAAAACGATATCAATTTTTATAATAGTAGATGGCCGGTCAGTTACAGTGCTTGCACAATGGTGTTTTTCATTAATGCGAACCGGGAGGGACCAAATCTAGCCTTGCCTGTTTTCGTCCGCCTTCTTCCACTCAAAAACCCATTCTTACTGGTAATTCTTCTTTGCTGTAAAGCAACTCGAGGATTTCATATTGTTGAACATAATCTTCATTGTTTTGTTTGAAACACTGGATTCAACCCTTCTTTCGTAGTATATAAATTTTTCACGCAGATTCCTCTTGAGGGCATTATGGTTTAAAAGTGAAAATTGCTAGCTTTCGCTAGAAATTTTTAGATACTGAAGGAGTGTAGTATATTAGCTACCAAACAATTTACCTACTTATTGATTCCCAACAGATGTCTTAATTATTATAGATGTTTCTACGTTTTGTCCTAAGCAATTGTTAGCTTTTGTTTTGCATGTTGTATGCGGTCAATTTGGAAATTTATAATCCCTAAGCCAATGGAGAACACTACCGGCCGTTTCTCTACAGCATATAAAGTCTCATAAGTTAGAGCTACTTAAATTTCTTAAATCCAAATTAAAATATTACAATGATAATTAACTTAATAAAAATAATACCAATAGTTATTTATAATTTTCAATGGTCAGCGTATCGTAACATAAAAAATGATTCAGAGTGTGTATCCAAATCCAAAAACATCTATTAATGAAAAGATTAAACTTAATGGATGTGTAGACTAAGACCTTAATATCTTCTTTTTACAGAGGTATTGCACAATTGTTTAAACACTGAAATAAGAGCTCAGGCACGAGAAAAATATGACGAGAAAATGAAACAACAGCATCAAGAAATGGAACGTCTAAGAACATTAAAGGAAATGGAAAAAGCGGAAGAAGAAAAAGTCCAAATGGCAGAAATAAGAGCTCAGTTAGTTCACAAAGCTAATCCCATACGACAATTCAAACCTGTGCACGTTAAAAAAGGTTTAATTGCTTCTACCATCCCTCAAACTCCAGATTTTCAGACTGATAAAAGACTTAAGCGCTTCAAATTAAATTGAGCAATTTTAAATATATACATTTTTTTACATTGATCAACCTTTTAAATAATAATTATTTGTACTTTCAATATATCGAATTTTAACTTTCATACATTTAAGTTCCAAATTTTTAATTCACTTTGTACAAACGATTTTTTAATATATCTGAAGTGTTTTTTCCTTAAATAAAAATTGCTTGAAATTTCAAATGTTTGTTTTTCTTGATAAATTAAATCTTTAAAAGGTGACATCTGTAGTTGTGACAAGTAGTGTTTATCTATTCTTATTCAAATTGCTACTGCAAGTGAATGATAAAATTTATAGTAAAATAATTGTTTTAGTTTGACATGTTATGGGTGCGCCTTTTATGATTTTAAAAGATGAATATAATGTTGCACGCTTTTATTAAGTTCTTAAACAAATCAGTTACAGATCTTTGGCAATACACCGATTTCTTATGTTGAAAAAAAAAGTGGCATCATTAACCTAAAATGTCCATCTCTCTCTGCGAAAGGTTTTATTCATCTATTCACTGAGTGACAGTCATCAATTACCAAACAATTACTTTTACTGAGGAATGGTCAAAAGGTTGTGGAGTAAAATCTTGTAAAATAAAAATGTGTGATACATATCCAACAATACTTAATTTTTATGATAGTTGGGAGGAAGTGTGAGAAAGGACTAGCAGTAGCAGATTAGGCCAAAGATAAACATGCTTTTGGCTTTGATTCCTTTACTTGTATATTAGTCGTGGTTAAGCTTAACGGGTGGTTACGAGTTCTTTTTAACTAAAGTGGCCGTGACGTATGCCTATTTTAATTGGCTCCCGAAAATTAAACGGGGAAAGAACGTTTAGCTTTTAGGCGCCTTCTGTCTTCGAGCGAGAAAACTAACATGAAAATTCGAAAGAAAGTGAGCTTGTCAAAAGGTAACGGTCAACCGCAAAGAGTGCTAAAGGTCACTTCAAAGCGGTGGAAAATGGGTCCCTCGAACGTGCGTGCTAGTGTCCAGAATAAATTTGCAAACATGTCGAAACATATAATATGTAAATAGAAGTTTCATTTCAAATCAAGGAATACCTCTGCGTATTGTTCCATACCAGAGTGACTGAGAAAAATCATTTCACCTCGGGCAGGAATCGAACCTACGACCTTTGGGTTACCGTCCCAACGCCACTACCATTGGACTACCGAGGCCACGAATAATCAGGCCTCGGACATCCAATTTAAGAATGACTCGATCTGGCGTTGGGACGGTAACCCAAAGGTCGTAGGTTCGATTCCTGCCCGAGGTGAAATGATTTTTCTCAGTCACTCTGGTATGGAACAATACGCAGAGGTATTCCTTGATTTGAAATGAAACTTCTATATATATTAATTCCTGCGTAATTATAAATAATAAATTCTCAATGATATAATATGTAAACCGTAATTTACACTTTCTGGAGGTTGAAAAGTTAGGTGTGGAGTGCATATTTTTTATGTAGAAGGTATATTTGAAGGTTCCAAGTTAATGGAAGTCGTCCAGTTGTAAAGGCCTGTAACAAATAAGGATCTTTGTTTGCAAGCCGAAGATATTTCATCTGCAAAAGTAAGAGTAGTACAGTTGTTATAACGTATAATTCTTAGACTAATAAAATACTTTTAGATCTCGTTCAAGCTAATGTACAACGATTAGACTCCAGACATTGGCACTATTTCCTGTAAATAAGTCCTAAGCGTAAACAAAATGACGGTAGGTATAAGATTGAAAATTACTCAAACGAAGAACTGTTATGAACATTTTCATGTTTAGTATTTTTATTTCAACAATTGTAATATTGTTACCAAAATTAGAAGACGGCTTTGTGGTTACCTATGATGCATTCATTTACAACATCTTCATTGAATGAAAACATTAACTACAACAATTTTATAAAGTTGTTGATTCTAACCAAACTTATCACGCTTCATGATCGAAAATGTCACCCTATACATCGAGCTTAAGTATGATGTCCATCTTTCAGGTAACACCATTGTATAATTTTCTTCTTATATGGTAATCCAACTCACTATTAGTCTCACCATTTTCCAAGAGTGGCCACTTCTCATTTTCTTGGGAAGAGAAACAATTTCAGCAATGACGGTTAAAGACTAATTGTTTAAGAGCTGCTGTTCAAAAACTGTTTTTCTTGTTTTCAGAAATAATACACGTAGAGGTGCAAACTTTCCAGTTCAGAGGTCTAAAAGTATCTACGATTCGTTCAACTGATGTGACTTTTGCAACCTCAGAATTCCAAGGGGTGATTTTGGAAAAAAATTATATTTATGTTTCAATCTTCATGGCATTTCAACTTAATTGACCGAAAAGCTCTTTAGGGTAAGGAGAGTCAATAGCTCAGTCTAATAAGATAGTTGCCATATTTCAAGGGTGGTGTGGCTCAATAAACTGGAGATACTTATGGCTTAGAATTATTTTTATTAGATTATCTTTTATTCTCTAAAAAAAGCATAATTAGCTAAACAGTCAATAAGTTTATTTATAAATACACGGTGTTTTGAATTGATCTGACTGGGCATTTTTTTCAGAAACTGCAAGTGATAGAGTTGCGAAATTTTCAGAGTATTATTTCTAATGTTGGATCGCTTTAAATCCTAAATTTCAGAAAAAACGGAAATAATTTCGGGTTCTTGTAAAAAAAAATCAGGTGCTAGAAACAACGTTTCAATGATGAAGTGTCTGTCGAAAATGTTCAAAGAAATTGGTTTCATTGAAAAGAACACTTTTTCACGATGATATGAGCTGATGAAAAAATAAACAAGCTGTCCATAGGGGCCAATAGCCTTCGAATTTTGTACGTAAATGAAAGAAATGTCTGAAAGATTTAATTGAACATTTTATTCGAATAAACATAAGAATTTTACAAGTGAAGTTCTATGATACCTTCGTTTTCCGCGATACATGTTTGGGCACGGTGAAGCATGTTTTGAATCGAACGTCTGATAATATCAGTTGTGACAAATTCGAAGGCTGCAAATCTTCGATGTTCTCAACGGGCGTCACGTAAACTTGTGAACCCCCACAAGAAAAAGTCCATCGGAGTTAGGTCCGGAGACCTCGCAGGCCATCGAACGTGACCGTTCCTGCCAACGCAATGCTGAGGGAACTCGTTGTTAAGATGCTACACTACACATTTAGGTACGTGGGGTGGTGCGCCATCATGTTGGTACCACATCTGTCTGTAAGCTTCCAGCGGAAAATCTTCTATCTGCAAAAGCACAAAGTAGCGTTGTCCATTAAGACGAGCTGGGAGGAAAAATGGACCAATAATTCGATTATCGAGCAAATCCGCCCAAACATTCAGTCGGAGATGTTGTTGATTATGGTGAGGAAAACACCAGCGAGGATTTTCGTCACACCACATATGGGTGTTTTGACGGTTGAAAGGCCCATCTCACCCAAAGGAACACTCATCAGTCACCAGCATTTGATTGATGAAATTTGGGTTTTAATCAGACATGGTTATTAGCCAGTTGCAGAAATGAAATCTACATTCCATATCTCCTTCGTGCAGAGCTTGGTGGAGGGTCGCTCGATACGGATGGAAGTTGTGATTGTGAAGAGTTTTCCACACGTAGTTCATCGATAATCCGAGATAATCGCTTGCACCTCTGACGCTTGCTTGAGGATACGCAACAAAATAGGCTAGAACGGTGTCTTCCATGTTGATGTTTTGACGACCTGGTCAACGTCACGTACAGCTCCAAGAACGGTGTTGTGGCTTGGTTTTCTATGTGGGTATCGAACAGTGAACAATTCACTAACCCTATCCTTCAAAAACTTTCCATATAGTGACCAACTCTTCCCGGAGGGTTTTGCCCAAGTTTCCGAAACAGGTGGCGCTCTAACTTGTTTCTACTGAGTAAAGGAAGCCACTGCATCCCCCCTTCGCCTACGGTACAAAAAGGGTTAGTTCCGTGTTGGAAGAGGGATTCTTCAGTTTTTCGACCATCCGAATAAGAACGTGTCGAAAACCAAACGACGCGCGTGTTTGGATAGCCCACGTGGCGACTCTTTAGCGCGAATCTAAAAAGACAGTCGCGATGCGAGTGACCACCCAACATTTAAATCAGCATTTCTTGAAGCCGACCAGTTCCCGGCGATTTCCGTCCAACCAGTTCTCCCGCAGTCAGGCCACGTTAGCCGCACAGCTTCAAAACCGGATGAAACCCTATTATCGAGCAATATCTTCCGGACTTACAAGGAGACATCCCGAAGTGTAACCCACCGATTTTGTTCAAACTCGGGGGATTGGTAGACCTTCGTGTAACTTGAAAAATCCTAAAGGGAATTTATGGCAACGAAAAATGTTTTTGATAACAACAAATGGTAATTTTCCCATTGAAAATAACATGGGATTCTGACCGATTCCTAGGAAAAATTTTAACAAATTTAAAAATTTTGAAAATGCCAAAAATTTAAAAAATAGATAAAAATTAATAATAAAAACATAAAAATTGATCAACTTTTGATCAATTTGAGGTCAAAATCCCATGTTATTTTCAATGGGAAAATTTAATATTTTGTGTTGTCAAAAACATTTCTCGTTGCCATGGCAAAACGGTTGCCCAGTGAATAAATTCCCTTTAGGATTATTCATGATACATGAAGGTCTACCAATCCCCCGAGTTTAAACAAAATCGGTGGGTTACACTTCGGGATGTCTCTTTGTTAGTACGATACCGTATAATAGGGAACCAGCCAAATATGTTTAGTTGTAAGTTAACTTTTGAATGTTTTGTTAGGAACTAGCATTAAGTCAGTCTTTTCATTAGTGTTAGGTATCTCTTTATTCTGTATATAAGTAAGCGTTTAATAAACAGTCGATTGACCATTGCCAGTTCCGTGTATTTGTATCTTTAATGATGACACTTCAACTCTTTTAATCTCACTATTCCAAAATTCATCCCCTAGACAACTTTAACCAATTTCCCGGACTCTCTTAATTCCAATTTCATCAAATCAAATATATCTATTTCCTTAATGTATTTTAAAAAGTGACACAAGAATGGTTGAAAACAAAAATATTTCACATTAAATACCAATTGAAAACTTGACCTACCGATACGTTTTTAGGCCTACTGTAGGCCTAAATTGGCGTTTTGGTAAATGACATTTACTTTTTTTAAGGAATTTAATAATTTAATCTTTTATCGTGATTTCTTTAATTTATAAAAAAAAATGGCCCCTACGGACGGCTTGTTTTTTTTTCATCAGCTCATATCTTCGTGAAAAAGTGTTTTTCCAATGAAACCAATTTCTTTGAACATTTTCGACAGCACTCTACAACTTTCTCATTGAAACGTTTTTTCTAGCACCTACCGGTGAAAAATTATTTTTTACAAAAACCCGAAATTATTTCCGATTTTTCTGAAATTTAGGATTTAAAGTGATCCCACACTAGAAATAATACCCTGAAAATTTCGCAACTCTATTTCTTGCAGTTTCTGAAAAAAATGCCCAGTCAGAGCATTTCAAAACACCCTGTATATAAAAAATGTATATTTTTTAACTTGTGGTGGGCTCAAACCGATATAATATTGCTTACCATTATTTATTTTTTGAAATACGGGATAGATGGCGATAGAAGCTCCCTTGAAAGCAAATGTTCAGCGTATTATACTTTCATAACGTTATTAATCGGAAAATATCAGTATTAGTAGTAAACTGAAAGAAATTGAATTTATTTGAAATGTGATCAAATAAACTAGGATATATTGAACATTATATTTTGAATGAAGGAAGTTTGGGCATCCCACGTCTCCTAAGAATCTTTCACAGCTATAGCCTATTAACTTCATCTCTTTTTCATTAATATGCTTTTCTCTTCGGTGATATAAAGGGGGTTATGTGCAGAATTGATTGTTTTGAAAGTAACAAACTACCATTCGTGTATAAGATTTTACTATAAGTATATCCGAAGGTTTTACAAGAGAAACGCTAAAACTGATCTCATTACAAAAAAGACATATTTATGCAATAATGGTATACTTATGGATGTATATTTTATTAAGCCTATTGGATAAAACGTAGGAAGCTTTTGAAAAGGTTAGCAGATTTATAGATTTTAGACCAACAGAAAAAAATGATACCAACATCCATGTAAATTAGTTACATAATGAACAAAATTGCCATAGAATATTTAACCTCAACATAGTATTAAGGGTTCTTTTCATTTAATTATCAGCAATAATATTGTAGGTCGATGTAGTAAATATAGCGTTGGAAGAGTAAATACATGTCTGCCTTTTCCCTCATGCAGTTCGTGCCTAACATGAACTTCTTTTAAAGTGATTAAACTATCTTATAATCATGGATAATAACGATTATAATGATTATGCAAAGAAATTAATCTACTTTCCCCATCATATACTAACTCTTTAGCCCATCTCTGCACAGATATGGCTTATTAAACAAACACACTTCAATTTGAGTGTAATAACATATCTTTGGCTAAAATGCATACTTTGTGAAACTCACCTTGTGTCTTTTAGCTTTCGAAGCTTGAGAGTGGCCATTACTGGTGATAAGAGGAAAATGTTTTAAGAACTTTTGTAAAACAGTTCCTGTTTTAAAGAGAAAAATATGTTTACCTTCAATACTTCTATCAAATACAACTTTGTCAGGTCACTGATATTCAACCTCAGCTGCTATAGTTCATTCGTGGCCCCATTATTATTTGTACAATACTGGTATCACAAATCGGAAACGAATATTAAAATTTAATAATTTGTATTTAACTGTCAATAATAATTAAATAATAAATTACTCATTTATAATGCAAACCTTACATTGAAAATTTAATATTTGGATTATTTAATATCCTGTTCAATCAGAATCGTTTATTTCGAAATAAGTAAACGTGATGAAAGTAAACCCAACGCGCCAAGTAAATGAGTCACGGGTGTGAAGAGCCTGTCAACTCCTAACGTTAAAACCAATTGGTTATTATTAAAAGTCTTACACTAAAGATCAAAAGTAAGCTTTGGCACCATTTTTACCCTACAAAAATGCTGATACCAAATGAATAATTATGATTAGATAGAAATTGCAATTTTGAAGTAAGCTTACATTGATTTTGCTTTAATCTGATTCTGATTATTTAAAAATTGATAACAAAATTTCAAATTGAACATGGCAATTTTAGTAAATAGAATTTATGAATGTCAATTATAATTTGATTTTTTTAATAACCCTTATTAAACTGTAAATAATGGTTTAATTAGTGCGTCCATTTCGTATGTTTAACTGTACTATATTCTAATAGGTTTCATTGTATGACAACCATTGTAACTTTCACCAAATCGTTTGTACAGAGCCCACAATTTCCCACTCCTGTAAGTGTAAGGTTATTTAAAAAAAAAGAGTTAGCCTTAGCGTACCTTTAAAAATAAATGTATTTTAGGATTGAAATCCTTGATATACTTTAATTTAAATTAAGTCCAACGACAGTAGTTTTTTATCAGATATTTTAGTAAATGTAACAGACATTGCAGATTCACAGCTTCCTAGTATCGCTGTAATTATAATGTTAGCCCATCTGGCGGGGAGGTGGGAGCAATTTTAAAGATCAAAATGGAAAAAGAAGGGATAAAACGGAGATAATAATTAGATATCTTTAACATTAATTTAAGCATTATAAAAATTTGTGGAACAGGAAATTTTGGCCATAAAAATTTCAAGTTATTTCACATCTTGTTTTAGACCAAAACTTCTTTAATTGTTCAGTTACTTAAAATGGTTTTTATAAAAAGGAGTAAAGAGGATATAGAAAAAATTACAAATGTGCTTATGTTACGCGTAAATGACTGACATATTCTGTTCAAGGAATTGTTCGTAGGAATAACGAAACGGAAGATATTTTGGGTCACTAGGACAACATCGAATTTTCAGCAGGTAGTGAGGAAGAATGCTCAAATTCTTCGGATTCGTCCTTCAGCAGCTGGAAAAGCTCCAAACTCAGCTCCAGCGAAGAAACAAAGTATTTTAATTTATCACTGCAGATGAATATAGAAAAATGGCATCTATAAAAGTAATTTACAAAAAAAAATGAACCGAAAATTACCACGGTCAAGGTCGTACTAAGTCTTCCAACATATTCTATCGGCATTTCTTAGAAGAGACGAAGTTGCATTGCGTAATTACTTTTAAACGAGCAAAGTTGAGTAAGACCTACCACAAAGCTTAGGCTCAAATAGTAGGATATTGTACTATTTGAGACGCACAATTTTTTGCGCAATTGAAAATGAGCCAGTAATTGGCTCAGAAGTCGAAATAAGATGTAGGCTAGTAGGAGATTTCCAAATTGAGCATGACACGTCAAAGAAAAGACAGTTATCTGTTTTGACGAGAGAAATGGTTGAAAAAAACAGTAGCTCCAAGTTCTTTCAGAAGAACAAGAGCTAACACCGTCATGGCCTTTGGGAATCCAGAACCAGCAGATCTTCCTTCTAACAATGTTTTAAACGTTGCGAAACGTAAAGCTTTAAGAAAAACGCAACTAAACGCGAACTCAGTCGTGGTCTTAAGAATAATGACGGACCAAAGACCATTCAAAGGTGTAATCAGATAAATTTGTTTTCGTCCTTTTAAAGTGATTTTTTGGTCATCGTCACAGATACACGTGTACCAGAAATACTGTTCGATTAACCAATCTCGATTAGCGCTCGTTGAAACCGGAAGTGTAGTTAAGAAAATTCAGTGGCCTTCCGGAGAGATATCCTCACGCATTTTTCTATACCAAGGAGTGGTTATGAACTCATGTACCAATAAGCAGTACTCAGTCGTACAGATGTTGTGTGAATCTCAGATTTCAGATGTTATATCATATTGGTTAAATACGTGGCTGCGAACTGGAGGAGTGCACCGAAGAGTGTCATAACTGAAATGTCCTTGGAATTACAATCGGCGGTTTGCAGGTCGTTTAGTTATGCCACCTCTTTAGCTGATAATTTAATGACATGCTTCGACCTCGTCGTTTTGAAGAAAGATGATACCAAATTAGCGACTTGTTTCGTCAGATGCGATGTGGAGCACACTATAAAACTTATTTCCGACTGGCCAAGTTTAATAAATAAAATTAGGCGAACGAAGGAGTTCTATATGAGGGCTAAGAGTCAAATAATGCAGTGTTGTGACTTAAAAGATTTGATAAACGTAATCAAAGCATTACTCACGGATGCACTTTCCGAAAACCAAGGGAAAAATTCCGAGAATTCAGAACCAACTATTGGCCAAACCAGAAAGGAATGGCTAGTAAGACGAGTAACGACGAGGTTAAGTGAGGATATCCAGAGTTCCATAACGGAAAACATTGACGGCGATATTTGAGAGAATAGAGACTGACGGGAAGGTTCTGATGACGATTCTAGTACTGGAACAGAGAGTTTTGAGAAATGGATGGATACCCTCGTCAAAGAATGTCGCAATGAACTTTTGAATGAAGAAGGTGATACAGGAAACCAACAATTTGAACCAAAATAGTAGCGGATTTACGTCGTTTAGCGCGCTAGATCCCATTATGGACAGCAGTTATGACACTATTTTTTATGAAAACGCAGAAGATGGTGAGAATTGATGGTGTATAACCATGGCCCGAAACGCGAAATCGAAATTACAAGACGAGCTAACTTGGCTCATCCTAATAGAAGTTACAGACCTTACTCGAGTGTGTCTTAATTGCAACCTCTCAGTATATAAACTAATAACATTTAGTGTATTTCAATAATTTTAGATATTTTGTTGGTAATTCATGAGTTTATGATAAGGTTTGAATATTGTTGAAATGATAATTTCAATATTGTATTGGTAAATATTTTTTTTTAAAAAACACGCACGGCAATTTCGTTTGGAAGAAATGGTTTTTCTATTTTTCAGTTTCGACGACTTTCACGCCCCTCTGGCGGGCAAACTGTACCTCTAAGAAAATTTCACTCCATTGAAGCATTGTTCGGGATCACCTAATCTATATTATAACCAAATTTGAAGAAATTTCAACAGGAACCAAAATCAATGTTAAGTGTGCGTGGTCCTTTCACTTAAAATTTAATGAAAACTAAGTCTGGAGACCATACTGAATATTTAAAGTATTGCGTAATCGTTTTATTAGATATTTTTTAAATTTATCTTCGAAAACCTTTTGTAAAAATGAAAACCGATTATAACGTCTCAATAAATGAAAGACAGACCTCTTTAAGCTTTCGCTTAAGGTTAGAAAAATAAATGGCACCAAATTAGTAGCGGAAACTTAAGAAAACCTTGTTTGGAAATATCTGCGAATACATTTATATATAATTTAGATGTCGTCGGAGCCCTACGTCGTCGTAGCATCTCTTGGAGACTTCTTTTGTCCGGCTGGCTTTTGGGTGTGACTCTGATTCTTCATAAATGTTATCTCTGCAACATGAAGGGCGAAATAGCTGTTCTAAAACTGAATTATATTGACACCCTAGCGGATATTGGTGACAGCCCAGATATTGAAGGAATTTATTTTGATATTCAAAGTATGCATATGGTAAGTAATCCGTAACAAAATTGTTATACACGAATTTTCTAGCGCCGATATTTACAAAGTGCAGCGGGCTTTTATTAAAAAAATTGTTATGATTGTTAAACATAAATCAGTTAAATTCAGAAAATCTAACTTCTTCAATATTTATAGTCTTCTCTACTCTATTTGCTTAAGGATTTGACATAAAAGCTCATTGTGGGGTAGCACTTATTTGGCTTCGATTTGGAAAAAAAATTATTTCAAAATGTCATTTTTTTAAAGCAATCAAAAACATCAAATGCATTTGATATAGGATGGTTCTTAGTGTACATTCTTTTTTATTTTTTTAAGCGAATTAAATTGAAAGTGACACCTCTAATGGGGTCCTAAATTTAAATCTAGGACCAAAAGGGATAATAAATAAATATTTTACTTGATGGAAATAATTGGTTTAAAGTTTCAAATAATTTATTTTTGAGCCAATTGGTGAATTGCATTGTGAGTGCTATCCCAAGCTGCGCTACTAAATCAAAACAAAATTGTGAATAAAAAAAAACTTTTTGCTATATTAAATAAGAAATTAATTACCATAAACGTTTTGATGAAATTTACCTCTAATAAGGAACAACGCCCGACGATCTCTAGTTTAATTACTTACTGAGAAGTGAACTTGCATGTATTTTCAATAACTGCGCGAAGTTGCAATTTTGTGAAGCCTAGGATATTTTATCTTATTACATTTTACTAACGGCGTTTAGTAGTAATAATTTTATGATAAAATGTTATGCAAAACTAAATAAAAGAAATAAATATTTCAGTAATTCATATTGTTTTACTTTGAAATATTTGCTATTTTTACGCAAATATAATTCAACAAAGAAAAGTGGTCTTTAGAATAAGGAGTAAGAGCTTAAAAATGACGATTGAATAATATTTAAAATGTTTTTTACCAAAAACCTTATAGTTCTTTTAACACCCTCAAGAATCAGTAATTACTTAAAAAAAACTTTACTTTTAAATAACCATTAAAATTTTTTAAATTAATCTGAAGCTTTTTAAAAACCGTTAACACTTTGTGATTTAGAAACACCCTATGGCTTCTTGTTCAAAAAAACCCGTCCTATTTAAATGCTATTCCGAATTAAGCGTTATGGATATTTATGCTTATATTAAAGCAAAATAACTATAGATATTTCAAAATAAATGGCCAAATTCGTTTGCTCTTATTAAAAATTAGTTTAATTTAGAAGTCTAACAACGATGTCACTTAACGTTGCTAAATTTGGGACGCTTTTAATAGAGTGGAAGATAACCTTTAAAGGAATAAAGTATAAAATTACATTTAACTTTTAAAGAAATAAAGTATAAAATACTATTTAAAGGAATATCAGATCGTTTAAACTAAACCTATTATAGTACACATGTCAGTTCCTTATTTGCACTTTGGTGCTCGGACGGAATGAAACTTAATCTACCAGGAAATTCAAGCGAGTTATTATTTCGTTTTACTTCTGGCAGGTTTCGTAATACGTATCCATGGATTAACAAAACATAATTGTGAGTTATTGTTAATCCATGACGTATCGTAGTTCACCTCTATGGCAATCTTTATTAAAAAGAATAAAAATTAACTTTAAGTAACATAACATCTATTATACATATGGGTTTCAAAGAAGATTCTTTAAGGCTTCGAACCAATTAGAAAATCGCTTCATCGAAAAGTTGAAATTCACTATAATAAATAAATATATTTAAGTTTCCCGAAACGTTGTTGGTCTTTTTTACCTCTTCAACCCTGTTCAAATTCACCCCCTCGATCAGTTTAAAAAAATCCAAATTTGGAGGTATTTTAAATCTACAAAATAAAAGATAATGTCATGTAAACTTCAAATTAGAATAAAGTGCGAAGAAGTATAATTGAAAATAATAGACATGGTCTTACGCGAAAGCATGGGTGCAACCGTTTCAAAACCAGCCTGACTAGCATTACGGATTTTACAATTAGTTTACGAACGAAATAGACTTTCTTTACACATTTGTACAGAGAAACAGGAAGGTATTTCGAAACGACGATTAGGATAAAGGCTTTGGCCAATGAGTTTAATGCCATGGTTTATAAATCTAACAAAGTAGAAAGTATTAATTAAAAACAATTTGCTGTTTATTTAGGGAGTTAAGTTGATTCGTAGAACACAGAGGTTACGATGAAAGCCAATATCTGTTTTTATAACCCTACCGCGCAATGATTAAACGTGTTGCTACGTCCTTAAATAGTTTCAGCTCTTCAACCTGTAAATGGTGAAAGTAAATAACTAGTTTAGACGAGATCGAAGACTTTAGGTTATATAAAGGAATAGAAAACTGGAGACATGAAGATATGATTTTCAAGTGGATAATGGAGCATTGTACTTGTCAGGTAGATAAGTCTTATTATAAAGGTTTTTCAATAAAGACGTTTGCGAATTTATAGAATTTTTTATCCGAAAGCAAATAAGAAATGTCGCTGCATTTTAGCAGATCTGAGTTTGATTTTGAACCTAGTGAACTGTGAAACTGGAGTCATAAAAAATTGTTCAAAGGGTGCGAATTTGAATGATTATCGATCATATAGTACATATTTAGTTTTTGTACCAGATTTAAACAATATTTTACAATAAAATATTGCTAATTACAAGAAACTCTTGAAAGAAGTCGGTGAATTTAGGTCTTTATTTCTTTAACTGATTCTCGTTTGCTCGAGTGTGGGAAGAAGAGGTAAAAACGAAAGGAATTTTCGTGTTTTTTTAAAAAAAGCCTTTGCCGTAAAGATCTTTCCGTGGTTTTAAAATCGTCCAAGCATTAAGTTTAATAATCCTTAAGGTAAGCTAAGCACCTTGAGTAAGCCCATATTATTTGACTGGTTTTGACTCCCCCTTTTAAACTAAACCATTTCCACAGCTATCAAACTTAGGAAAACGTGGGATAAGTGAAAGGCTAATAAATAACACAAATTTTGCATTTTTGGAAGACTTTCCGTACCCAATGAAAAATGACTATCTAAGTCAGAAGATCAAGTCGTCGCTCAAACTGCATATCCTGACGTGGTCTTCAGAAGTGGATTTTGCAATACTGTCTACAGGGGCAAAAAGAAATATAAGTCGCGCTTAGCGTACATGTTCTTATCAGCCAGTTTACCACCCTTCATTGAGAAAACCGTGCAATATCGGTAAGTATGTTGAATTTGTAATATGGGTCAAATGGTCTGTTTCCGGTACTGCGCTACCATTACGTGAATATTTGCAGTGTAGCTTCGGATTGCTTTAATAATAATAGAATTGACACCAACTGATAAATTTTATAAAAAAGCCACGAAGAAAGTTTGATTCTTACACGGCTGGATTTAAGGAAGTGATATTCAGGAATTGCCTTAGGAAACGATATTCACCAACGTTCGGAGTAAAACTAAATTATATAACTGTTTCAGGATAGTTTGATCTTCCATGTGGGGTGGCTGAGTGGTTAGCACTTTAGCCTCGCAGCAAGAGGAGCCGGGTTCGATCCCAGCTAGTGGCACTGGGTGAAAATCCGGAACCACTCCTTCTGCGTAGAGTTTGTAAGTTCTCTCCCCACTGGTTAAAGGGGTTTTCCACCGAGATCTTCGGTTTCCCCTTCCCATCAAAACTTGCTGAGGTTAACGGTAATAGTTAGTGTAGCGAGCTGTTGGCTCGCGTGGCATGAAGGGCTTGCTACGCATTCTAACCCGGCCACCTGTTACTTGATCACGCACGAGCAACATTGCTTATGCGGTCGACGGTGGTGCCTTGGGTATTAGCTCTATTTAAAAAAAAAGTCCCCTAAACAATTTCGGGCCAGTGGCGTAAAAATAACGGAAACGTATCAGTAGGAGCGCCTGAAAATATTTCCCACATTTAATTAAACTCCTTTCAAATTCTAATTTCGCTATTGAAACTTACCCTATTTGAACGGGCAAAACCAACCAGCCAGTAAGCCAAAACGCATTATACCGGGTACTCCAATCAATATGCATCGTGAGCCAAAGTAGTTGTCTCTCGCTCTCCTTTGAATTTATTGTTGCAACGTGACCTCAAACGAAAATCTTCTGTCCGTGACAGAGATATTCCGGCCTCACATCCACGTTTGTTCCGATGAATGTATATAATATACTTTTTCTGTCAAACGAAATATATAATATTGTTTTGCTGCAATACGTGAGTTAAGTTTAATGAGTTTGTATTATAACTTAGAAGGTTACAGTTAACTGAAATAGTTTCTTGGTGAGCGGAAAATTGTTGGAAAGACTTTTTATTTTACAACACTTTTAGGTTTTTTTCTCAGAGAATTCGTATACGGGCTTACCATGGTTTTCGAGAGATAAACAATATGGCGTTGGTAGAAAACTTAAGGCACCAACGAACCCAAACGTAAAAAAACAAAACGGTTAAAAGAAAGACAGCGCAAGCGAAAAAATGCATGAAACAAGAAAGCGAAATAAAGCAAAAGCCAAGTTAAACGTGGGTCGGTCGACATGAAGGAATATTTAGAAAACATCAATATAAATATATTTTTAATATTGAGCGTTTTATTTCAACAGGAATAACACCCCCAAAAGCATCATACTCCTGAAAGATCAATTTGGCATCCGAAAAGAAATAAATTCATAACTTTTCCTAACGGTTTGACCGAAAAACTTGTAACGGTTCGGCCGACCTCTGCCAGATGTCGCCCCTCCCGCTACATGCTCGCTCATCTTTTTTTAAACGCAATGACGTCACAAGACGGCTCGTCAAATTAATATAAAAGAGGACAATACACGCGGTATTGTTAGAGTGGTGCTCTTATAGGAATTTTCAGTTCAGAGACGGGACGAGACAATTGAAATAAGTTACGAGTTAGTCAAATTAATTTACGTTTCAAGGAGCTATGTTCTCCAATCTAAAAATTGACGGACTTGATTTTATTGTAAGTTGACTTTTCCATTAAATATTATTTTTGATATTGTAACCCTGAGTCCTCGTTACTTACGTTTAAGCCTAGTGTAATATCTTCGAGCCCGACTTAAGTAATTAAATGTAAACCGAAGGCTTCGTAAATCCAGTTAAATATTTGTAATAGGGATTGAAGCCGGTTACAAACTAAATGCTAGTTATATTTAGAATCTCTTTTTCATATAACGAGTTCAAATATAATTTTCCTTAATAACGTTCAGTAGAGAGTACACTTATCAAGCCAACCGAGTACAACGCCCAACTCACGAATGATGTTGTTTTTCAAATGTTGCAATGGTAATAAAAATAATAATCAACTAGGCTAATACCCAAAGCACCACCTTAGGTATTAGTCATCAAGCGACTTTTAAAGCCAATAATTCAGGTGGCCGGGTCTACTTGTTAGTTAGTTTAGTCAATAAAACCTATTGCATTAAAAATAAATTAGACTTAAACAAGACACGCGCGTAAACATTGTAATAACATTTAATTGGGATGTAAATTATCTCCAATTTTAGTTCGTGAGCTTTCAAAGTGAGCTAGTCAAAGCAAAAATATATAGAAGCGAACCGTTAGTTTATTTAAAGCGATAACAAACTGCTGAAAATGTAAGTTTAAATGCTATTTGGAGTCTTGAAAGCTAAATTTTCTTTTGTAACTCTAAGCAGAGCTTCAAAATCAATCAATCCACTTTCCGAGATTAAAAAATTGACATAACGAGAAAGTTTCAGAGTAGCTTAGCGAAATTTTCCGAACCCCAATATAACCATTTATGATTTTTGATGCCTTCTGCTAAAATAAACCAATTAATAGAATGATATTCTCGGAGTGTTAGTATTTTCAACGATATTCACCAACGTTCGGAGTAAAACTAAATTATATAACTGTATAAGTTAGATATGACAATTCATCTTTCTCCCAAGATAGTTCGAGCTTCAGTGTCCGCTAAAACATTTTGGGCCAATCAAGTAAAAATATCGGAAACGTATCAGAAAAAGGCTATATTTGTTTCTTACATTTTTGCTTAGATTTAGTTTAAGATAGTGTAAGTCGGAATATTTTACGTATTTTTCCGATAAAGATTTATCATTCCATGATTCGTTTAATATATTGTTTGCAAATTTAAATAAAGCGGCATTTTCGCCTCATTTTTTCGAATCTAAAAGTAAAACTTAAACTCTAGACTATTATTCACTGATTAACAATGTAACACGATTAATGTTTTGTATTATGTTTACTGTTATTAGACATTTTATATTGATAAAAAGTTAACATTAAAAACCTTTAAAAAGTAAATTCCGATTTGCGGAAAATTTTCCACATTCTATTTTTCTGGAAAGTTAACAACACTAGTTTAAACGGTGAAAGGGAGTTTCAAACTTACAATTTGAAGGCACTTAAAAAGGAATTACCAGTTTTTTAAAACAAAAAAATGAATTCAAAGTTGACCAATGGGCGGTGATAGTGGTAGGGGTTTCAATAATTATCGATTTCCCCCGAACTAAGTTTAACAATCCAAAGCTGTTTAAAAAGACTTTAAAAGACAATTTTTGTTTTGTTGTTTCATTCGATAAATTATTTTATCTTACAATAAATATTTATTTTTAAATCGTCTAGGCTTATACCTAAGGCGCAACGCATAGAAGGGTGGTGGCGAGCCGTTCATGACACGTGAGTCAACAGCTTAATATACCGTTAAGCTAAACAAATTTTTATGGACCCGGGAAACCGAAGAGCTCAGAGAAAAACCCCTTTAACTGGCAGGAGGAGAACTTGCAAATTCAGTTATTTCGTGATTTTACCCAGGGCCACAAGCTCGGCTCTAACCCAGCTCCTGCGAAGCGACCTACCACTCCACTATAGCAAGAATGAATAAGCGCTTTAACCATCTTCCTGTTCTATTTAAATGCTTAAGACTACTACTATTAATTTAAACATATGGTAAAAAATTGATAAACCTAATACACCCTTAATTGGCCTAGACTATTTATTGTAAATAACTCAATTGTACAAAATGTTTTTTGGAGAAAAAAATTGATACATTTTTACGATTATGGGAATAAAACAAATAAACAGAAAAATAAACCATAAATCGAACCCTACTCACTTTTTTCATTTGATCATTTGCGACGCAATTTCATCAATTGGCAGTTTAACAAATGGTCAAAGTTATAAATGAAATGTACACGCTTTGAAATAATACATTCCAAATCAAGTATGAAAATAATCGAAGTCTCCCCGAAAACCGATGTTGTTTTGGCCGCTTGCTAGAAATACTTATCGTTCTCCCAGGAAATCGCCAAGAAGTAATATTTCCGAGATCCATGCAGGACCTGCAAGTGACTGTTTATATACTGCTTTTTAAAATAATGGCAATTTTTCACATTTACGGCAGCAACAAGCGTTCCCTTTAAAACAGGAACAGTAGCTTTTTTGATATAATGCGGCTTGCGAAAAACACGACTTTCTGTTCACAGGTTGCGGGTCCTGGTTCTCGGAAATATTACTTCTTGGCGATTTCCTTGGAGGATGATTTATTTAAACGCCTATTGCTTAATTCAGTTTTACGAAAAACGATTAGAAATCATCCGGAGCTAAAATGGGAAGAATTGAAAGGCAATCAAATAAACAGCTAAATGATATGTATTATAAGACTATTTTGTCACTAAAGAAAATTAAAAACCACTATTACGTAGTAAATTTTAAAAGTATTTAATTATGAATTAAAAATCATAATAAGTTTTATCTTCTAATACCATGCCGTTTTCTCTGAATTAAACATAATTTCTACTAATATTCACCATGGTAAATAATAAGTTTAATATAAAGAATTTTTTTCTTTAAACGTTATATTTTGTCACTGTTTTTCAGCGTTGTACAGCATTTCGACACTCAACAGATAGAACCATTTAACAGATTCCAGAACCGTAAATTTGTGTACCAAAACGATGCTGTCATTTTACCGAAACCGATAAAAAAAGCTTTCTTGGTGCCGATACTCCGAATATGGTGGCGCGGGATCGCATTCTCTTTCGTCGCTTTTGGTCTCGAAACTGTTTGTCATTTTATGGGGAAGAGGATGAGCATGTGCCAGAGCAAAGTAACACCAAACGACTGATCCAATACGTAACAAAATGACTGTAACAGTTGTTCTAAACTTATCTTCATTAGAGAGCTTATTTAATCAGCTATACTATTCAACATAACTAATTCCTTAAAGCATTTTATAGAATTTAATAATAAATAAGCTACGCGTTGAAGGAACCGCTTTTTTACCATTTCGAGTTAAAATGTAAATAATTAGTCAAACCTTAAAAACCAACTTTTTACCCAAATATAGATTACATTTTCGTTGCAAGTTACTTTCCAATTTTAGTGGCGTATTAACGTCTTATCATTTATTTAGACGATTTTTAGTTTTAACAGAGACATGTTTATTTTAAGAAAAAAAATTTCATTACAATGAAACGAAAAAAGTAAACAAAACATATAACTGGGGCTAAAGAGTGGTTTTTCTTGCTGGGTATAAAGATTTATATGCGAGTGATTCGTTTCGCGGCTCATTAATTCTGGATGATTACTGAAATTCAAAACGTGAAAAAAGAGATAACCGCTGCTAAATGTAGTTTTATGCAAATAAACGCTTGTAAAATATCTTGGTTTTGAAACTTGACCTTCAAATCCAGAAGCTGAGACCATCCCTTAAATAAACCTGATCAGTTTAAAAATATTTATCCAGCTTTAGCCACTTTTTTTTTCTTGACACTACTTTCAAGCGACATTTTTGTTTATTTGGACTGGATATTCATCACAATACAGTCACCAAACGATACGTTTTTAATGCCTTTCTTATTTTCAGATAGGTTTATAATAGTCAGAGTGCGAAAAACGAGGGCATACGCAGCACTTAATTTTTTGAATACCATATTCGCTTTTTTGCAGAGGCCACACGACGTCACAAGTTCAAGGAGAACAGTTGGGGACACAAAAAATCTAAACACTTATAAAATTAATAATTATGAAAAGTTAATTTTGTACTACTTCTAAAAGGATATTTCCTTATATATGCCCAAACACATATTTCACAAAAATCATATTTTAAAAAACTAATAATTAAATTTTGGAAGAAAATGTATCAATAGCTATTAAAAATGTAGATATGGCACGTTTTAAATAATTTGAAAATGTGGCTAAGAGCGTATTATAAATTTTTATGTGTAAAGGCAACGTTCTATTAGCCCTATCTGTACACAAAGTAGGCATTCTACAAAATTGCTTGGGAAATGTTGTCGGTTTATAATCAGAGATAATTAAAAAGATATATGGAAAAAGCCTAGTCTATCCCTATTAAACCCTATTGTGGCGCGGCTCTTTCGGGGGGTGAAGACACAATATCAACGTAAATAAAAAAGTGTACAAGTAGTGTAAAAGTGAGAGTTACGGACTTCTGGGTGGAAATTTCCCAATGGGTTTGTACGGGGTGCCTTTTTTTCTTATAGGGGTTAGTAACGTGATAGAGGTCCGGGACAGAACGATGCCCCGGATTTCAACCGCGATAGAAAGAAGCGGCTTGTTTAAACGCGCGTTTCCTCGGTACGGAGTGGGAGTTTACGGAAATACCCAATGGGTTATGGCAAGGGGTCCGTTAACAAAGTACGGGTCAGCATCGAGAATACGAGAGCGACCGTCGAAAACGCGTAGGGGCCAGCGGAGCCCCCCGGAGATTTATTGACGTGGTGCAATAAGGAAGCGGAATAGCGGTCGGTGATAAAACGAGGTCATGCTTTTCATCCGCGCCAGAAAGAAGAGATTTGTTGATACACGTGTTTAATCGATACGGGATGTGTATATACGATGAGAGTAGCGATATTACGACCAATAATGCAGGCTATTCTGCAAAATTAAAAATGACCAAAAAATATCGTTCCGTCAAAAATGGCCATGCGCATGTCGAGAAGGGGTGGATATCGAAATATAGACCTATCGATTGTGTAAGTAGTGTATCAGATTTGTAGCCAGGTGTACCGCAAACAGAGTGCACACCACCGGAGGTCCTCATCCAGCGTCCACAGCCAAGGCAGCAAGAGAAACCGACCGCTAACGGTCGCACTATCGACGCAAGCTGCTCAACCCAGTGGGAATAAGAGCTGATGCTCTAGCATCGGATGCCAGCACCCTACCTACGTAGGTAAGGAGCCAAGAGAGTAGTGGCAGTATGTTACGCTTATCCGGTATTTTGGTGACGAAATGTAACATTATTATAAAGTATATTTATACAGTCAGCGCGAAATCGTTATTTCACTGTATATAATGGATTGATTAATAAATAAGGTTATAATGATTGACGCATCTTCACCCTGGGACCTCCTTAAAAAAAGGTTGTCAGTCACATACTTACGGTACGGATTTATATAACATGTTTTATACATTTACCCTCACGAACTTCCGTTTAGCTAAGCCTAACGGCACGTGCTAAGTGTAGATGTTGGGAAAATAATAGAGCGTGCTTCAAAGAGTAAACATTAAATAATTAATTAAAATTAGACACCAGTTAACACCAACAATTTTTCAAACAGAAAAATATTTTAAAATGTTTCTTTAACTAAGGCTACAAATTTTCCATTAATGAGTGCATGAATTTCAATCAACAATAATAAACTTAAATTCGGCTGCATGTGGCTATTTTCATTGGGAATTCGTAGCTTGGAATTTATGGTAATCCAGAAATAAAGTAAATTTTCCCACGTTATTTAAATCATTAGACATTTAATTTATTTTTTTAAATTTACTGAGCTATTTTTGCTCAAGTCACTAATGAAAAACTAGGAAATGATGGCTCGGTACGAAGTAAGGGAACCTGCTATTTGTAATGTTTTATTTGAAGAATTGAGCTGGGTCATCAACACTAGGACTCTCCAGAATTGGGAATGACTTTATTTCGGTTATTATATTAAAGATTTACAACGTTGCAACAGATCATGGATTACAAAAATTGGTGTAGTCTTCGGTAACAGCTAGCAGGATTCACTATGTCGCTTCCATTGGACTACTGAGGACACGTATGTTGATTTCGAAACGCTACGACAAAATCAACAAATATAAAGCTATAGTGATCTTATCGAGTCGTGTAAAAATTGAGCTTCAGTGGCCTTTTTATTGGAAGAGGTGTTGGGAGGGAGCCCCAAAGGTTGGAGGGACAATTCCTGCCTGAGGAATGTGATTTTTACTCTACGGTATGTAACATATGCGCACAGATTTCCTACATTAAAAAATAATTATTATGTTTTAATTTTTCCTGAGCAATTAAATAAAATTTATTTCATTTGAAATGATTAGCTTTACTGACAAAAAAGAAAATTTCCCTTTACAGTGGTGTGAACTAATTCCATGGATAAACCACTCTTTTATGAAAAAAATATTGAGAAATGAATTAGAAATATTGAAAAAACTAAAATTTAACCTACACTTTTGTCGTAAGTAATGAGAGCTAGATATAAGCAATTAGGGGATTTTAAAATTTAGAATACGTTGCCATGTTAGGGTATAAAAGCGGGTAAATAAGTAAGCTATACCTCACAATGAAAAGGTCACGCGTAAAAGCGTAATTTTGAAATCGGGCAATTTGAGCATTTTCGAAGTAATGAGGGCTAGATATAAGCAATTTCAGCACTTTTTATTAATGGTTTTAACCGGTTTAATCTACCGGTTAATTTTTAAAAAGCCGTTTTTTTTTCAACCCTGGCCGGGTTACAATGCATAGGAGCTAGGTGGTGGTAAGCCCTTCATGCCACGCGAGCCAACAGCTCCCTACACTAACTATTAACGTTAACCTCTACAAGTTCCGGTGATATAGAGCACTTATTTAGTATCGTTGGATATTTGCAAAAAGCAAGGAGATCGAGATTATCTCCAAGAAGTTGGAACAATCTTATTTCGAGAACACCGATTAGGAGAATTGGGAAAAACGATGCCTCAGAAATTCTAAAACATTAAGATTGTATTGTTTCCTTCTTTCCTCACCGTATAATTCATGTATGGTGGTAGAAGGTGAGTTCTAGTTTAATTGGAATAAAAAATCTGTAACGTAGGTAATAATGTCATAGAACATTTATTGATTACAAATGAACTGTAGAATTCCATTCTCAAAACTATTTAGGAAACACCGTTTAATTCTATGGTGATGAAACGTTACTCAACAATGCCAAAAATATGATGTGCTTTATGTGACTAGTGATACCAAAGTCCCTAAGCATTGAATTTCAAAGCACTTGAATTCATTAAGTGATTTTAATTTCATTAAAAGTTTTATTTTGTTCATAGCGTTTCTTGGTTTTTATTCATTTAAATAGTTTTAAAAATGATGGGATTTCATTATGAAAATTCATAATTTGCCTTCCGTCGTTTGAAATAATATTCAAAAAAATTAAAATAGAAAAAGAAGAAAATAAACGGTTTATGTGCATCACTGTTGCTATGAAACCTTTATTGGTTAAATTCGTGCTCAAACTGAAATGACTAAAGCGCATGCGCGATAAGGGGATAAGCAATTGAAGCAATTGAAACTAAAACGTTTAGTGATCATACATTTGAGTTGCTAGGTATGACACCATCAGAACTAAGCAATTTAAGTAACTAGTCAATGGTAAGAGCTTAGTTACTGAAATTTCTAGTCCGAGTGTATATTAGATTTTACCAAATTATTTAAGTGAAACGAAAGGGGCGTCACTAAGCCTTGGCTCAAAATGTGAAGATGATAACGTTTGACACACATTCAGTGCTTTCGCAATGGGGAATTACGTTTATTCGCCGATTTCCTCTGATAAAGGGTTTATAACAAACTGTTCTGCTTTTAAATGGAGCGGTATATCCCCGTATTTAATTAATTCGAGATCAGATAGTGTTTTTTATCACGAGTGTTTATAAAAATCATAATTTGAATTATGAATCAAAGCCCGAGTGATATAATTAGTTTCTTTTGATCACATATTGAAGATAAAATTGACACATTTGTTCTTAAAGTCATTCGCTTAGTTTTGACAAAAAATTGATATAATGACGTATTGGCAATTAAAAAACAAAGAAGACTTAAATATTAACGAACAAGATGCAAAATCAAACCTAGAAAAACGGTTAAACACTGAAGAAAAGAACATATTGCAAGAATATTGTGGTGGAAATTTTGATAAAGACCCATTCCGAAATGAAACTAGGGGTAATACAATTATAACAAAAACAGTTCTTCGAACTGAAAAAAACAGTTTAGAGCTCGTTAGAGGTGCGGCCTTAAAGGGACATATATTATTTTTTATTGTTGATTAATTTGCCATATTAATTGAAATAGCATTAAAAATTACTGCTGTGAACAACAGAATGACGTCATTCTGCTTTCAAATCACAGTATCCATATTTATATTTATTTTCTTCACTACTCATTTAACATTAAAATTTTAAAATTTATTATTATTAGTTTATTAGTTATTTATTGCAGTAATCTGCAACAAAAAATAAACTTATAATAAAAATAAATTTTAAATTTTAATTTTAAATGAGTAGTGAAGAAAATAAATATAAATATGGATACCTTTGTGGGCAAAATTTGACCAAAGATTTTGTGTTCAAAATTGGAGGAGCAGTGGACTGTGATTTGAAAGCAGAATGACGTCATTCTGTTGTTCACAGGAGTAATTTTTAATACTATTTCAATTAATTTGATAAATTAATCAACAAAAAAAATATGTCTCTTTAAGGCCACACCTCTAACGAGCTCTTAACTGTTTTTTTTTTCAGTTCGAAGAACTGTTTTTGTTATAATATATGCCCATTTATGAGAAGTGGTGGTTTAGAAAATTGGGTAGAGTCACTCTTGTAATTTTTTTATAAAAATATTAAAAATGAAATGTTTGTATCAATAAAAATTTGTCGATAATTGAGCCAGTTTTTCAAAAAACAAGGAAACAAAAATAAATTTTTGTAATATGAATCGTGTACCCGTGTGTAGGTGCTGTTTGCTCAGATTTAAAGAGTGTAATTTAATATTTTTAACAATATTTTTGGAAATACTACTGAAATTAAATACTATTATAAATAATTATAAGTGGAAAATATAGCAATTACAAAATTCTTAGTTAATTTTTTGTTACTAGATGGCGGTATAAAAATTGAATTAAATGTTCAAACTAAAATTTTAAATACTAATAAATTTAAACACCATTATGAATAATCAATTTATATTAAGTTAAAAATACAATAATTCCGAAATTCTTAGTTAGATTAAGTGAAAAATACAACAATTCCAAAATTCTTAGTTATTTTTTATACGAGATGGCGTTGGGAGCCTAAAATGTATGAAAATGACAAGAGAATGAATTCGAGGAATTTAAGTAATATTATTCGAGGAATTTAAGTAATATTATTCGAGGAATTTAAGTAATATTATTCGAGGAATTTAAGTAATATAATTTATTTGATATAAAAATAAGAGAAAATGTTCAAACTGAATGTAAAATGAAAATGAAATTTTTTTAACGGAAGCGAGATTCGATATTTCACCCGTTCGCTCCAAAGTGCGCGTCCTTAACCTTTACACCGGCCTCTCCGATGAGTCAATTATTTAAAAAGTAAAATACAGAGAACGCGGCTCCCGCTTTCTTCGTAATTTTCTATGTTTTAAATACTTCATTTTTTGACGGTGTTAACTAACTAAATAGTAAAATGTGTATATCGAATCTCGAGCTCCGAAATGCAAGGAATCCACATCTGGTCTCAGAATTAAAATCGGGAGAGTGGTTGATTTTATAATCACCAGCAAAAAATAACGGGCGACTTTAAATTTTTAACAGTGTTTCGATGTTTTAAATTGTTTGACGGTGTTAACTATTTAAATAGGAAAATGTGCATATCGAGGGCACTGCTACGAAATCCAAATCTGGTCTCCAAATTAAAATCGGGCGAGTGGTTGATTTTATAATCACCAGCAAAAATAATGGGTGACTTTAAAGTTTCGATTCGCAGATCCGTCCCGATCGTGTCCACGTTAAGTTGACGTGACGCGGATTACCCCGTTTAGGGCTGCCTTAAAAAGCGGAGTATAATAACCAGTGAAAATCCCAAAGATTACTACATTACGATGTTTCCAACCTTAAAAGGCGTCTGGAGTCGATGATACGATGTGAATGTGATAAAGCCGTTTTTGACAGAAAAATAAGTTTGGATTTACAAGAAGAAGCGCAAGAAGTAGTTGCAGAAACGCTTATTTCTAAACTAGTCATAATGAATAATGGCAATGAAAACGGTGCTGAAGCTGAATGTGTAAATAAATTCCAGTGCAAATGTTTCTTGTGTGAATTAAGTAAAATCATTTCTGTACACTGGAAGGTTACCAGATGTAATCTACCAAATATTAATTGTCATTTGCTAACGCACGATTTAACGGGTTCCAAAAATGTCAAAATCTTAATTATTGTTACGTCATAGCTCTGTTGTATAACCTTTTTATCATTTTAACGCTTATCAATATTTTTCACGATATTAGCTATTTTTTAAATGACTACATAAAGTTAATTATTTTTTAATTTTTGTATATAAACTTAACATTACTTATGTATCGGGAGTTACAGTCATTCGTCCATCAATTATGTAAGCATCCTACTCTCTTAATAAAAAGATTAGTTTAACTTAAACCCATTGGTATCACTTTATTTTAATCTTCGTTGCTGTCACGAACATCTTTTTGGTCCGTCGAGCCGGATATAAATCACCAAGCGGTTAATCCGTCAAATGAATCGTTAAGACCAGTATCCTTTATCGTGAGACGCAGCTACGCAAGTTTGAATTCAGTCATCTATCAACGGTGGTTAACTTCAATCTTCAAATGGATCCGTACCTCATCAGGAGACGAACAGTCAAGGGTCAAATAACCAGACTTGAGACGGTGAAGACAAATCATGCCATCACACCGATAATACCAGCAGCAGTTACGCTGTATAAAGACAAGGCTAATACACTTGCTCACGAATTGGACGACGTACATGCAAACATCGTTAACAGGTGCCCGTCAACGGACTTTGAAACACATGAGACAGAGTACAACGATCTCGTCACTCGCATGGAAGATCTGGTTGTATTCTTCACTTTTCTCAGCAATCAAGTACCAATAGTGAGAGCGACTAGTCAACCCACAGCAGATATCAAGCTGCCAAAACTGGAATTACCTGTCTTCGGAGGAAATTATATCGATTGGTTTCCTTTCCATGACCTGTTTACTGCCACGGTCCACAATAATGCAGCACTATCCAACGCTCAAAAGTTTCAATATCTGAAGTCTACTCTCCGTGGCGAAGCAGCGTTACTGATTCATTCGATACCAGTCACGGATGGTAACTATACCGAGGCTTGGGATATATTACTTAACCGTTTTAACAATACTAGAGAGATCATAAATGCTCATGTCAAACGGTTATTCAATCAACCTTCAGTTAAAGACGAATCGGCAACAGCCTTGAGACGATTGATTGACACTAGCGCTGAATGCATACGAGCATTAAAGGTCTTAAACGAGCCAGTTCAATATTGGGATGCGATGCTGTTACACATAATTGGAGAGAAACTTGACCAGGAATCCAGACGGCAGTGGGAGTTATCGCTAAAAGGAACCGCAAAGCCAAAATACGAGGATTTAACAACATTCCTCGAACAAAGAGCCAGGGCCCTAGCTGCCTCCCAACCGTCAAGCAATATAAAGATAAAGACGTTGGCGTTTCCCAAGAAAAATCCATTATCACACCATGGTTCAATTCAAGACAACGTCTGTCCTATCTGCAGTGAACAGCATCCCTCCTTCAGATGTCCATCATTACTCAAAGCCAATCACGAAACCCGTTGGAGACGGGTAAAAACACATTCACTTTGTTTTAACTGCTTAAAGGGAGACCATGTTAGCAGCAACTGCAAAGCCGGAAGCTGTCGAAAATGTAAGGCGAAGCACAATACGCTTTTACATGCCGAATTGCAAGAGAATTCCTCGATTCAAGAAAGATCGAATGGAGACATCGTCGTTCATGTGTCACGACCAAAATCAGGACCTGCTCAAGTCATATTGCCAATAGCTATGGTTCAAATCCAAGGAAGTCAAGGCAGTACTTGGTCCAGTCGAGCTCTGATAGACTCTGGTTCACAAGCAAGTTTCGTGTCTGAACAACTCATGCATAAACTAAAACTTAGACGGAATTATCAAAATATACAGATAGGAGGAATCAGTGCCACTGGTATCACTCATTCAAGAGGTGGTACAACGCTGAACTTGGGCTCTCACACAAACGCCAATTTCCATATCACTGTCCCAGTACTTATTCTCAAGAACGTGACGGAAAGACTTCCCAACTTCACCTTCAATATCCAAGACTGGTCTCATTTCAAAGGTCTAAAGCTGGCAGATCCCACGTTCCACGTATCAGGTTCAATCGATCTCTTGCTAGGAGCTGATGTCTACTTGGACTTAATTGAAGATGGAAAACTCTCGGGAAAACCTGGACTTCCTGGCGCTTTCAACACCGTATTTGGCTGGGTGGTAGCTGGAACTCTTGGAGGTTACGAGATCAAGACAACATCTTCAATCAAAATCAACCATTGCAGCCTCGAACAGCAACTCGCCAAATTTTGGGAAATAGAAGAGCTAGCCCCGAGACCACTTTTTACCTCCATCGAACGACAATGCGAAGCTCACTTTCAAGATACAGTCATTCGAGATCCCAAAGGAAGATTTATCGTCAGATTACCGATGAAAACTAACAAAGAGAAATTCGGTGAATCACGATCCATAGCCTTACGACGATTTCAATACATCGAAAGACGACTACGAGCTAATCCTGAAATCTACAACAAATACAAAGAATTCATGGATGAGTATCAGACTTTAAATCATATGGAATTGGTACCCACTAATCATCTCCAGGATGACAACGCTTATTACTTACCACATCATGCAATATTCAAAGAGTCAAGTTCTACCACGAAGACCCGGGTCGTATTTGATGGCTCGGCAAAGATGGCGAATGGAATTTCCCTAAATGACGTTCTTCTCGTGGGACCGAAATTGCAAGACGATTTGGTGAACTTATTAATAAGATTCAGGAGTCATGCCGTAGCATTAACCGCAGATATCGAGAAAATGTATCGGCAGATATTGGTTGCCCCGGCAGATCTTCGCTACCAACGTATTCTCTGGCGACGACAGAAGGAAGATCCCATTCGAGATTATCAACTGAAGACTGTAACATACGGGACATCAGCGGCACCCTATCTCGCTACAAAAGTTTTGCAACAATTATCCGAAGATGTCAAGTCCAATTATCCATTAGCGGCTCAAGCGTTGCGAGAAGATTTTTATATGGACGATCTCTTATCTGGTACTGACGATACCAATACAGCGATTAAACTACGAGAGGAATTAAATATAGCAACGAATCAAGCTGGACTCCCATTGCGAAAATGGGCCTCAAACGATTCCCGTCTCCTGGAAACCATTCCGTCCGACCTACGAGAAACTCTAGTTCCTCTAAACATGGATAATGCAGAATCAATTCTTACCTTGGGATTGCAATGGACTCCAGCGTCAGATGTCTTATCCTTTTCTGTCAAGTCACCAAAGTCACGACTAAAAGTCACTAAACGCACTATGCTGTCTGACACGGCCAAAGTGTTCGACCCGTTGGGTCTCCTAACACCAGTCCTCGTTCGAGCAAAGATTCTTTTACAAAAAATGTGGCAAATTAAGATTGGTTGGGATCAAGAACTACCCGAAAATATCGTTCAAAGATGGGACACGTTCAGAGAAGACTTAACCATGATCGAAAAACTACGTATTCATCGACATATCGGTCAAGTACACATCAAGAAGTCGAGTCTTCATGGTTTCTGTGACGCCTCAGAGACAGCTTATGCAGCAACGGTGTATCTGAAGACTACAACTTACTTTGGAACGACTAAGGTTCGACTGATCATCGCTAAAACCAGGGTCGCTCCTCTAAAGCAAATTACACTGCCCAGACTGGAACTTTGCGCTACGGTACTTCTCGCTCGACTCCTTTTGATCGTACAACAGTCTCTTCGTCAACCCATAGCGGAAGTTTATGGCTGGAGTGATAGCAAGATTGTACTGTCATGGCTAGCATCGACTCCTCAGCGATGGAAGACCTTTGTCGCAAACAGAGTTTCTGAAGTTCAGAACGTAAAGCCCTCAATTCAATGGCATCATGTTCCTGGTATATCCAACCCATCTGACTGTGCTTCCCGTGGAATCGAAGCAAAGGATCTCCTTAATCATTCATTATGGTGGAATGGTCCAAACTGGCTTAAAAACAATGTTCCATACGATAACGAACAATCTACTAGAGATGATCCTGAATGCAGTATCGAAGAAAGAATCCACACGGTCACCGTCATGCAGTGTAGCCTAGATCAGAGCCTTCTCCAGAAATACTCGTCGTTAACCACGGTACTCCACGTAACGGCGTATATCCAGAGGTTCAGTCGCAACTCCAGAACAACTAGAGACCAGAGAGAGATGGGACCATTGACGAAAGATGAAATTGAGTTGTCCCTTAACCATTGGATCAAACTTGCTCAGATGAACGAGTTTCGCGACGAAATTAAGCAATTAACAGCCAAGAAACCATTGTCCTCAAAGAGTAAAATCCTGACGTTGACACCCTTCCTCGACCAAGCCGGCCTATTAAGAGTTGGAGGACGCATCCGGAACGCTAAAATCTCTCTGGATCAGATCCATCCAGTCATTCTTCCACGGAAACACAGATTTACCGATCTCGTCATTCAGCAAGAACATCTCAAAACCCTTCATGGTGGGCCTCAACTTATCATGGCGTCACTACAATCAAGATACTGGATTCTGAACTCCCGTGACGCTGTCCGGTTGCACGTTCGCAAATGTATGCGATTCGTCCGTCAACAAGCACGTACAATCAGTCAACTAATGGGAGATCTACCATCAAATCGAGTCAATCCCGGTAGAGCGTTCCTGAAATGCGGAGTGGACTACGCCGGACCCTTCCATCTTAAAGTTTTGAAAGGCAGAGGATGCAAGGGTTTCAAAGGCTACATCGCACTTTTTGCATGCTTTACTACAAGAGCTCTACACTTAGAACTCGTGAGTGACATGTCAACCGAGGCCTTCCTAGCTGCATTCAAAAGATTCACCTCTCGCCGAGGAAGATGTACAGATATCTATAGCGACAATGGTTCAAATTTCATAGGCGCTAGCAAGGAGTTGAAGGATTTCGAAAAAACTATCAACACTACTACGACAGATCAGTCCCTTGCTAGATGGATGAGCGACGAGGGCGTTGTCTGGCCCTTTAATCCTCCAGCAGCTCCACACTTCGGCGGACTCTGGGAAGCCGGCGTAAAGTCGGTTAAGTTCCACTTAAAAAGAGTCATCAGCGAATCCCGTCTGACGTATGAGGAGATGCAGACCCTGCTTTGTCAAGTGGAAGCGTGTCTCAATTCTCGCCCGCTTACCTCAATGTCCGCAGATCCAACCGATCTCGCTGTATTAACTCCTGGTCATTTCCTGATTGGCAGTGCTCTGACGGCCATACCAGAACCGGACTTCACATCGACCAAAATCAACCGCTTATCCCGATGGCAGCTTTCACAACAACTACTACAGCATTTTTGGAGGCGTTGGCAAGCCGAATACCTATCGAGACTTCAACAACGACCCAAATGGGCGAAACCCTCCCGAAACCTACAGATTGGAGATCTCGTATTATTAAAGGAACAACTTCCACCAACAAAATAGAAAATGGGACGAGTCATTCAAGTGCATCCAGGATCTGATCAACTGGTCCGTGTTGTCACAGTAAAGACCGCAGGCAACGAGCTGAAACGTCCAGTCACTAAACTTTGCCAATTACCATTGGACTAGCAACCGTAAAGAAGTAACCTTCAGTAATATTAAAATTTAACATTTTAAGGTGGCCGGAATGTTACGTCATAGTTCTGTTGTATAACCTTTTTATCATTTTAACGCTTATCAATATTTTTCACGATATTAGCTATTTTTTAAATGACTACATAAAGTTAATTATTTTTTAATTTTTGTATATAAACTTAACATTACTTATGTATCGGGAGTTACAGTCATTCGTCCATCAATTATGTAAGCATCCTACTCTCTTAATAAAAAGATTAGTTTAACTTAAACCCATTGGTATCACTTTATTTTAATCTTCGTTGCTGTCACGAACAATTATAGTACTTATTGCATGAACCATATTACTTCTATAACTACATTTCTTTCGTCATTACATCAGATGGGTTTAAATCCAACACCTATGTATCATTCGCTTTTGGAGTATATTACAATTCTAATGAAATCTTCTATGAACAATATAATCTACCTCCTCATGCTGATATATTGAACGTGGAACCAGGGGCGTACCGAAGAGAGTACGTTTGGGGGGGGGGGTAAGTAAAAAACAAAGTTTGACAAGTCGTCTAAGTTTGGATTGTTACGGTAGATTTCCATTTAAATGTTTCATTAAAATTATACAATTATGTACCTTGAAAGTTATAGATATCGCCACCCGCATACTGATAGAGTTGACGGCTAAGTGTGCCGACTCGAAATTTCAGAATTTGTTTCGCGAAACCAGGGAGCACTTAACAGATGGAAAGGCAATGAGTCAATGACTCAGCGGAGAGCGTCCGAAAATACCTTCTCGCTCGTTTCTAAACGCGCAGGCTTATTTTACCTTTGCGCATGCGCGCGCTTCGAATAAGTTGCGTACTTATATTGATAGCGTAATTCGGACTTCGCGGTTCTCAAGGGCATTGTAATTGCTGACAATTTTGACAGCGCTAACAATGCCTGACTTCATCCTTCTACATGGAGAGGTCGGGAGAGCAGGGAACACTTAACACGTGGCGCAGTACATCACTCGCGCCTGCGCTTTACGGTATAGAGCCTGATATTTGGCGAAGCGGGAGAAGGAAAATTAAGTCGGGTTTTTAACGTTGCGCTGTTTTTCCCTCTGTTCAGTGTTCTTTCCCGAACGCGCCTATGTCATTCTAGCGGTACTATTATCAATTCAATGGCGAAAACGGCTCACCGTCTAGTTATAGTGACTAGTGAGTGAAGCATTTGCGTACTCTCTTTATATATAAAGCGAGATACACGAAGAAGAAAAAAGAGATTGAACGATGCTACAGCAATTTAAAAATCCCATCAAACCCGCTTACTATTTTCTCGTCGTGTATCCCGCTGTAATAAAAAATAGATACATTTCATCCTGACAAATACTAGTTGTTTAACTGAACTGCTTTGAATAACTGGAATTATTCATACCCAAATATAACCAAAGAGTATAAAAACTACGTAACCTAATGACGGTCGAAAGCAGTAAAGGAAGTTGTAGCAACCGGGGGGGAAGGCACTCAGTGAATTGGCACTTCAAATTTCGGTACCGCAGCGCCACTACGGCAGTTTTTAGTACAATAAATAATAATACCGGAGAAAAATGGCAGTTACGGGGTTGCGGAGGTGCTAAATTTGGCATTTTGGATATTTAATTGTCTAATATCTGTCAATTCAAAAAAGTGACAGTAATTGGTTACTGTTTCGTGATTTATTAGTTAGAATTTGTGGATTCGTTGCTTCGGTGTTTATTTTCAAAAAGTGAAGAATAAGGCGTTTGTTCTCTAACGTTGCCAAGTCCTTAAGGAATTTTCAAGAATGTTGAACTAAATCAAAATGATTGCCACTTAAAACTGCCGTAGTGGCACTGCGGTACCGAAATTTAAAGTGCAAATTCACTGAGTGCCTTCCCCCCCGGTTGCTACAACTTCCTTTACTGCTTTCGACCGTCATTATATCTCTAGGTTACGTAGTTTTTATACTCTTTGATATAACATAAACAATTCAAACACTTATTACTGAAATATTAACGTAATAACAACCGACACTGTATCACACGTTATCTTGACCCAACGTAACTAGGAATATTGGCTTATAAAATTTTCACTTTTCTAAAGAATATCACTATAATATTCACGACTTACCTAATTTACCCTAAGTAAAAATACATGTAACATCGCCTATAGAAATTAAAACTATGTATTATTATAAATTTTATACAGATTGCCAAATTTAACGTAGAAAATTAACACTGAAATAATAACGAACAACCGATATTCTCTATCACGCGTCTATCTGCCTTTGAATTTTATTAGGTGCTTAAGGAAAAATTACTATTTAAAAAGCTTTTACCACAAGGCTAAACTAAAGTTCCGACACACTAGCTGCCTAGCATAAGGAGAAGCAACTATATAGAAATGTAAAACATAGTTAATGACTTTAGGGAAGTAAATTGCTGGGAAATTCTAAATGATTTGTTGCAACATCGTTTACCATCGATTTAGTAGTTTTTAATTAACTAACATGTTTTACAATTTTCATTTTGCCAAGTCCACCTCGATTTTCCCACTCTACAAAGCTTTGGGGGGGAGTCTCCCCCCGGTCCCCCCAAAGGTACGTCCCTTTTGTGATCATCCGTTATAATTATAATGATAGTCTATCCTCTTTTTCGGTTATTCAGAATCCTTCCAATACTACTACCATAGCTAATAAAATCAAAAACATATTCATCCTAACGATAACATAAATCTTCTAGCGACAAGGGTCGCTACACGTTGGAATTTATGCCGTCTGATTCTTTCAATGTATCTACTTTCGATTACTACTTTTCCAACGCTTTAGTCACGCAGCGTATTCTCACTTTTTTTTCAATCTAATTTTTCTCGTGTTACCCTAGAATCGTGGAGCCCTAGCTCGTCGGTTCGTGACTGGTACGCGCTGCCTGACCATTTGAAGTGTCTGCCTCAGCCGAAGTTCGGCCCGGCACTTCGGGAGTTCCTCGGTTTGCCATAAGTGCCTCTGTGTGTTTAATGATCATTTCATTTTACGTCAGTTTACGTTACTTTTCTTGTAAATCTGACTATTCTTGTTAATCTGACTGTATATACTTTTTTTCTGTATGTCTGCATTAAGTCACTACTATGTACCTTATCTTTTCTGGCGTGATGGGCACCGCCTTTTGCCAGTTAATAAAACTTTAGAACTTGAGTTTGCCGATTCCAAAAGTTAACATCGCTTCCGCGCCACCCCATAGAGCACAGCACTGTCGGTTAGTAGTCGGTTAAGAGTCTGTTAGTCGGATTAGAGTCGGGTCGGTTTTCCCGACTGCAGGCGACTCAAGCCCGACATATGAAATATTTGGTCCAATTTTCCTACACTTAGCCGTCTGTTATTTAAATAGTTATGGAAGAGTAGGGTTTCCCGACAGCCAGTTTCAGATAAGTTGCATGTGCCGAGTTTTTCCAGTGCTAATAAGGAATCCTTTTTATAGCCGTGAATACCGACCTATATGTTTTTAACGTGTATACAATTTTGGTCCAATATTCCTACTCTTTGCAGTCTGTTGTTTAAATAGATAGGTTGCAGAATTATTATACGGAAACTACTCTATACACTCTTTTTTATTATCTTTTACTGGGCGCTGCCATATGTTTTCCTTATCCTTTTCACCCCCACTCTGCCATTTCCTGGAACCAGTTTTAGCGCACGCTTTAACAATCACGGAATCTACAGAATTGCGGGAACCATACGCCTCTGGCTTTTATCAGTTATCACTGTTACAAATTATTCAAATGAATGACCCTTTTTCGTTGTTAATGTTTATTTCATTTAATTTTTTGTAATATATGTCGGGTTAATATGTACATTTCTTTCGTAATAACCATGATAGATGAAAAGTTTAAACACCTAATTCTTGGTAAGAAAAGATAATCCAAAATATTACGCATTTTTATTTGGAAAATTATAAACCTAATGTTTAGATAGATGATGGTACAGTTTTACCACAAAGTATGTCAGTTACATGTCATATCTCCATAATATGCCTTTACATCAAATTATTGACAAGAATGGAAAAAGGCCAAATTTTTAATTATTTATTTGATCAAAAAGGCTGTGATTTCAAGAACATAAACTGCAAAAAAAGAATCACTTTCTACAATTACTTAGAAAGTGGCGAGTGGATGGATGCAAATTCTATGTTACCAAACCTTAGAAGGATATACTTTTTTCTAAATATTTAGTTTCTCCATCTCAAGCTTTATCAAACCAACCGCATAAAGTTTGGGAGTGTACAAGAATATCAGGCCAAGTTATAAAAGGCTGTTGCTCATGAATGGCCGGCTCAGGAAAAACATGCAGCCATGTCGGTGCATTGCTGTGGAAAATAGAAATGGCCAAAAGTAAAAATTTAGTTGGCAGTGCATGCACTGCTATAAAAAATATCTGAAATTTCGGTACCAAACGGAACATAGAGCTAGCTTTGATAAAAAAGGTAATTTTTTCAAAAAAACCTCAGCAGCACGATTAAGTGGTCCTTCATACCGAAAAGGTAAATATAGGTAAAAACAACTTTCAAGTTAAACCAATATTACTCACACGAACAAATTGTTGAAATTTTAATGAACGTTAATGATACGATTTTTAACTCTATTATTAAAGCTACCATACCATCTACAGCCACATATGAGAAACCAAATGTGCAATTACTTCACGATCATTCTAATGAACTTAATCTGCCGAAATTTTATCAGAAGTATATTGATATATCTGAAAATAAAATTGCTGAAGTAAATTCAAAAACTATGAATCAGCTTCTATTTAAGATGAGATGAAACTTCTCTCCCCCCTCTACCTTTAACAGTGCTTCGAGAGCGTAGAATATAATGGTCCGTTTTTGCGCGCGGGGATTTTTAATTCCCCTTAGGTTTTCCTCGCAAAAACGCTGAGGCCATGTAACCAAAAAAGATGATCGTGATTATGAGTTATTCGTTTGTTTGTTAATGGTAGTTAGTAAACCTTGGATTAACCTAAGAGTAAACGGTGAAAAATGGATAAAAAACCGAAATTAAGAAGTGGGAAAAGAAAGATGTGTGTGTACGGTAGTTGTAGAAGTTCATTACCAGTGGCGAATCCAGGATTTATTTCGAGGTAGGATAGAATGTTAAAAGTGGGCCCCCAACCACATATTATTCTAAAAACGAAATGTTAAATTTACAAAATTGTTGAATGTGCTAGGTGAGACCAAGTTATTTATTTCAAAAAATTTCAATTTATAGAAAAAGCGGCTCTTCTACTCTGTTCAGAAAACTCATCAACAACCTTCATAGGATTATCTTTAAAAATATTGCTTAGATTGTAACGAAATGTGTACCTTTAACTATTAAACTAATTAATAATTAGCTACGTTATCAAAAACGGTAAAAAGGGGAAGTCAGTTAAACGTATGTTTACCTTCGCTACATTAATCGAACTAAAAACGACTGGCCCGGGGACTCGCGTCACTTTCACTATTGGGGTGAGCGAGGTTATTAAAATAGTCTGGGGTTATTTGTAATTAAAGCTAGTCTGTCTAGGGGTATGCTTAAATCTAGAAAAATATAAGAGTTAATGAGGTTTGCCATTAATGATTTAATATAAACAATTGCATCATGAAATTAGTGGGGTCAACTTCGAAGTACGTACGTACGCACGTAATATAAGGGCAAACTTAAATATTAAATTGAAAGGTTACTTATATACCGACAAGAAAAATAAATTGAAAAGGCAATAATATACAGAAAACATAAATATATAAATAAATTTACGACATTGTTTGGAGTCCTCCTAAAGGTCGGATACGGCGATGCCCGTTAATCGTTGATAGCGGTTCTGCGCAAGAGTTCACAAGACACCTGGTGAAGCTCGTAATAGCGCGGGGTTCGCGTTAATGGAAAACGTTGGACTTTGCCACACATGTTTTATTTTTAACGGAAGAACCCGGTCACCAAGCAGGGACTATGTCTCGGTTAATCGCGGAACTCGACCCGATCGTAAATTCTATAACACGTCTTGTTTTCGATGTATTTCAGGTCTACAACTCTTCGTCCAACTCTCTCAGAAAATTAGCAGAGTCCCGTTTTTAAACTGGCACAGATCACGTGTCCGTCAAAGCGTCATAGCTTTTTGACCAATCGTGACCCGTGCCCCGGGAAACTCTAGATGGTCACTCTCCAAGGGGAGATCGTGAGAACCAAAACCATGGTCCGAACACTTAGAACGTTTGCCGCACTTCTCGCGGAAATAAAATTGACAAATTATTTTTGACGAAGGTCGCTGACGTGGCTAGCACTATAAATCACCACATATGAACAATACACAAAAATACTTAGACAGGGCAATAGCAATTTGGCAATTGCCCTGGGAAAAATACAGAGCCATTCAAACGAAAATATATTTCCATGGAAACACAAGTTATTGGCTTAAAGAAAATGGCAAACCTCATCTTTTTGTAGATAAATTTAGAATATGGGTTTTTACTCTTAAAAAATCAATGGAAGGGATATGAAGATACCACGCTAAGCCCAACAACTACGGTGCCGCGAGTCGGCATAGATAAAGGACTCGAAGTGTTCCCAGGACGACCCTCTATATAGCGAAGGGGAATAAACTGTCACTCGGGCACCAGTGTCCAGGTAGGTTAACGGGTTTCCACGAATTGGAAATGACTAAAAGAAATTGTATGGTACAATATTTAATGAAGTATCTACGGTTTCGTCGTTGATGCTGGTCTATATACATCTTCCCCTTTGCGAAATTAGGAATACTGAAAAAGCTTTTGGTGGAATATCAATTATTTTGCTTGGAGACCTTTTACAACTTAAACCTGTTAAAGGCGACCCTCCACTTTGTAAGCTTTAAAACAGGGAAGCAAGGGCAAAAATCGGTTCCATCGGAGAATTAAATATTTACTTACTATCGACAAAATCGAGATCGTACATTTGGAGAATTATTGGGAAGGCTTCGAACAGGCCACGCCACGGTTGCTATTATTGAACTTCTCAAAAGCTGAGTTGTCCAAAACTCAGTTGACGTTAAAGTTGTCACTAATTTATATTTCGAACTTATGAAAACCAGCAGCAAACCTGTTTGCTTGTTGCCCACAAACACGTTATGCGCCACAATGAATAAACTTATGCTACAAAAGTGTAATAAAACAATTATAGAAATTCCAGCAATAGATACTGTCTCCGGCGTTAACGGAATGACGAGCGCTATGACCGCAGTGCTTAAAAAATAAGAAGACAAAGTATCCCTAACTGCTGGCTAAGAACATAATGCGTTGGCGCATTATGCTAAGACGAAACCTCTTGATGAAAAAAGGGCTGGTTAACAGCAGTTTGGGATCAGTTCAAATTTTTCAGACTGATTACGATGACGCTATCACATCACTTGAAATTCTATTCGATCATTCTAAAACTGTTTATATCATGAAACGAGTCGATGTGAAGTTCGAAATTGCTAAAAACACAATTTCCCGTTACTTTACAAGTGCCAAGGTATGAGCCTCGAGTGCGCTATAATCGACATTGGTGACACTATTTTTCAAGCTAGTCAAGCTTATGTAGCCTCATCTAGAGTCACCTCTCTGGAAGGCCTGTATATTCTAGATTTAGAATCGAGAAGTATCTGGGCAGACCACAAAGCTGTTAATGAATATAACCGACTTAGGACTATATTCAGGAAAGACCTATCGCCGATTGAAAAAGCACCCAGACGCATTTCAACCGCTGAGAGCAATCCGGGTGCACCGCTCACGAAAAAATGTTACTAAACCTATTTCTATAGGTTTCAAGAAACAGTTAGATGTCAAACCAATAGGTTTGCTTAATAATGGAGGTACATGTTATGCGGCATCGGCTTTTCAGCTTTTTTTTGCGTGCCGGACATTGTAAATGCCATTAGATCGAGAGTTATACAACCTGGTCCTACAACATGTGCATTTCAATCAATGATTAATCAAATTGGAGACAATTCGTGTAAATATATCGATACGACAGTTATCAGGTTGACACTTGACAAAATGTTGCATGGTACGGGTGCATTTTTAGGCAATTTGCTAGAAAAATTAAAGGGCGAAAATATTCCATACCATAGCACCAGGCGGGAAGAATAATGCACCAATTGTCCATCGCACAGAGTTCTTTACCAGAAACAGGAACAGTTTTTGTTGTCGATATGCCAAAAACTGAAGGTTCCGCAAGTTCCATTCTTGAGTTTCATGATTTGTTTGGTGTTTGGCACGAATTACAAAACTCCAAACGTGCACAGTGTCAATGCTCGCGAAAAGTGACCAGGACTGTTCTGAACTCCACCGGTCAATATTGGCTTTTATCATTCGCTAGATTCCATATCGCACCGGGTGGAGAACCTCCGAGGGTGGATTCTCCAATTAAAAATTTTTACACAGATAGCGTTACGATAAATGGCACGCGCTTTCCTACGCTGGCGTGTATCAGCCATTTCGGCGAATCTTTCCAGGGAGGCCATTTTACTGCTACTGTTGAATCGCAGTTGAAACCTACTTCCTGGTTCGTTTGCAATGATACCAGTATAACGTCCCGCTCTCGTTTTTACTCTAACCTGAACGGCGTCTATTTACTATTACTTCAAAGCATATAAATAACATAATTTATAATTGGCATCGTAGGTTAAAAATGTTTCGTGCCAAAAGACCATCTAACTTTTCTTAAGACGAACATAAACATTATTTTTCAATCTAAATATTGAACAAATTTTACATTTGTTCGACGTGTTTTTAATTTCGTATAACGTTTATTGGAAAAAAAATTTAAATTTTCAATTTATATTAGCAAATTTTAGAATATGAAAAGGAACGCTCCACAAAACTCATCGCCGAGCAAGATTCCGAAATGACCAGCATCCAACACCAGTCACTAAACAAGATCATGATGAACCCGTGGCTCTTAGTAAGAAGACTCATCACTGAAATAAATGAATGGCCAAAGGGATTTAAGGGCCTTTTTTACACCGCCTGGACGTAGTACAGAAATTTTGGATCTCGCGGCGTTCTGTTTTCTAAAACAAGTACCAACAGATTTCGTTACTGATGGTGTGCGCTTTAATTGATCTTATAAGGCGTACGGTGATTGCCACGGCGCTCTAACAGCCCTATATGACTGTTGGGGTAGGAGTTCGGATTTGAAGAGGGCTGTTGTGTCTTACCACGTAGCCAAAGGAGAGTGGATGCATTTCCTAGGAGAGCAGTGAGTTTACCTCTTAAATAAACTTCCTACTTTTTATGTTTCAATATTATCTAATTTTAAATTTCGCTAACTAGTGCTGAAGATTCCTCGCCCCCGACAAAAGTTTATGCACTGACAACAACCTTCCGTGCATCCGCACTACCAGCTACACCATCGACCTTAGTACCCACACTACCAGCTACACCATCGACCTCAGTACCCGCACTACCAGCTACACCATCAACCTAAGTACCCGCCCTACCAGCTTCACCATCGACCTTAGTACCCGCACTTGAGATCCGTCCTACAGGTGGACCTACTGATATCGATAACGAATTAAACCTAAACGTAGGTGTTGAAGAGGAACTATTGTTAGCTCAGTTCTTAAATGCAGCGACGGATGCAACTGACCAGAGTGCCCAACATGAAGACCAAGTCGGCTTGAACTTAACGTTCGGTCACTTGGTGCAATACATCATTAGCCATTCTACGCAGTAAGGTTCGTGCTTGCAGAAGGTCAGCCCAATGTACCAGGGTCCCAGCTTGAAGAAACTAATGCAATATTTTATATTGAAAAGAAGTTGCGCTCTACAAAAAGTTAATTCACTCTTCCAAGCAGTCTTCATAGCGTTAATTCTGTTAATGCGGATGCCAAGGATCAATTTTTTTATTCCATACAAGTTGGCGTCGCATAATATGCGTTCGCATCCGGCTCCTAATGCATTTCGTAGAGCTCATGGCTCCCTGACCGATTCAGTGATGGAAACTTGTGATACAATTCTCCACACTCTCTTTACTCCCGATGACGAATCAACTGATTCTGCTGTTCACACTGCAATCAGAGCCTCGGTAAGAGTTCCGCCAAATACCGAGGATGATTGCAATATAACACTCACAGAGTTGAGTACCATCATTTCAACCCTAACTCTCAATAATGCTCCGGGCCCAGATGTTTATCCAAATTTACTCTTGAAGCTTTACAATGCTCGTCTGCACTTTCATTACTTTGACTGTTGGAAAGTTGCTGAGGTAATTTTGATCCCTAAACCAGGTCGAGACCCGATTCTTCCCTCCTCTATGCGTCCGATAAGCTTGTTGGACGGTTTGGGTAAAGTTCTTGATAAGTGTTTAACACAGCGCATGTACCTTTTTTATTATTAATTTATTTGATGCAGAGAGTTTAAATACAAGGAAATCAAGAAAAATATTGCATCGCCCCTATATAAGCACATAAGCCGATTGGCTTGTGCGTGGCAGGGGACTCTCACTTACTACGTTTGAGGGGAATATTAATGGGTACAATTTATGAGATCACAAATAAAACAAAAAAATATAACAAAAATTTACATAAGGGAGAAAAAGTTACACAAATATAGATACCCATAATCTGAAATCCAGTGGCATATTTGTTTCTTAAATATATATATATATATATATATATATATATATATATATATATATATATATATATATATATATATATTCATAGAGTTTTTAATGTCCTTATTCAAATTATTATATAATAGAGGATCTAAGTAATTAAAGTGTCTTTAGAAACCATGACATTTTTGTTAGTCATGGCTCGAGTTGTATAAGGATTTACAATAATTAATTTATCCCTTTTTATATAGGTGTACAGTAGAATACGTTTAGCATATAATTGTCTAACTGAAAATACGTTCATGTTATGATATAAATTAACCCGATGTTCACAATAGTTAAACTTTAAGCAAAGTCTTATTATTTTCCTCTGGATAATTTCCAATTGTTCTATATACATTTTGTTAGTTCCACCCCAGGCGATAATACCGTAATCAAGAATAGATTGAACTAACGCGAAATAAACAATTCTAAGCCAATGCAAAGGGATAAAGTTGCGAATCAAAAAGAATTTATAGATACATGAACGTAATTTTTTTAACATAGTATCAATATGATACTTCCATTTTAGTTTACTATCTATAGTTATACCAAGATATTTAATTGACTTTACTCTCTCAATTTCCATAGAGTAAACATTGCAAATAGTTTCATCCTCTAAATGATCGAGTATTTTAATTTTATAGTTATTCTGATTCTCAAAAATCCTGCTTGAGAAGCAAATAAATTTGGTTTTGTCAGCATTAAGGGTCAATAATCGATTATTTAAGGCAGTATGAATTTTTTTAATTGCCTTCTGAGCCAAACTAAAGACTTCATCCCAAGTTTCCGCGCAACATAAAATAAGTGTATCATCAGCAAATGACACAAGGCGTCCTTCAATATTGAGATTGCAAAATTCATTAACATAAATTAAGAATAAAATTGGACCTAATATGTTTCCCTGAGGAATACCAAAGGTAAATGTGCCTGGGTCACTATATAAGTCTTATTTATTTTAACTATGGTCGAACGTTTATCTAAGTAACCAATTTAACACGAGACCTCTTATACCAATTTTTTCTAATTTCTTTATCAAGATTATATGAAACACCGTGTCAAATGCTTTTTTGAGGTCTAGAAACATACCGATTATTTTATTATTATGATCTACTGACTTATATAAGTCTCTAACCACTTCTAATAATGCATCACATGTGCTTAAGCCTTTACGAAAACCAAACTGATTTTTAGATAAAATATTTTGAGTCTCAAGAAATGTAGTTAATTGCTTTTTTATGAATTTTTCGAAAATTTTAGCGATATTACTAATTAACGAGATTGGTCAAGCATTTTTTGGTCAAGCATTCCTTAATTCATGAGGCTCAATATGGATTTTGTAAGGGAAAATCTACTACCCAAGCTATAAGTAATCTTGAAACTATTGTCCAAGATAGTAACTCTACAAATGAATAGGTTTCGATATCAAAGGTGCGATCGATAATGCTTGAGTGCCGACAATCCTTCAGTCTCTAAAGGAAATTCACTGCCCTGCAAACATATACGGATTCTTTGCTAGTTTTTTTACATAATAGAACGGTCCGTATTACTACCGCACAGGGCGTAATTACCCATCATATCACTAAGGGCGTCCCACAGGGATCGTGTGCTGGTACTGTCCTTTGGAACTTGAATACGGACTCCTTTCTACGCCTTACATTACCGCCTGGCTGTGAGTCACAGGCTTTTGCTGACAATTCGGGCTTGGTTGTGCGCGCCACTTCCAGACGACTTCTTGAGCTCAAGGGTAATGAGGCCCTCACAATTATCAATAAATGGAGCTTGGTCAAAAGCTTAAATTATCCACTGATAAAACTCAGGTAATGACTTTTAATGGTCTCGGTCCCGAGGGGCTAACCACTCTTAGAAAGTCTGTATATCGATTACGCTTAGATTAGCACTGCCGAAGGCAGGGACTTCAAAGATTACGCGTAATCTCATTAGTACAGTCAAAGGTACGGCTCTGTACACCGATTACGCGGTGTGATCAGCCCCTCGCTCGGTCCCCCAGCCCGGTTTCCTATTTATAAAATAGGCGATATCCGTCTCTCCCATGTAAACAATTTTAAATATTTGGGTGTTAACTAGGGATGCAATGGTTCCACTTTTTTGGACTATCTCGGTTCCGGTTTCGATTCCGGTTCTCAAAATTTAGAACCGACCGGTTCCGGTTCATAAATGGTTCCTATACGGTTCCAGTGTGTTTAGTATTAATTAAAGTTAAATACACAAGCAATTCAAATTAAGTTAAAGAGAAATAAAATGCACCACATTTATTTATTTGGAATATAAAATTTGTTTTGATAAATTATATTTTAAAAATAGTAGCTTTCTCAGTGACGTAGCTATGGGTTCGGGGTCCTCCCACGAAACTGTTTTTGGGGTCCCTTATAATCATTAAGGCTGAGTCGCGATTATCGCGATCTAGAGTTAGGGCTAACATGTATCGCCTTCTACAATTAGATTTAACACGTACTTTCATGTGAAATATATAAAACGCTTAAAAATGGCTTTAAGCCCTAAGTGAAACGATTAAGATAAATCACGGCAATCAGCGTCTGGAGCATTTAAAACAAAGGATCTGGTAGAACTTGGAAGTCTGGAGTTCAGACTCCCAAGTCCGACCAGAATCACGATCTAGGTGACTTCATATAAAATAATAAAGAAAATATTGCTACTATTCTCTCGTAGGGAACTCATGTAACCGCGTTATTTGTTTATTCAATAAAGTTGGGTAAAAATGAAATCTTCTGTTTGAAATTTCCCACGTTTTCATCGTTTCAAGATGGAGGAGGGGGGGGGGGAATGATGTACTTTCAAGTTTTGGGGATACATTGCCTTCCCTTCCGCTCCTCATTTCAGGGTCGTTTTTGAAGTTGGAGGGGGCAAAGAGAAACGAAACGGGGGTCTAGGAGCTTAGCCCTCGATGTAGAGTGAATGTAATTAAGGCATTAACAGTGACAACAGTTCATACGAAGTGTATTTTAGTCCTTAGAGTCGTTAAGAATTTAAGATACAGAATTCCACAATACTAAAATGAGAATGGTTTTGAGTGTTACGGCCACCTCTCAACGTCCAATGGCAGGGTTTCCACCAATTGTTCACGGTATTCGTCTTAGTGTCAATTTGCGATTTATTGGCGCTGGCCGGGAATCTAACCCGGGTCTGCTGCGTGCACGAGATTTACTCTAACCACTGAGCCACCGACGCTAGTTAAGCTACGGTGTTTTTCTAAAACAGCTTTGGCGAAAGTGTTTTAAGCAGTTTTAAAGTTATTAACGTCAATTTTTCCTGTACCATTTTATTTTTTTTGATATGTATAAAATTGTCAAATGTGGAAATTGATCAATTTGTAGTTAAATACAATCATTGTCAGGAATCGAAATCGGGGCACATTCTTATGACGCGGACGTTTTACCGATGAGCCATTGACGTCTACATCTCTAAAGTTCAAATACCAGTAAAACCGGGATGAAAATGAATGTATTAATTGTTTGGGTGGGAAGATTGTAAACTCCTTACGTAGATGTTTATTTTGTTTTTGTTTCTATTACTTTAATGTTTGATATTGCATTGGGTGTAGTATAACGTTACTTCTACGTAATTTGAATGTGTGTGACGTTGAGACAAGGCTAACTTTGTTAAAGCTTTGTTATAAATAAAATGTTTCAATGTATTTAGCATCACATTGTTTTATAACTTGGCCATTAGCTTAAAACTCTTTAAGCCGCAACCTGATACATTTTAGATGCACAGAGAACTGGCACCATTTTGCTAGCGCACAGCTCGCGTAGGAATATCACTCTGAGTTCTAAGCCGTCTCATACGGTAGCGCTCGAGTATCTAGACTTTTATGACGTATTTTCCGACTCCCTCTTTGTTTCCCTTTGTTACTTTAGGACAAATTCTCATTAATTACTAAACAGTTCTGACATACTTTTGGGTTTTATGTTACTTTTGATGTTATCAATGTCGTTTTCTTTACTCGTTATTTGTTGTTAGTAGGTTAGTTTTTTTCGGGATACACTTTTTACCCCTCCGAGGGGACTTTGTACCCTAGGAGGGGTTATACAACCACCCTGTCTGTCTGTGGGTGGGTCTGTCTGTCAGGCCTGCGAACGCGTTCGCATTTTCGGGGCAAAGGGTAATCACTGCGTACCCAGTTTCTTAGAATCAGGGAAATGGTTTTTCCAAAAGCGTCCTCTTTTTTGTCATTGGGTGTAGTATAATTTTTTAATCGGCGGGGATTCGAACCCGAGCCCTCTTGCAAGACAGGTGAGCGTTCTACCGCAGAACCACGGGTACAGTTACGCTTCAATGAAAATTAAAAACTCTTCCGAGGAGAGGTATATTTTGGCTTGCCAACTTGTTGTAATATAATAAGAATTTGTGTTTCAGACAAAGGAAGGGTCTTATGTTATTTTACTGATCGTAATAACGTTGTTTTTACCACTCCGCGGGGACTATGTCCTCTAGGAGGGGTTTTACAATCACCGTGTCTGTCTGTCTGTCTGTATGTGTGTGTATGTGCTGCGAACGCGTAACCGGTGCAGTCCAAAGCGCGTTACTTGGGCGAAGTCAAAAACCGTGTTTGTAGTTTAAAGGGAGGAAAAACCACGGTGTGACTGTGAGCGTTAACGGATGATTTTGCGATTGGGTTGGGTGCAGTTTTTTTTCGTTAACGCTCACCGTCGCGACGGTTTCAACTCAGTTTTATTGGCAAGTTCGTTTTTTGTAATTTTTATGTGTAGTGTAGGAATGTTGAGTTTGTGTTAAGGCGGTTGTGGGTAGAGAGTTTGTTGTGTATGCGTTTAGTATGTATGGGTGTTTTCTCTCCAACTTCTTCTTATTGACTTTTGGGACGGACCGAGTGCTGAGGGTTACGATAAACGTCACAACGTCCCAATGGCAGGGTTTCCACCAATTGTTTACGATATTCGTCTTAGTATCAGTTTGCGATCGCATCGGGCGGGATTCGAACCCGAGCTCTCCGGCATAACAGGTGAGTGTTCTACCACAGAACCACTGATACATGTTACGGTTCAAAGAAAATTATAAGCTCAGTTTAAGCGGAAGAGTATATTAAGAGTTTTAAAAGTCTAAATTTTTTACGTATGAAAATTTAATGGTCAAATCTTGTTTAAGCGCAGTCAGCAGATAAGATGGTTAAACTGTAGAACCCGTTAGTTTTTTGTAATTTATTTCGGTTTTCTTTAATTCTTTTTTATCTAGTGTGTGTAGTGTATTAGTTTTCAAGCGTAATAGTTCATTTATGAAGAAAATATCGAGTTGTATACATCGTGACCTTAAACTCATGTTGGCCTGGTTTTTAACTGGGTCGTCAATACTTCGTAATTTATTTTACACGTTTTCTCGACTGACTATGATGTTTAATGCAGTTCATCAATTGGGTTCGTTTGTGTTTATTTATAAAGAACCCTAACTATTCCCTCTACGGTCATTTATTGATATACGAGCTGTCGTTTAGTCAAATGGTTTTCTAGCTGTGCTTTGTGGCCCTTAATGGGTCAGGGTGTGCAATAACTGGTGACTTTACCGGGGAGTCGAGGTCCGGCTCTTGTAACCCATAAGGGTGGTGGCCCACTGGGAGATGTTAGCTCTGATCAAATGGTCCTATCTCTACCTCCGACTTCGGTCAGGTAGGGGCTGGATACTGGGCTTCGGCTCAGGCTAACGGAGAGGGTCCAGGCAACCTGGATTGGGTAGCCTGCTGTGGGGCGGCGGGCCTCCGTATGAGGGCACGGCGGTCCTGTTTCCCGGCCTTTTGGGGTCCCACCGGGATCTCCGGTGCCAGCTGTGCCGGGTTACTTGGACTGCTGTGTGCCCGTCGTTCCCCTTTAGGAGCTCTCTCCAAAGGGTTTGACTCTCTACCTGCATAGGTAGGGTGTCGGCCGGAGTTGCTAGAGCATCCGCTGTGCGAAGTGGCTGGCTGGTCGTCCCATGGCTGCACCTTTTGCTGGGTTGAGCGACTTGCGTCGAGGGTGCGACCATCAGTAGTGGGGTACTGCTACCCATGCTGGATTTGTCACCTGTCTGGGCTTGTGGACGCTGGCGTAGGGAATTCTGATGAGACCACGGGTGTGGTAGGCTTTTCGATTCGCTTGGAGCACCGGTATATAAATTTCTGACCACATTCTGTTCTTTGTGAATGGTTAGTTTTTCGCTTCTTGTTAATACATTTTTTATTATTGTAGATATTTGGACAATTACGATTGCTAATGCAGTCATTATATGATTATAACAGTTAACATTAAAATTTTAAAATTTATTATTATTATTTTATTTTTTGTTGCAGATTACTGCAGTAAATAAATAATACATAATAATAATAATAAATTTTAAAATTTTAATGTTAAATGTGTAGGGAAGGAAATAAATATAAATAACGATACCTTTGTGGGCAAAATTGGATCAAAGATTTTGTGTTAAATATTGGAGGAGCAGTGGACTGTGATTTGAAAAACGGAATGACGTCATTCTGTTGTTCACAGGAAAAAATTTTAATACTTTAAATGAATTTGACATATTAATCAACAATAAAAATAATATATGTCCCTTTAAGGCTGCACATTTAAAGAGCTCTAAACTGTTTTTTTAGTTCGAAGAACTGTTTTGGTTATAATATATGCCCATTTATGAGAAGTGGTGCTTTACAAGAATTACATCCCAATTTTGTTATTTTTTTAAAAATTAAATGCTTTCTAAAATTAAAAATTAAATGTTTGTAATGTCACTAATAAAAGTGCCAAACTAAGGCCTGCATAGAAAAATAATTAAAAACTCAAAAAATATTATTATATTAGTTCAAACCCCATAAAAATTATTACCTTTGCTGCGTAAATACTCAGCCCGTCGTTTTGCCCTTTTCTTTTGTTTCCTTGGCATTTTAAATTTTAAAGCTCGAAAATGATTAGTATTAAACTTAACAGCTGATTGATTAGTTCAACCAAACATAACATGTACACGAACTGAGTCTAAGCGGACGAATTTTCTGGAAAATTGGTTTTTCTCCCCAATGCTTTTCCTACGGGAATTTGTTATCCTAACTGTGTTGCAATTATGAGACTTTAGTGTTTGTACTCAACTTGGAATTTTTCATATGATTTTTAGTAAGTTTCCAGGTTTTATTTAAGACTACATTCATAATTTTCCCTTAAGTATTTCGCTCGTAATCTACTTTTAAAATCGACGAAAATTTTAAGGCGATGAAATGAATTCCCCGCCTTTGGGACCTGTATTTGTGCTAGGCCTCGGTTTTCATGTTAGACTCAGTTTCCCGTTGCGCATGCGCGCCAATCTGAAACTTAAGAGGGAAAATGGATGCCTCGAAACCGTAATTTCCTGGCTTCAAAAACTTATATTTTCTCGGCGTTATTGATTAAATTATAAATCGTGAGAAGACGGGCCTATGAAGTGAAACACGCTGATTTTAAATCCGTTTACAGAATTAAAATACGACAAGTGGTTGATGTTAGAGCGCGACCCAAAAAAGGCCTAAAAGTCACTCAAGCTGAGTTGACGTCTTCCACGACCAAACCGGTAAATTGCCAATATACGCGCAGCAGATGTGGAAATGGGGGAAAAAAGATGAGCTCTAAATAAACTCCGCGGCTGCGGAGTAAAATATTGGAAATTGGACGGTATTGGTCTTTTTCATGCGGTATGTGTCACAATGTCAACAGGAAGTCTACGAGTCGTCCACTACCAGATGTCGAATATAGCTATCTTCATAAAGGGCGAGTGTTGAAATAAAATGAGCGTTAAAGATGCGGCAAGTATTTCGTAAGCGAGAAAAATACAATTACCCTCTGTAGATATTTCTTTCATTAAAATTTGCTTCTTATTATATTTAAATGATAAACTTCTTCTGTAAATAGGGTTAAATTCAATTGTGCAGTGTTTTACTACGTCTAACTCGCTGTTGTAACTACTTAATTTATATTATTCTGGATAAATTAAACTCGGTTGTTTCGTCTCAATTATTTTAACTAAAATTAAAATTTTATACTGGGCGGGATTGAACAGGGATTACGTTTTTAGTAAATAACTCTGAATTGCGGAGATATCTTTAAGGGTCGTCTCATAAATTAATACCACTAGGGACAATTCTTCCTAGGAGAGATATATTATGGCTTGCCAACTTGTTTACTTTACATTTTCGATTCCAATTAAAATCATCTGTTTGGTTTTCATTATATCCTCTATGAGCCATGGCAACGGCCTGAGCTACATTTTATCCTCGTAATAAATTGTAATGGTACATTTTGTTAGTTCTACTTTTAAGATCAGTAAATTTATCTTTAATTTATTTGGCATTTCTTATGAAACAGGAGCCAACCACAGAAACCTCCGTATCCCATGTCACAATTTATTAGGCCTTGCCTAACCTCCAAGCTAAAAATTAGCGCATCTTTTTGTCTTTCACTGAAATTAAGTTGATTACCTCCCACTTTTAAACTTATATTCCCCAATTTACTTCCGAAAACCACAGAAGTCTTCTTATCAATTTAATTAGATTTTCCGCCGAAATAACAGCTTCCCATTAGTTGAGTATTGGACGGGGATTAAAAGCCAAAGTAGACGCGTCGGCTAATATCAAGGTTGATAAGAACTTAGCAGACCAGAAATTTTTAACACTAAAAGATTATTATTGATTTGGAGGGGGCAAAACGTTTTTAAAATTCTAGTTAAGGTAAGAAATTTAAAATTATATTTATAAAAAATTGTGTTTTGAAGTTATTAGGCAAACATCATTTAGAATAACTTACTGAAAATGTCTTATAACCTTAAAATACATGACCACTGTAAGCCTTTGCAATAACAAACCACTTCGGCGGTCCACAACAATTAAAATTATTGTTTTTAGAATGCCTGGATCACGCTGCGCTGTATTTGGCTGCTAGAATTATCATTCTTTCAATTAATGCAAAGATGATATTTCTTATTTTACGTTTCCTTAAGACAAAAACATTAGAAAAATTTGGTTGAATAAATGTTATCCAAGTAATGTAAATCGAGACAAAGCGATTATCTTTTCTGAACACTTTACAGAAGAGGATTTTGAACGGAAACTCAAAACTCAATTACTGGGACTGAAAACAAGAAAAGTTTTATTAAAAAGTGCTGTTCCTAGTAAAACTTTGCCCCGTGAACAATGAACATTTACAAGAAAACTTCCACGACTTAAGTAATGCTGCGGATATTTTACAATTACATAGTCTAAGTGACCATGAAGAGGGTGGAATTCAATATTTAGCTGGCTGGGTTGCCAAAAAGTGCAAAAATATTATCCTTAATTAAACGTAACTAATAATGCAGAAGATAAATTGGAGCACAACTATAATTTCCCTTCTCGGGTATCTCAATTATCTTACGGTGGAATATCAGTAACATCGAAAGACTTTTGTATTCCGTGAAAAGTTTGGAAACAATTTTCAGTAACTACCATTTTGACCACAGTATTAAAAACCCCATATCTAATGAGATTGGAATAGAAAAAATTATGACAAATGAAATTCAGAAAGAATTTACTAAATATCCAAGAAACATTATAACAGTATATGACCACAATTAGAACCTTAATCAAAATGAGATTCTTAAATAATTTGTCAAAAAATATTGACAAAACCACAAAAAGAACACAAAAATGAAAAAGCTCACCACAAAAAGTACCTCGATGAAAGAACTCAGTAAATAAATAGTTAAATATTGAGTTTTAACTATCGCGTGACAGTGACTTTAGTCGACTGTGTGACTAAAATCGATAAATAAGTGTTTGATCTGTTGTGGTGTCACTGGTGTTACTGTTTCTTTCCTATAACTTTCAGCGAGTGTTGGATGTGGGATTCAACGATTAAACGAAACGTTATTCATTTATGTTCTGATTTCTTTAGTATTTCTTCAAAGTTTTGTTTTATTTTATTATTACTCTGAAAATATTGAATAATAAATAATTCCACGTACGAAAATTCATCGTTACGAGAAAAGAATTAATGCATAGTGAAGAAGAGGTGTAAAAATCTTCGAAAGAAAATTCTATTGATAGTGAGCCCGGACCAGCGACGCTCGAACGTAGAACGCTAACCGATGGGCCATGACGTCTTTCAACAAATAGACAATACTAAGTTTTGTCCGCTGATACTGGACAAACTATAGGAGCTAGGGAAAATGGCAATGGGCAATTTTGGTGCTTTGCTCGAGATTAACAACAATTTGAAAAAAATCTGTCGAAAGCCAAATCCCATAGGCCCCTTCTTGACCGCTTTGCCCCCCCCCCCCCCCCCATCGCTGCGGACTCATCGGATCTTGAAAGTAGACTACAAAATGGAATTTTTAGGCCACATTGCAAGTTGGAACGAATTTTACCGCTGAACTACCTTCTTTTATCCGTACAGAATGAATTTTGAATTGGGCCCCATATTTTCCCAAACTTTTCCGAAAGAAACATGTTTTGAAAAATCAGCTGGAGCCTGCGTAGGTTCATGCATCAAGCGAATAAAATTATTAGTTTTGGGATATGAAAATTTTCCGAACTCAAGTTAACTTTTGGAGATTTCTTGAGACTATTAACAATAATCCCAAAGTTATTAAAATTTAATTATTGCGCATTCTTCCCCTAAAGTATGCGAATTTTGAATTAATTTTCATGGGTTTAAAGATTTACGCCGAAATTCGCAATTGCGCCAGTATCTGTACTGAAAATCGCTATTCGCATAGCGCAAAAAGTACGCAACATAAATTTGTCGCTTTTTGACTCGCGTATACTTTAACGCGCTAGTGAAAATCAAGCTTTAGACTTAAGTTGGGAGAGTGTAATATACAATGCAGCTTTCTTATGAATAGCTCTTTCTATAATATTGCATAAGCAGAAAAACAGGTAACACTTTTGGGTACGTAAAAGTTGTAGACGGAAAAGAAATTGAACACTACGGGAATTTATTTTAGATGCTGTACATGACTTAACAATATTATGAGAATTGGAACAGCTTACGCATATCATTTTATATATCTAGAAGTCTATTAACTATATAATTAAGAAGTAAAGTAGAAAATGTAAACAAAACGTAATTATATTTTGCTGTGGTGTACAGCTCGTAAAGAAAATAGATTCTTTAGATGGCATGTGTTTACAGCTCAATGCTGAAAATGAAACTATAAGTTAATTACAAAAGAATCGTTAAAATTACTTCAAAGTGGTTTTTGTTATTTCAATAAACGTAGAGCTAGTATTGTTTGTAATAAATATTTTACGTGCAAAGTTTCTAAGCCCTAAATATGAACGCTGCTTTGGAAGCTCACCATGCCCTACATTTTAGAATTTATTGTAGGTGATGTTTTTGGAAGTTTCTACAGTCCTCCTACAGGCTTCTGCTACAGTACATGTATACAGGCTGTTTTGAATTGCTCTGACTGTACATTTTTTAGAGAAACTGCAAAAGATAGAGTTGCGAAATTTTCAGTTTATTATTTCTAGTGTGGAATCGCTTTAAATCCTAAATTTCAGAAAAATCTTAAATAATTTCGGGTTTTGGTAAAAATTATTTTTTCACCGGTAGTTGCTAGAAAAAACGTTTCAAAGAGACAGTTTGTAGAGTGCTGTCGAACAGGTTCAAAGAAATTGGTTTCATTGGAAATGAGTACTTTTTCACGAAGATATGAGCTGATGAAAAACCAGCTGTCCATAGGGGCCAATATAACCTTCGTATTTTTGGACGTTAATGAAATTAATCACGTTAAAAGATTAAATTCCTTAAAAAAATACCTTTAATTTACCAACATGCCAATTTAGGCCTATAGTAGGCCTAAAAACGTAGCAGTAGGCCAACTACGCACAAAGGTCAAGTTTTCAATTCGTTATTAACTTGAAATCTTTTTGTTTTCAACCATTCTCTAACGGTTATTGAGTCTAATCAACATGCCACTGAAGAATATTTGAGCGCAAATACTTGTTTATTAATATTTTTTTGTTCTATATCCATGATTTTATCACTTTCAGTGTATTTCAAAATGTGTTGTCAATTTTATTTCCTCTGTTGTATTGTGTGGAAAGAGCGAGCGGGCAGTGGTTTCCCCGGCCCCCCTGCTTTTCCGTTGTTAGTCCCTTGGCGTCCCAGTGACGCTTTTGGCCTCGGGGTCCGGGTTTTTTTCCACTGCTAGCTGGTTCTCTCTTGCCCGTTTACAAGGGTAAAAGAAAAATAGACCTTCTCTATCTGTAGGCGAAAATATCGCCAGATTCTACCAGAATTTCGCGCGAAACGACGCTATCGTAGTGGGCTCCCACTTGAGCCAATTTCCAAATAAAGATAATTTAGAGGACCGAAAGTTTTTTATTTAATAGTAAATAGTTCCTACGTCGCGACAGTTCAAACACGTAAAACGTAATTAAGCCCGATTAAAATTTATAGTCCATACCTAAATCATTTTTCAGTCGGTGGTTTAGAGTTTAGCCTCTCCCAATAATTTACAAGAGCTAATCAAATTTTCCTCACCATTTACTATATGGTGCCGAAACCCGGGAAAGTACGGTGTTAAAACGGAAATCGAACAAATTTACGGAACTGAACTTTCGCAATTACAAGGCCAACCATGGCGCCAATTACAGACGAAGCAGCATCCGAGACAGATTCAGCAGAGCTTAAAAGATTAAGGATAGGCAGAGGTACCGTGCGCCACAATACCACGACCATTGAAACGAAACTTAAGAGTCTGCTTGCAGACAAGGCATCACCGATCAACGAAATACAAGACCAGTTAGCTCTAATTACGATGAAGGAGTCCACTCTTCAGGCATTGGACGAGAAAATAATTAATTTGATGAACGGAGCTACAACTGACAAAATCGAAGAGGAGATGGAGAAACAACAAGACTACGCAGACCGAATTATCCTCATCAGGATGCAAGGAAACCGAAGAATACAAGAAATAGATGCCACACCTTTAGCGCAGTCGAACAGTTCGTGTTACCGAGCGACAGTAGAAGAATCAAGGCTACCCGTGTTAGCGATAAAAAGGTTTTCGGGGGACATTTTACAGTGGCCGGGATTTTTCAGCCAATTTAAATCTGCAGTCGACGACAAGAAAATAAGGAAAGTAGAAAAGTTTAATTATTTGTTGAGTTTTCTTGAAGGACAACCTAGAGACCTATTAATGCAAATGCAGGCGTCGGACGCCAACTATGACGAAGCCCTTAAAATTTTAGAAGAAAGGTACAAGCGTAATCATTTAGTAAAACAAGATTTGTTTAAGAAAATTCATAAATTAAGACCAGTTGATGAAAATGATTTACCAGGCCTACGTAGATTTTACGATACCTGTTCGGTTAATGTCAGAAGTTTAAAAGCTGTAGGCGTTGATATTGCCGCGAATGGGGATTCTTTGTGTTCGCATTTAGTAGGGTGTCTGCCTGATGACATGCGCTTAAAGTATAGTTTAGGCTGCGACCCAAGTTCGACCTGGGACGTGGATATTCTTCTCGAATTTATACGAAAAGAAGTAGAGGCTAGAGAAACTAGTGCTATTCTTAAGGGTGATTTCAAAAAAGAGTTTAAATCTAGCCAAAAACCGCAAGGGTTTGACGGGTCCAGAAAATTTTCCCCGAGTAGCGCCTCTACGCTCTCGGCAAGTGTTACCGAAAGGAAAATTTACTGTATTTTTTGTAAGGGATCGTCGCATCCCACTACAGATTGTTCGAACTATACGCTCGAAGAGAAAAGAAAAATCGTGAATAGTGCAGGGAGGTGTTTTGTTTGCACCCGGCTATCCCATATAGCTAAAAATTGCAACTCGCGTTTCGCGTGCCGTTTCTGCCCCAGAAAGCACAGTAGCGCCATCTGCGAACAAAACCCAGCGCATAAGAAGTCGACAGCGAACTCCGAAGAAACCGCGACGAAGTCAACCAAGCCTCGGTACGTAGCGAGCGAACCGTTCTTCTACAGACCGCTCGCGCGACGGCTAAAAACCCGTTTTACTCCCCGAACCAAGAAGAAGTCAGAATGCTGCTCGACACAGGAAGCCAAGCGACCTTTATAAAGGAGGAGATTTCGAGAAGGCTCCGATTGCCCGTAATTGGAGAAAAACTAGTAACGATTCAAAGTTTCGGAGAGCAGAATCCGAAGGAAACAAGACGAAGAATAGTCAAAATAACCCTTCATAACACCCGACATCCAGATCGATTTATTGAAGTAGCCGCGATAGAAGCTCCTTTCCTTTGTAACGCCGTGACGTCAGTAAACTGTCAAGAGATCGAAGCTTATGCCAGATCGAGAGGTTTCGAACTAGCAGATGAAACCAACGAGAAGACCCCGAGTATAACCAGTATTGGAATCCTCATCGGAACGGACGCCTATTATGATGTAGTAATAAGAAACAGTTCCGAAAGTTTGGGAAACACCTTGGTCGCAGTCGAAACGTTATTTGGATGGACAATTCAAGGTCCTACAGAAACAAACGGTGCAAATGTAAACCCAAACACCTGCAACGTCGTAACCGTCATGCGAGTCGGTATCGGAGAAGTAGAGCTAGAGTCAACCCTGAAATCCTTTTGGGACCTGGAATCGCTTGGAATCGACGTGAAGCAAGAAAACGATCCCACCACCGAAGACGTTATGCAGAAGTTCCATAGAGAAGTCACCTATCAAAATAACCTATATTCTGTCCGTTTTCCGTGGAAGACTCCAAAATCAGATCTACCGAATAATTTCGCAGTGGCTAAGAACCGTACTAGGAAATTAGCAAGAAGGTTCAACGACGATCCAGATTTGTACCAAAATTACAAGAAGATTATAGAAGAACAGTTTCAAAAGGGAATCGTTGAAGAAGTCAACAGTCATGAACCATTTCCAGAGGGTACGTACTACATGCCCCATCAACCAGTAACGCGTGAAACGAGCTCTACCACAAAATTAAGAGTGGTATACGACGCTTCTTCGCATGTAAAAAACGCCCCATCTTTAAATGAATGTTTGGAGAGTGGTCCAAATCTCAACCCGGATATGCTAAAACTATTATTGCGTTTCCGTATACACAAAATAGCGGTTACCGCAGACATAGAAAAAGCATTCCTCCAAGTGGAATTGCAAGTCGAAGAAAGAGATTCAGTCAGGTTTTTGTGGATGAAGGAGAAAAACGGACGAGTTCTTGAAGATGATTTCACCACTCTAAGGCTCACCAAGGTCCCGTTCGGAGTCCGACCGTCCCCATTTCTTCTAGCAGTTACCGTCAAGGTTCATTTGCAAAGCAATCCATCCTTTGATCCTAAAGCCGTCCAAGCACTCAGCGAAGACCTATTCGTAGATGACCTAACAACAGGAGCGGACGACGTGAAAGGCGCCTATGACCTATCGAAGGAAGCGTCCTACATACTCAGTACAGCCAACATGAACTTGCGCAAGTGGAGGACCAATTCGAAGGAATTGCGTCAAAAATGGGGTAAAAAAGCAGCAGACCCAGAAAGTACCATCAGCTTTGAAATGGAGACCGATTCCTCAAATCAGAAAATCCTAGGACTTAAGTGGGACCCCGAAGTTGACATTTTCTCGTTCGACCTGTCGACACTGGTAGAAACTTTACTAGGGGCGAAATTAACCAAAAGAACCGTTCTGAGCGCGATAGCTCGCATATTTGACCCCATTGGTATGCTTGCGCCTTATACAGTTCGGGCAAAGTTTCTGTTTCAGAAACTTTGGGAACCACCAAGAATGCCCCTAAAGGAAGTTTCTCTACCACGCTTGGAGCTTTTGGGTTGCCTAATTGGCGCTCGATTGATGGAGAGTGTCAAGTCCATTTTCAAAACCGATAAAATTCCATTATTTTGGTGGACAGACTCTACCATTTGCGTAGCTTGGATAAAGAAGGACGATAGCAAGGTCCTAGAATTGAAACCATTTATTCGAAACAGAGTCACCGAAATAAGAGAGAAAACTAATGCAACGGATTGGAGACATTGTGCAGGAATTGATAACCCCGCCGACATTCCTACTCGCGGAGCAAGGGTCGCAGAATTAACAGGAATGAACCGTTGGTGGCATGGGCCGAAATGGCTCTCGCAAGACACCTCAGAATGGCCAAAGGAAAGAAACCCAGAAGTTAATCAAAGGGACATGGAAGTTGAGATCATGAAATCGGTATTAAACGTAGAATGTCAAGAGAAGAAAGGGCCACCTCGCGTAATAGACATGACGAAATTCAGTGATAGCACCAAGTTATTCAGAATTACAGCTTTAGTTTACCGAGTAGTACGCAGACTTCAAGGATCAAATTTGAAAAAGGGTCCTATTTCCGCTGAGGAAATCGGGGAGGCTGAGCTAAAATGGATTAAAGGCGGGTTTATAAGCGAGCGAAAAGCCGAAGCTTTTTGTAGAAACTGAAACGTTTTCGCCGGCGTCGGCTCTCGCGTAAGCGTTTACAAAGAAGCGAGAGCCAATTTCCTACTTGCTGTAGCAGACAGCTTACGCCGAATTCCGACGCTGGCGGCATCAAACTCCGTTTGATATTCTCGCGTGTTTTTCTGGGGTCTCGGCTCTCGCTTGAAATCACGTGGTCGTATTTAACCAATAATAATGCAAGCATTTTTATGACCTTCGTGGATTTCTTGAATTTTTTAATTTAATTAATTAATTTTTTTAAAAATTAGCAATTTCCGTTTTTGAAGCAATAATAAAAAAAAAATTCAGCACAGCAATATTTCGACTTTCTTTCGTAGCTGCCATTTATTCTAAACAAACCACGTGATCACGTAAAGTTCAGGAACGGGCTCAGTACGACAAGCGCTTTTGTAAACAGTAGCTTTCTGCGCAGAGGCAGATTCCGAAAGCTTTTTCCGATAGCGTCGATCAGCTTTCGGCTTCATGCACAATCTTCTTTGGATTTTCTCGCTCCTTTATAAACCCGCCTTAACGCCACGCAACAGGAAGAATTCCCAGACGAATTAGTACAGTTAAGAGATGGTAAAAGAGTCGACAACAAATCCAAGATTAGAACTTTAAGGCCGATTCTAAATCAGGATGGCTTAATATGTGTAGGTGGGCGACTACAACAATCAGATTTAAGTGAAGACGAAAAACATAGTGTTATCATAGGCCGAGGGCAGAAGCTAGCCGAGCTTCTCATGAAAAGGAGTCACGAGCAAGTTGACCACTCCGGTATACAGAACACCCTGACGCAAGCGCGGGGCCGATATTGGATGATAGCAGGCCGACAAATCGCGAAGAAAGTAATCAGGGGTTGCGTAATTTGCAAGAAGTTAAGTGCGAAACTGGGCGAAGCTCCCGTAGCCCAATTGCCAAGGGATAGAATAGTTCAAACGCCTCCTTTCCAAACCATAGGGGTTGACTTCGCAGGTCCCATTCACGTCAAGATTGGCAAAACTATCGAAAAGGCATACATTTGCATTGTAACCTGCGCGGTCACCCGCGGTATACATCTTGAGCTGGTCCCGTCGATGACTACGTATGAGTTTTTACTCGCATTCCGGAGGTTGATTTCTCGTAGAGGTCTTCCTCACATCATATACTCCGATAACGGTAAAACGTTTATTCGCGCCAACAAAGACCTCAACCTTATCTGGAAGAACATAATTAATCCGGAAGTTCGCAAATTTTTCGGCAATAGAGGTATAGTATGGAGATTCATTGCAGACAGAGCAGCCTGGTGGGGAGGGATGTGGGAACGTATGGTACGATCTGTCAAGACCATTCTTCGCAAAACACTATCCAGCGCCACCCTAACCTACCCGGAAATGGAAACTGTTCTCTTGGAGACCGAGGCCATAATCAACTCGAGACCTATTACGTATATCGCCAGTGACACGGAAGAACCGACACCTCTCACTCCTGCCCATTTTCTTCTCAACAAACGCGTCACTCAGATGCCCCCGCAAAGGGTGAAAGACCAGAACATTCCGAATTCCAGAAGAGAAATGAACGAGAGACTCAAGCATTGTTTAGCCGTAACCGATCGTCTATGGAAACGGTGGAAGGCCGAGTATTTATTGGAATTGCGTAATGCCTATCATGCTAAAGTAGTGAAGGACGTAGAACCCATGAAGGTCGGTACTGTAGTCTTAGTACACGACGAAAATGCGCCAAGGCATACTTGGCGTATGGGAGTGATTACAGAAATGCAAATGGGAAGGGATGGGCACTTGCGATCTTGTTTAGTCAGAATGTCTAACCGTAATGTCATCAGGCGCACCATTAACCATTTGTATAATCTAGAAATATCCGAAACTGATTGATGTCGCGTAATATTCTCTGTATCAAAATAAATTTCATTATTTTTGGGGGGAGTGAAGAATATTTGAGCGCAAATACTTGTTTATTAATATTTTTTTGTTCTATATCCATGATTTTATCACTTTCAGTGTATTTCAAAATGTGTTGTCAATTTTATTTCCTCTGTTGTATTGTGTGGAAAGAGCGAGCGGGCAGTGGTTTCCCCGGCCCCCCTGCTTTTCCGTTGTTAGTCCCTTGGCGTCCCAGTGACGCTTTTGGCCTCGGGGTCCGGGTTTTTTTCCACTGCTAGCTGGTTCTCTCTTGCCCGTTTACAAGGGTAAAAGAAAAATAGACCTTCTCTATCTGTAGGCGAAAATATCGCCAGATTCTACCAGAATTTCGCGCGAAACGACGCTATCGTAGTGGGCTCCCACTTGAGCCAATTTCCAAATAAAGATAATTTAGAGGACCGAAAGTTTTTTATTTAATAGTAAATAGTTCCTACGTCGCGACAGTTCAAACACGTAAAACGTAATTAAGCCCGATTAAAATTTATAGTCCATACCTAAATCATTTTTCAGTCGGTGGTTTAGAGTTTAGCCTCTCCCAATAATTTACAAGAGCTAATCAAATTTTCCTCACCATTTACTATAGCCACTAAATTATTCTCGTGATAAGCGTGATTTTATGGTGAAGCCAATCATAACGCGCAAAGGGTTATTGAATTGTTCGCCGTTCGTTATCCAGATAGAAGACCAAGCCACAATATCGTTATTGGCGCTGTTCGTGACTTTCAGACTTACGGAACGGTCAATCCCAGATTTCGTGGACCAGGTCGTCAAAACATCAACATGGAAGACACCGTTCTAGCCTATTTTGTTGCGTATCCTCGAGCAAGCGTCAGAGGTGCAAGCGACGATCTCCGATTATCGACGAACTACGCGTGGACCACTCTTCACAATCACAAAACCCGAAATTAGTTCCGATTTTTCTGATATTAAGGATTTAAAGCGATTCCACAGTAGAAATAATGCCCTGAAAACTTCGCAAATCTCATCTTTTGCAGTTTCTTAAAATAATTTACCAGTCAGAGGTATTCAAAACACCCTGTATATGGCCAGGATATTGCGATATTTTAAATATGAATGCTAAACCCCTGGGGGAAAATACTCCAATGATTACCGGGACACCCTCCTATGAATTAATCATGATTAGATTAAAATTAAAAATGTTGCTTTGGCTGCACAAAGATAAAAATAATAATTTTTAATCATTATTAATAATACACCCTGTAACAAAGTGATATGCCCATCGGCTAAGCCCTACTTCTATATCGACAACACGTTTGGGACAATCTATTGTTTACCGGTATCTGAATGTTGTCTATTATTTTTATATTAAAGCTTTTTATTGAAAAAGTAATTAAGTCACGTAGGTCACCTTAGCCATTTTCAAAGTATAATCCGTCTGCTACGTAATTTCTAAAATACCATTTCAAATGATACTATTGTTGCAGTTACTTGGGACGAATAAATTTTTCTTCCTACTTGCAAATAACATGAAAGCCGTGGTTTTGCACAAAATGGCGGCAATGACATTTTGGTGCAAAACAAAGTTACTATTATGAAATGTTATGAAACCTTCCCACAAGGTAGGAAAATTATAAAATCTCGAAACGAAAGATGAGCCTATAATAACAAATACCCAAAAGCATGGCCAAAAAACAAATGCAAGTCATGAAATGTAAAATCACAAATCCTTCACACTACTGATTATACGCTCAAACGAAGTTGGTTTCCAGCACTGCGACGGTGGGTCTCCGTATGAGGCGGCACATTTAACAATTTAACTTCATTTATTAAAGCAAAAGTACATAAAAACACTTTAAAAGTTTTACATGGAGGAAACTTATATTTGTTTTTCTCTTAAAAAAAACTTACGCAGGCTTCCGCTACAAAAAACATTAACCAAGAAAAAAGTATGCAGCAAAATTCATTATGATGTAACGTTTTTCAAGTTCTAATTTTACAATTAAAATTTCACAAAGTTGCAGTTCCCTACTTTTGGACGTAAAAAATCTCACCACCGTGATATTGCTAAAAGTATCTCTTTCTTATATAAATAAAAAAAACAACATTATACTCTTAAAATATTTTGCAAAATATTAGTTTTGACCAATTAATGATTACCCTTTTTAGAAGTGTTAAAAAGGGCCGCAATTCGATATGCTTAGCTAAAATTATTAAAGAAAAAGATAAAACTTCGATAAATTTGCATTTATATTTACAATTAAAAAGGCCTAGGCCTAGTGTCTGACAAGTTTCGATCAGCTTTGCCGATCATCTTCCGAAGTTTTATCTTTTTCTTTAATAATTTGTTTACCCTCTTTAGGTTTTTTTGCAATTCTCTAAAAAATATATTATAATACAATTTAGAAAATTATGTTTATTATTAACAAATATATTTTCTCGTTTATTGTTTTTATTATTATCTGGACAGATGTCGATATTTAAACAGGATTATTTTTATAACAGGTTTATTAAATTAGAAAGAACTTAAGTTAAAGCGCGACACGGCATTTTATCTGTTCTGTTATCTAAAGGTATTTCATAGATTTGAAACAGTTTCCGTTGAAGTAGCTTTCACTTGGTTACTTAAAACGAATGTAACAGTAAGTTTGAGCACTCTGCCTTGTTTAGAAAGAAGGTAATCTGAGACGAAAACTATTAGATTTAGTTATCAATTGATCCCGAAAGCTTCGACAATTTAGATACTGTCTCTAGTTTAATGTCTTTCTTTATGGATGTCGAAAAAGGGTATCCAAAAGTATAATGGTAAATATATTATCACCTCTAGTTCACGTCGGACTACTAAATTGGTAGTCTGGTGCTTATTATTTAGTGCCTTTCACTATGGGAACGATTTTATTTTCCAGCTCCTTCTTGATACCTTTTAACGGAAATGCATTAAGACCAAAATTGAAAGGAATGCCATGCTTTTCGATCGAGATAATCTTCGCATGTGTTATCTGTTCATCCCTTAATGATTTGATAAGGAGCATTCATCATTCCAACAACCAATCGGTTTTGTACAGAAAAAATTTTGGTTTTGGCTCTAGAAAATCCAAGATTTCAATTAGAGAACTCTGTTTGGCGTTAGTGAGATTTGTTGGTAAGCGGTCAATTGTCTTACCCAATTTCCTTAGTTTCTTTGCTTTATTACATAACGCTTATTATCATTTTGATTTTCCTTAATTTTGCAACCACACAATTAAGTAGATTTTTTAGCTTTTGCTTTAGTTCAGAAAGATTTTGGGCAGAAATAACACCTTGATTTACACCGTGGATTTCCATTTTCTTCAAGGATAACTTAAGAACTAATTCAGCGTATTTTCTTTTCTGGGACATTTCTTTCGGTGTAGCTTCACAATAAACTACCCTTTTATGAAAAATATTAGAATTCCTTCGGTTTCATTTACATTTGATCATATTATGGTGGTCGCTCACTGAACCTTCGGAATCCTGAGACCAGCCAAGGAAATTAGTAAAAGGCTAGGTAGTGGCTAGGCTCTAATGTATAACCCGGTGTGGCGGGAAGAGCGTGGAGATAAGAAGATACAACTTCAAAGTGACGTCACGTTTTCTCGACTACAAGGCCAAATTGTTCTATGCGAAAATGGCGCGTTCGTGATTTGATTTTCGTCGCTGGTTGAAGTTAATTTAGTTGATATTTTGGTAGATTTAATAATGAAGATCTAAAACTTAAATAAAATAGCTAAGATGGGCAAAAACAATCGATGTGTTTTCTCTTTATACGAAAGTAGCCTGGAAAATTGTGGCAAAAAATGTATTTTTTTTGTGGTTTCCAAAGCCTACAAAGAGCCAAAAAAGTGTCTCAGTTGGATAAATGCTTGTGGTAGATAGGACCTATATTTATTGTATTTATTTATTTATTTAATGTATGACCTGAAAAAAACTGTGGTTTTTCTGACGTTTAAAAATTTTCATTATTGTTTAAGTTTAAGTAAAAAATATCCTTTCCCGCTGTTTGCGTTATAGCTAAAGCGCGAACAGCGCGTGATCACAGTTGGCCGTGTCGCCCTTGAATAGAGCTCTGGCCTACTGGGTTAATACGGAATAAACATAATTGGCTATTTCGGATTTAACCCAGTCGTTTTCTGATTGGTTCAAAGTAAACTACCTTCTAGAATTTTCGAAGATTGTTGGCTGTTTCGTTTAACTTATGATTTATATATCAATAAGAAAAAATATTAAGACTAAAAACTATATTAAAAGTCTGGAATGAGCCCCGCGAGTTAGGCAAATTCTTATGAGACTGAGACGAGTCCTCGTTAGTAACAGAAATAAGTATGAGCCCGAGAAAAGCTCAAATGTTTAGGGAGATGATTTTTGAGTTCGAGACGAGCTTTTGTGTTTAGGAGAAAAAAATATGTGCCAGAGACCGACACGAGACTAAGGCAAATCAAAACGTTTGGTGAGACTGAGCCCGAGACCATATAGTGCCTTTTTCTTTTACGAACCGTGGCCCGAGACCAAGTCTTGATGTGCGGCTATGGTGACTGGGCATACGCGCTTTTTAGTCCCTGCGCCTGAAACGGGCCACTACCTATCATTTTACTACAGTTTCCTTGGACCAACTAACTTCTTCTCACTCTTTTTCCGCTGCCCATTGTCTCGAAAATGTGGTTCGCGCACAATGAACCACATTTTGAAATAATCATTAATAGTCATTACATTAATTATGCAAAAAGTTCTTTAGTGAATGTGTATTCTGGAAATTTCCAAATTAACTTCATTAACAATCGACCTATCGTTTTGTTTCTCCAGAGCTACATAGTCGTTGCCACGGCAACTCTTTTGTATTTGTTGAACGATGAACGATGATTATCTTTGCTGGAAAGATATTCCACGGGCGAAAGTGCATACGTCAAAATTAACAGCCAAAATAGCTTTGATCGTGCACTTTAAAACATTTACTCGATTAAAAATTCAAATAACATCTTGCTTCAATTTAAATTTAATGTTTACTTTAAGTTGGTCAAACAATTGCCCATTTACTAATAGAGAATTGGCATGTTTCAAAATTTACGATTGACGGTTACTTTCAGTTTGAACGCTAAGCGATAATTTTCTTAAAGCGCGTAGACTTGAATGATTGTAGTCGTATTCGAGACCTATTTGTTAAAAATATTCAATAATTTTCAAAGCAGAAACATCATCTAGTGGATTGTAAATTCTTCGCTAAATTAATGATAGCTTTCGGGTCATTTCAGGATTAGAAATAAATAATTTCGCTTTCTTAAAACAGTTTCATTCTGAAGTACGTCCATTTAACTTGATACTGTTTGCCAGAATAGCGGAACGCAATTTACAGTTGATTAAAACGTGGTTGAGAGAAAATCAACCATAGAAATCAATAAAAAGTACGTATTTATTTTACTACTTGCAGTGGTTTCATTTTTGGCTAGTTCCAGATTGAGTGGATAACGTAAGAGTTAAAACCAAAATAGCTGTGTTAATTAAACATTTTCCACTTAAACTTTCACCCAAAAAATTGAAAAGGAAGAAAACAAAAACTAGCATAACTAAGTTATAAAATAATACGAAACCTGAAATAAAACGGAATCTCAAGACGACTAAAAATTACAAAGCTCATATTGAAATAAAACCTAAATGGTTAAAACAGAAAGTGTACCTTTACAAGATATTAGAAGTCCGAGTCACTTTGGAGAATATTATCTTATAAGGCTAAACCATAAAACGCATTTTTATGGATATTTTAAAGTTAAGTAAAACCAGGGTGGAATAAAAAGAAAAAAATTTAAATCATGTTTTATGTATAATTGATTTGATGGTCAACGGTCAAACATTTTAAACCCATAAGAATTATTGACCATTTTAAGTTAAATAAATAATAATGATCTTCAGAATCGTTTGTCGTTAATTGGAAAATGATGTAAGCTTTATGGATGTAATTCCCTTTCTTTAGTCCAATGCACCCTATAAATTATTGGATCAAAAGCCAAAATATTAGGGTTTACAAGGGGAAACCATTTGCCATGGACTTATCCTGGGGTTCAAGCTGTCCCTCTGTATAGCTTTCGCTGTATTAATCGTTTCGTGATTGCTTTCTTGACGAGAAAATCAGCTCTTAAAACTTCGAAAAACTTATTACTGACAAGTTCGCCTGACGTAGCACAAAAAAGAACGCCTCTCTGGTCGAAATGTTGCTAAATTCATTGAAGTAAAAAATAATATTTTTATCAAAGATACAAATGGTGTTACACAAATTTCAAACGGACATACGAATTGTACTGAAATGAAACGGCAAACGAAGACTTCTATAAATAATGATATTAACGCTTTTAAATCAAGTAAAACCATGGCCGGGAAGATATAGCTTTTTGACGCTAGACCAAAATTAAACAATATACATTTGATTATACCAAGAAACAACTTTTAATAATAAAATAATATTACAAACGTAAATTGTAGCAAAAAACGCTAATAATGTACAGAAGTAGATCTCATCGCGTCATTTTATTCGTCAAGTATTCTATTTTTAAGCTCTTTATATTTTTTCAGACAAAACAGTCATTTTTGTAATAATAATACATGACAATTACTTTAAATATACAATTTGTCCGGAATTGCTCTGACTGGTCATTTTTCTCAAAACGACGAGTTACAGTTGCGAAATTTTTAGGGAATTAATTTTAATATGGGAAAGCGTAATATTATAATTTTCAAAAACATCGGAAATTTATTTAACGTTTTTCAAAAATTTATTTTCTGGCGGGAAAATGCTAGAAGAAAACCTACAATGAGAAGAATTTCGAGAATTATCTAAAATGATAAATTTTTCACGGAGATACGAGGTGATGAAAAAAACGAGTTCGTCGTGGGAGGCAATTGTTTTTAGAGTTTGGTATGTAAATGTCAGATATGGTTTCAATGGTTTATTTTTTTAAACAAAAGGATATTTTTTTAGTCACAAAGTTATGGAAGGCCTACTAGTTGAGGTCGTCCCCGAGAGAGTATATCCTGATAATTTCACATTTCTAGCAACTATAGTTTTTGAGAAAAACGCCTGGGCCGATCAAATTAGGACACCCTGTATATTTAAATGTTCAATTTTTCGTTTTGGAATCGTCTGTAACCAGAATAGCGCGTAATCGGAATAGCGCGAAATATAAGTAAGTGACCAATGTTTCGTTTCGGAATAGTCTAGAACTGGAAATAAACATGATTAAATCTTTAATAAAATTATTAAATCGTGGTTTTAGATCATGATGAAAACACTAAATAGTAAAATAAATTATTAACTCGTGATTAAAATAATATCAACAAGTTTTATCAAAACTATTAAATAATTATTTGACTATTATTAAAATTATTAAATAGTAATAAACAAATAAACTCTTGCTTCAAATAGTTGTCGAATAATTTTTATTTATTAATTTAACTATTTTCAAGACTACTTTTATGTCTTACATTATAAACCTATATTATTTTTATAAGGAATAAGTTGGAAATTGGAAATACTAGTCGCTTGATACTTTGGTTGGTTTAAGGTGGAAAAATGCAGGGTATCTGCTCAGCATTTTCAGCGGCTCGGTGGAATGTATCGTTTCAGCTAGTGTACAAACATATTTCCCATTATATTCTTACTCCCCTCGCCTATTCATTTGTCAAAGACGAGCTTGGAAAAGAGCAGCAACTGGTTTTCTCTCTGCTAGCTGGTACCACTCCTTTTAATTATTATTTTCTGTGAAAAAAGTCAACTGTTACCCGATAGTACCGTCATGCGAGAGTGTCATGATAAATCTAGGCCTTGGTACTAACAATAGCTATGTCATAGTCTACAATTTCAAGTCACATAATGTCTAACTGCAAACCCGATAGAAACTTCCTCAAAGATTAATATTTTAAAAGACTTTCGATTTTTTTTGCGTTATGCGCAGTAATACGAAATTGAAAATGAATTCCTGGAATCAGTCAATGTTTTATATTTATAACGAAGTGGTTAAAGAAGAGTTGGAAACCTATGAAATTAAATCCGTCAGTCACTTTTACTTTCACAGTATTATCGTATATTTATTTTTTATAATAAATTAAACTAGTTATAAAATTGGTTATAGTGTAACGAATTAAGCAGTTATTTAAATAATCTACTCGATCCTAATTAATAAGAAAAATTTACGAGTTAATTTTGGAAGTTAGTGCTACTTTTATGTTATGGTAATGAAATGTATCACCTTTTATCAAATATAATTTATATAGCTTATGACTATTATACTTCCGCACATAATCTATGTTCTCTATTTAGAGGTAAGCTAATATTTATTTTCGACTTAAATCGTGTGCATTACAGTATTTATATCTTAGGCAGTAACATTCGTAATCAATGTCTGGGATTTTTCAGTTTTCATAGAACCATCAAGAGAGCAACGTCTGAAATTCGATAAACTGTATAATGTTTTCTTTTAAGCACTTTAGTGTTCACAAAATTAAGTTGGGAAGCCAAAATATACCTCTCCTCGGAAGAATTGTCCCTAGTGGTATTAATTTCTCGAGATAACCAGGAAATATATTATTTCGCAATTCAATGTTATTTACTAAAAACGTAATCCTGGTTCTATCCCTCCCGGTATAAAATTTTATTATAATTAAAATAATTGAGCCGAAACAACCGATTTTAATTTATTCAGAATATTATAAATTGGGTAGTTACAACAGTGAGTTAGACGTACTAAAACAATGCACAATTGAATTTAACCCTTTTTACAGTACAAGTTTATCAGTTGAATATAATACGAAGCAAATATTAATGAAAGAAATATCTACAGAGGGTATTTGTATTTTTCTCGCTTACGAAATACTTGCCGCATCTTTAACGCTCATATTATTTCAACACTCGCCTTTGATGAAGATACCGTAGAATAGCTTTATTCGACATCTGGTACTGGACGACTCGTAGACTCCCAGTTGACGTTGTGACACATACCGCATGCAAAAGACCAATGCCGTCCAATTTCCAATATCATTTAATGACTCGCACACCCAGGAAATCAATGACTGCGTTAGGAATCGTAGATATCCAAATATCCACACCAAAAGTATCAACAAAGCACAGAGAGCCACTTGGCTAAACGGCAGCTCTTATATCAATAATCGTTAAATAAACGCATTTGCGTTATTACAACTATATTTAAGACGATAATAAAACCCTTAAATAAATAACAAAAAACTAACTTAGTGGACCACCCACAGGTTCTACCCTTCAATACTCTTATCTCTGGTGACTGCGCTAAAACAAGATTTGACCTTTAAAATTTCATACGTAAAAAATGTAAACTTTAAAAACCATTAATATACTCTTCCGCTAAGCTGAGTTCATAATTTTCACAGAAACGTAATATGTATCGGTGGTTCTGTGTTACTGGTATTTAAACTTCAGAGATGTAAACGTTAATGGCTCATCGGTAAAACGTCTGCGTTATAGGAATGTGCCCCGGGTTCTATTCCAGACGACGATCGTACTTAACTACAAATTGACCAATTTCCTCAATTTTATACATATATAAAAAAAAATAAAATGGTACCGGAAAAATTGACGTTAATAACTTTAAAACTGCTTAAAACACTTTCGCCAAAGCTGATTTAGAAAAAAAACGTCGTAGCTTAACAAGCGTCGGTGGCTAAGTGGTTAGAGTAAATCTCTTGCACGCAGCAAACCCGGGTTAAATTCCCAAGAAATCGCAAATTGATACTAAGACGAATACCGTGAACAATTGGTGGAAACCCTGCCATTGGAAGTTGAGAGGTTGCCATAACACTCAGCACTCGGTCCGTCCCAAAAGTCAATAGGAAGAAGTTGAAGAGAGAACGCCCGTACAAACGCAAACACAACATCCTCAACAAGCACAACAACAGACTCAACACCCACAACCGTCATAACACAAACTCAACATTCACACCCTACACATAAACATTACAGCAATCAAACTGAGTTAAAACCGTCGCGACGGTGAGCGTTAACAAAAAAAAACATCCAAACCAAACCCAATCGCAAATTAATCCGTTAACGCTCACCGTCACGCGGTGGTTTTGCCAACCTTTCGAGAAACTACGAACACAGAGATTTCGAGAAACTGCATACGCAATGATTACCCTTTGCCCCGAAAAAGCAAGCGCGTTCGCAGGCCTGACAGACAGACCCACAGACAGACAGACTGACACGGTGGTTGTATAACCCCTCCTATTGTACAAAGTCCCCTCGGAGAGGTAATTTTTCGGATCTAATAATTTAAAATCTGTTCTTGCTACGAATTTAAAAATTACAGGTCGCGCAGGGGGTAATTTTAAAATGAAAATGTAACTGCCGTTAAACCATGTCTTCAATTTACCTCAAGAGCCACTAGCTTCAGGAATTAGGTTCAAGTAGCAAAGGACGAAAATCATAATGGCCTTGAAGCGACGTCACTTAACCAGTAAGAAGTCAAGAAAATCAACCCCAAAAACAATAAAGTCGTTAAGAAATAAAATGCCCGTGTTTCGTGTTTGAAACTACTATTGTAATGCTTATCAAAAGAATCAGGGTAAACTCGCTTGGTGAGAGATTTTGAACTATGAACATTATTTTGCCATTGAATTGTCGTCAAGGTCGTTCATTATTCATCTCGAGACAAAAATATAAATTACATTAAATTAGCGAAGTTTATGATAAATACTTTAGGCATATTATAAATTAAATAAATAAATAAAACCAAATAAATGTTCATTCTGTGTTATATAAATGATTAAAATCATGATGAAATCTAAAGTTGAAGTTTTGATTCTACACTCTCATAAATAACTGCACATTACAATATAAATCTGTATAACAATCTGATCCCAAATGGCCAAGACTTCAGTAAGTTTTTTAAATTAATGATTTAGTCCAATATAATAATGCTAGAAATGTATAATATATACCTTATTAAGTATAAACCTTTTTTCGCAATTTATTTCCATCCCAAAGCATACGCGAGTGAAGGACACGCGCTTTTTATTATTTATGGATTTTACAATGAGCTTGAGTACCTCCCTCTAGCTTGATCAGTGTAGGAGGCTCAAAACGAGGAGGTTTTCCGGTCCTCGTAAGATAAACCGTCCATGGTCTCATCATTGCGTTGTATGAACGCGCGGAAAGCATTTGAAAAATGTTCAATAGCTCTCTGATCATCACTAATCCAATCATCCGCCGTGATAGGAGGAATCAAGAAAGGCGTTTTTTGCGTTTAATACAGTATCTATCGTTGTTTCCGATTTAAGACGTTTATTGAAAATACTGTATTTAGTCTAAATTTGTTAGTTTTGGATTTAATGGTTTTGAAAAAAATGGGTTTGTTTTGGTGGTAGAAATTTTGGATAAGACCCAATGGAATCACTTCTGGGAAGCCTTTTAGCATCTACTACAATTTTCATGAAATGATGAAACCTATAATCCTTTGGGATAAATTTACATTTTTAGGATTTCTAGTTTTGTTCTCTTCTTAAATGAACATTTTTCACTTTTATGGTCAAGATGGATGTTTAATTCATAAAATATACAAGTTTTTATATCTAATTTATCTTATTTTATCAAAGGATTATGGCAGCGAGAAAATCAAGAAGAATACCTAAGCATTCATTTTCGAATGCTTCTTCTGGTCAAATTGTGAATATTAATGTAAGCATATTTTTACCAATAAAAAAGAACCTTTTCACGAGATTTAAAATTTGGTTAAAGACTATCATAGGCTTACGAAATTTTAAAAATGCCTATCATGCTTTTAGTTCTATTTTTCACCTTTATAGATAACTCCGGAGTACTTGGAATACGTTCAGTACAAAAATAAGAGAGACACTCCGTATCAGTTGATGCTGCCCTACGTTTACCGAAATCTACCGAATGTTAGGTGGATAATGTAGTGTCATAACAGATCTATGGTGTTAGTGTAGTAGTGAGCTCAGACTGTAGCAGTAGTAATAGTTAATTACACAAGAAATAACATCGATGACGCAGATGGACGATGAATTGATGAGTCTTGGGAAATATACAAAGCTTTTTTCCTATATCTTTGACAAAAATGGGTTGCTTTTTAAACGCGAGTATTCTCTAGAAAAATGAATTGTTACCTTAAAGGAGCGAGAAAATCCAAAGAAGCTTGTGCATGAAGCCGAAAGCTGATCGACGCTATCGGAAAAAGCTTTCGGAATCTGCCTCTGCGCAGTAAGCTACTGTTTACAAAAGCGCTTGTCGTGCTGAGCCCGTTGCTCAACTTGACGTGATCACGTGGTTGGTTTAGTATTAATGGCGGCTACGAAACAAAGTCGAAATATTGTCGTGCTGAATGCAATTTTTTTATTACTGCTTCAAAAACGAAAATTGCTAATTTTAAAAAAGATAAATAAATTAAATAAAAAAAGGCAAGAAATCCACGAAGGTCATAGAAAGGGTTGCCTTATTATTGGTTAAATACGACCACATGATTTCAAGTGAGAGCCGAGACCCCAGAAAAACACGTGAGAATATCAAACGGAGTTTGATGCCGCCAGCGTCGGAATTCGGCGTAAGCTGTCTGCTACAGCAAGTAGGAAATCGGATCTCGCTTCTTTGTAAACGCTTACGCGAGAGCCGACGCCGACGAAAAAGTTTCAGTTTCTACAAGAAGCTTCGGCTTTTCGCTCGCTTATAAACCCGCCTTTAGATCAGTTAATAACTATGTGGGAGCTCACGATTGGCCAATTAAATAATTTTTTAAAAACATAATTTATCCTTCGGAAATTTGGTTTGTGGTCGAAATGTACATTTTCACCAACCAATTTTCAGAATCTTTTTAAAAGCAAATCAATATATCTTGGCGAAAATTAAGTTTTCCTCCAATTACAATTGGGCTATCCGTGGCGCTGCAAATTAATCCGGTTTTCATTTCAGGTTTACGAAGGACCAAAAACTAATCATCTTCTGGTCCAGTAAAAAAATACCCTTTTCGAAAAAAGTGGGTGAAATTCTTTATTGAGATCGTAAAGTGTTCTTAGTATCTCTAAATTATGATAGACTTCGGCATCAGGTTATTGACTGGTCACAATTAATTATCGGAAAAAATACTTTCAGAAAAATTACCTCTATAATAATTTGAATAATGAATGTATTTATTTAATTTTGAGAACTGATTGTTAATCGAGGTAAGATTTCATACATAGATAACGAACAAAGAACAATTATAACCTTTAAATTATATATTAGCTAATGTTAGGACTTGATTAAAAACAATTTTAATGAAATGTTTCTGGTAAATTCGAAAATTAAAAACGTTGGATTTTAGTCGATTTTACCTCGCAAAATTATCATCCTTCCTCCACATTTATCGGAAATTGTAAAGCTGCCATTTTCGGTTTTATTTAAATAAAACATCTGCCAATACTTCCCTCTTTTTGACCGCCTTAATTTTACAACGATTTTCAAATGGTCTCTGATAGGCAGAATACACACTGCAAATTAAAGAAAAAAGAGTGAACATCATATATTTTTAAATCTTATAATTTCAACGAAAGTGGTGCGTTAATTTTGCTTACACAATTTGAGCCATCGACAGTCCTCTAAATCGACGGCAATTTTCTTTGATCATTAATTATTTATAACCTTGAAACTGAACAAATATGTTCAGATTTAGCAACAATCTGTATAGAAAGTAGGTCTCTGTCAATCATATAATGTACGAATGTTACGGGTTTGATACATGCAAAATATACATGTTGTTACAAATAGTATGTTTGAAATTCGGGGCTAGCGAAAAATGCTTTATTGAACCATGGTCTGCTAAAAATTAACCCGCAAAACTTCTTAATAAACCTAAATACGCATCTTTGAACCAAATTGCATTATGTGGTCAGTAATTTTTAGAGTTAAACATTATAAGTAACAAATGTTAACTACTTAGCCCTTAAAGGTATGGTAAGTCTGAAAATGGATACTAAGCTACTTTAAAGTATGGAAACTGTTCAAACTCAAGTTAAATTTTATTTTTGTCAGATACGTATGTTTTCAATTGTTAGAACAATGATAATTTCTAACTTCACACCATTAAAACCGTTAGCACCAATGCAATAGTAAGTCAGTCAAAAATGTGTGCAAAATTTTCTTCTTTCACTCCCATGGCTACGTTATTATATATTTCGAGTAAAATCTCTGTTCGTAATCTGTGTGATGATTTATTTGGTTCTGGAAACAGTCGTTATTGCTTGATGGCGTTAAAAGAAATATCTTATTTTATTTTGCGTTAAGATAAGCTATCTTTTGTGGAAGGTTCGCGCTTATTGCAAAATTTCTACTCCTTAAAATATTTTTGCAGCTAATATTCACTGAAAGGAATACAATGGGCACTAATCAGTTACAGCGATTAATACGAAAAATGCATTTCACTCAATCATACGCATCGAAAAGCAGCCATCTTTACAGCTGTTTGGACGGTGAGGGAGAGTTCAATCAAGCGCTGATGCCCGATCAAGCTCTAGGGACAGCCATTTCAATAACACTCCTAATCTCTTTTTTGGTCATCTCCCTGGTTACGGCCTTCACGACCGTCCCAAGAACGATATCAAAAAGAAATAATTTGCGAACCATAATCTTCGCGAAGAGAATATGGGACAGTTTCTTCTTATACTTGTCGCACCTCCTGTTGAACCGTAATTAAAAAATAATTTTACTTCTTTGGCATTAAGCATATATTACTCATACTGTAGAATTCTTTTATTTGACGTTTTGTTCGGTGATATGGTAAGAGAAACGAGCCAACGTTGGCTCTTACTCTTACACGAATTTAAGGTGAAATATGACCCCAGATTAAAAAAATATTTTTGCATGTGAGTAGATTTCTTTAGTCAGGTCGTTTGCTCTAGTTCTCAAGTTGTTGAGGGAAACGAAAAGAAAGGGAATTGAGCAGTTGCATATAAAATTTTAATGTAAGAAGGCGGAGACAGAAAACTTTCTTCTCTGTTTTAGGTTTTGACCCTTTAAATCTTGGTCTTAATCTACAATGTCAAGTGTTTTTTCCTCGAAATATTGAGAGGTTTATGGGGCGTTATAAACTTTTTTCTGAAAATATTTACACAATTTTCAAAATATTACTTTTGAGCACTAGATGGCAGATCAAATTTGGCAATGATGAATATTGTTATTTCAATGAAAAAATTACTAGATAAATACATTTTCAATTACACACTTTTACTACTAAGAATTGCACTCATTCGCGGCTGGCCATGACCACTTTTCCTACGAGTCACAATTTGATTGGTCCTCTCTGCCGCAATTGATTGTCACCGAATCGGACGTTCGAAATCGTGAAGCCACGTCTGTTGAACGCTTTTTTACGATTGTTGTAAATGTTATAAAATATCGTCTGCCTTGTCGTCTCCAACTATCCTTCCCGCGTGCTGTGACGTCACGATAGCGTTGACTCTCCGTTTGCAAACGTGACGTTAATCCTGGAAGTGAAAAAAGTCGTACAGTAGCGAATACGCATTCAACAGTCTAACCGTTTGCTGTTACTGGACGAGACCCTGGTTTTTGCAGCAGTTTACAAAAATGGTTTAATAACCACCCCCCCCCCATCGGCTGCCCCACAGGCTTGAACTCGAACGATCATGTTATCAAACGCACGTTTGATCATTTCTGCGAATTCTTCTCGGCAAGCATTTACTATTCGTTGACGAAATTCCTCTTGACATTGAACCGGAGTTGCTTAAACCCTTTCTTTGCTAAATGAAAAGATCGCGCGCCCTAAGATCTGGGGATTTTGGTGGCCAATGAACAGCCCGTTGTTTTCGATCCAACGTTGAGGGAACTCGTGGTTCAGGAAGTTGTTCACGTCCATAATTGTGATAATAGGTCGGGGCACCATCTTATTGAAATCAAAGCCTTCGCTGTTGAGCTAAAGGAAGGTCGTCGATTTCTTCTTCGATCTGTAAGAAATGCAAGCCGTTTTGACCGTTGAGGTTTCGAGGTAAAGACACTGGACCAATGAATCGATTTCCCACGAGTCCAACCCAAACATTAAAGCATTCAAGCTGCCATAGGTGATTTTTTGATGATTCAAAGGTTGAAAATGAGCATTCATCTCGAAACAAAACGTTGCGGATAAATTTTGGATTGTTATCAACACATTGAGTAACCTGTTGCACAAGTCGAAACGTCTTTGGAGATCTACATCTCCTAATCTGTGGTGCACAGTAGCTCTGTTCGGGTGGTAGTGATTTTTGCGTAATATTTTCCAAATACGAGATTAACTACAACCGAAATTATCACTTGCTGTGGAACAGCTATTACGAAGGTACGCAACAGAAATGCAAGTACAGTGTTCTCAAAGTCAAAACCGTGTGGTCCCAAACCACGACACTTAGGTTGCACATTACCATTACGATCAAAGTCATTGAACGCTCCCATTACTGTACTAACCGATAGTATCCTATTTCGATGCCGTTTTCCAAATATTTCGCACAACGTGGTTAGATTTCTTCCGCCCTCTCCATAATACAAACAGGGTTGAGGAAAACATGCTTTAAACAAAAATAAACCACAACCTTTTGAAATAAATTATGGGTTAAGCTTCCCTACCCTTGTAAACATTTAGTAAAAGTATGCAACCGCATATAATTTTTTTTTTAAATAGAGCTAATACCCAAGGCACCAAGTGTATTTTGGCTTGCCCAACAGAGAGGGGGGTGTCCCTCCGGTGATTGAGAATTTCATTCTCAATCACCAGAGAGGGGGGTGTCCCTCCGGTGATTGAGAATTTCATTCTCAATCACCGGAAGGGCACAAAGCTGTAGCTTGGCTCCCGCCGTTCACCCGCGCCTCTCCCGTTCCTCCCGCCGTTCACCCGCGCCTCTCCCGTTCCTCCCTTAATCACCAGAATTTCTAATCACCAGATTCTCGTTCACCCGCTCCTTTCCCGTTCCTCCCTTAATCACCAGAATTTCTAATCACCAGATTCTCCCGTTCACCGGTTGCTTTCCCCCAAACCCCATTCACTGGATACTTTATCTCTCGTTCACCAGCTCCTTTCCCCCATTGCTTTCATCCCTTCTAATCACCAGTTGCTTTCCCCCATCCCCATTCTCCAAAATTAGTTTTGTTCGTGCCGATATCTGGAGATTAGATTTTTACCCGTTTGCTTATCGCTTCTGAACCCCTTAATTTCTAATCTCTAGGCAATAAAAACAAGAAATATACATTTCCAATTTTATTTTACTTTTAATTACATGATTGCGTAAAACAGGTTCTAATATTAGACCGACAATATAAATAACGCGTTTAAATCGCATTTTATCAATATAAAAAAATTAACTCGATCTTCGTAAGGAATATGTACAATTTCATTTAAAGGGCTGAAACGAACTACCTTCTGCAAGTGCAGTTTGTATAAATAATTTTATTAAAAGTTCTACCTCACCACGTCTGACCGGAATAGATATGAAATCGTCATCCTCCAGTGCCGCTGACCTTGGTGGTGCCGGGATCTCCCATTCTTGCGAAAGGTACTTTTTTCCGATGGTGAATTATCCCTCGACGGACAGTGTGGAAAGAATCTAGCATGTTCCCATTCTGGTACGTCTCCTGATTCCCATCCTTCTAATACGCCATGGCACTTGTAACATCGTACTTCATCGCCCCGCTGAATATAGTAGAATCCAGCCTTCGCTAGTTGTTCCTTAGTAACGTGCGGATTTCTCCAGTGACGAAAAGTTTCAAGTCGATACGCTTCGATGTCCATACTGTAAACTGATAGTTTCTATAAGCTATTGTCAACATTCTTAAGCCTAATTGGTTAAGCCTAAATTTCAATAAATGTTTTTCTATTTATTTTGGTTAGACTCTAAGACTATTTGACTAGAATCTAAGTCTATTTACTTCAATTTAAACAAGGCCTAATTTCCCACTACAGTAAAATAATAAAGTCACTTACTTTTACGGAAATCCTTAAGCCTTTGCCTGTAAATAGAGTCGAGAAGGCGGGGTACGGAGCGCGAAAATCTACGTGTCTCTTCTCGATGAGGTCCAGGAACTAAAAGAACGTTGAGTCGTATATCTAGAGATCAAATAACACTCGAAACTTCAAGTAAATCCTGATTTCTCATTGGCTGAAACCAATTGACGTCACGGGAGATTGTAAAATGTAACCAAAAATAGAGGTTACTGCTCATCGGTTAGCGATAAAAAATTCGTCACGTGTTAAATTAGGCAAATTAGAATAGCTGAAAATACATTGCGCTTACTTCGCACTAATTTACTTCTGATACAACTTTGATAAAAATTAATCCTGTTTCGGGGAACCCACAGGAGGAAATCTTAAAGACTATTAACTCGGTAGAATACACTATTTTAGCAATTGCAATTGCATATAATCCTTGTTATTGTAATGTTTGATATATACTGAAATGATTATTGTTGGATAGGAAAATAAAAGAATCGTGATAAATGTTAATTTTTTTTATTATAAAATAATTGGGATGATGAGTAGTATACTACTGCTATGTATTTCGCTCTCATCATCCCAATATAATTGATGCTCCAAGACTTGAAGAAGCATCCGGGGAGCTCCCTTGGGCTCTCCCACCTCAAGGCTAACGGAACAATACATAAAATTTTAACTTTAGTACAGTATAAATAATTCGTGAAATTTAATTTATTACCTTATTCTAAGCTCAAATTTAATTGAATCGTCGCTCGCGCTTTGCAACACTATACCCTTCAATTCTTCAATTCTACATGAAGAAAATTAAAATCTAAAATTTTTGTTCTAAAAGTTATTTAAATCTTAAAATAATATTTACCTCATTTTTGATTTCGTTTTCGGTTTGCTCCAATCAAAGAAAAAAGGTTGAAATAATTTGTTCTAATTTTTTTACTCCCTTTTTATACCATTTTCCCTCCCCACCAATTCCTAGCCCCTATAGCCTATCTCCTTCTTTTCCGTGATGAAATCTAAGTTAGCGAGTGAGTGTGGAATCTATTCAGTGTGTAAATAAGTGGGTAAAGTCGGTAAATTTTTCCATTGGTTAAATAGTGTTCGTAGATAATAAATTTCGTGAGACTGGGAATTTCCACCATCTTCCTCTTAGCGTACGTCACGAGAAGATGGTTTAGGTTCGTGCAAAGTCTAACAAATTTACAGATAAGAGTCCGCATTGTAGTACGTTCTTGCATCGGACTGGTTGACTTAACGAAATTCTGGAAAAAAAGGGGTAAGCGATTTTCAATAAAGAGTCTTTTTTTGTTACGTTTTAAAGTATTTATTAAGAGTGAAAAAAGTTACATAGGAAAAATTGTTTACAATTGTTTTTTTTTCGCGTACATGAGTTTATATTATTAAATAAAATGGCAGAGTCAAATTTCAATCTTTTTTATCATTACAAGACCCAAAGCTAACTAAATCCCTGTTAAATTATCTAAGGCAATGTTTTTTTTCACCAATCTTATTTTGCGTGTACTAAAGATATTTTGTTAATGACGGGTAGAAAACATCTTTCAACGGTTCAAGACGGTAACAGATTTCAATGACTTTTAGAAAGTACTTTAAATAGAACGTGCAGGAATAATGCAATAATATATTTCTACCAATGTTTTGTTTTCATGCTAGATTGCGTAAACCACCCTCGTTGTCCTAACTAGTATACCAATACTTTCTGATTCTATTTTAATTTTTTTGTTTTTGGATGGTTTATTTTATTCGAAAGTAAATAGTTTGGCGCTCGTAGAAGCGCGCGCATGTTTTCGAGAGAGGTCGGGTCATATCTCTAAAAGATACCAGATAGCGTGGGAATATATTGTTTTATCCTCTGGAACCGGATTTTTTTCAGTCAGTCACCATACCTCTCTCTCTAGCTAATGGATTCGCCAAATTCGATGTGATGATTTTTCTAGCATGATTTGCGAAAGATAAAAATATCTTGCTGTCGTTTTTTTCCCAATTTTTGGAAAACTTTTGGTAGTACGTTTTTGTACTCTGTCCTTTAGTTCTATGCAAAATATACATTACGCAATATTCGCCGCAAACGTTACTAGTTAGTCCTTGCAATCGTCTTTTGCTAAATGTCCACGTCTTACACATTGAATTTAAATATTTTCTGATTGGGGGTAAAAATGGGGGAAGCCCCATTGAATCAAAATAGAATCCCCGTTTTCGGCCATCGACGTAGACGCAAATCCAATGAGAACCTGTTTCTCCCCTTTTATCAAAATTAATGATAAGCGATTGCGGATATTTCACCATGGGTTTTAAATTATCGGAAGAAAAAACGCCTAAAAAGTTCGGTGTTTTATACAGTGCCTGAGATAAGTCCACGTTTGTCGTAGTCATTTTAATAGTCTCGAATAATGTTCCTATTTTTATCTATCTGTAAACAAGATTGAAATTCAGCGTACACGATAACGACCGTAGAATCTTTTAAAGGGGTACCAAATCCTAAATCTAAACGTAGTTGCCCTCTCTTTACGGGGTTCCAAAACGTGACGTCACTGGCCGAATTGTCGGGGGTTAAATCAAAAGCATATAGGGCAAAGCCTAGAGGAAAGTGAGCCAACGCGATGTGATTTCCCTCGTCTTGGTAGAGTATCCCAGATCCCGAGAATAGCGAATGATAGGCTAGCGTAAATTGTTTACTATTAAAATTAGGGGTCAACGCTTTCGAAGGGATTTGTTCGTTATCAACGTATAGAGCCAAATAATTTAGGTCGAAATTTTCAAAATTATAAGGATTAGACTTAACGGAGCCCTTATACGCTTTGTTGGTGGCTAAACCAATAATGACTCTGTTGGGCATCGGACCTAAGAATATATTGTCAAAACTATCGTTCTGAATAGAACTAGCCAATGTTTTAACTTTAATTTCGGTACGAGTAAAGGGATATTTGGCATTGCTACGTAATAATCCTTGCTGATGGGCTAATAAAATTTTAGGCATAATTTTAACTTTACGTACAATTAGAGCAGCGTCTATAAATTCGACTTTATACGCGTCGACAGTGTCGCTAAAAAGGGTAAAATTATCGCTATTTCTAGTGAGTGAAACCTTAAGTTGTACGCCATTAATTAAATATTTGTTGAAATTAAAAATGTCACAAAAAATGTTCCCGTAAAGTTCAATTTCTTTTGATTCAGCGGCTAGAGCCTGAAGTTTTATGAATCCGGCGTTTGTTATCAGATCCATACTTCCAGCCGTGTCATCGTACCATCCAGATGTCGCAAGGTGAGTGTTTTTTGCATCATACCCAAAGTTGAGCAAGGTTTCGATATAGGCCCTATAGGGGTAATTTGCGGCCGATGGTGAAACCGTCGTATCATTGAGTTTCACTTCGCATTGTTTGAATAGCGAATGCAGAGAATTGTTCACGAGCGAAACGTTAGACCCGGCATCCAAGTTGTCACCGTTGGTCTTGACGATTTTGACTTTACAATATATCATTGTCATTGCCAAATCTGTGTAAGAGTCTCCCGTACCCGGTACCACGAATTTGATGATAGAACTGCTGTCGATAGAAGAAATTGGCTTACACCATACCGTTTGACCTTTTTCAACGCTGAGTTGAGTTGGTAGTTCGTTGAAAATATTTAATTCGCTTTTAAGTACTTCCATTTTTAGAGAGCAAAAATATCACGAACCGTACGCGTGAACTTGCGGCGTTTAACTGAACTCTTTTTCTTTGCGCGGGGGTTCTTCTTCTTCAATGCTTTCTTAGTACTTTTTCTTCTCTTGCGACGACCCGAAACTTCTTGCGCAGCCATTTCGTCCACAGTTTGTCATTCGTTTATTGGCTGACGTTTTTAAGTCCTGACCTTGCAAGACCTCTCCGAGTACTTTCTTTCCTGTAGAAAGAGCCCTTTTTCCCACGTATTTGGCAGACTGTTTTAGGAATGGGAATACAAACCTAGCTAGCCCAGAAAAAAGCTACCAATTCCGTGTCCTTTTTGTCCCGCAAACCCAGAGAAATAAAGTAAATCTACTCCGCCCCCCGCCTGATTTAAATAATATTGCATGTAGGGACAATTTCTATCAACGTACTGATAAGCCATTTTTTTACTGAGCTCGTCGTAAATGTACTTTACACGTGACTGAACCAAACTGAAATGGCACGAATTCACCTAAACTAGTTCTTATATTTATGTCGATACAGTCAAAATAATTTCTACTCAGTTTAAGGTAATGCGGAGAATCGAAAGTTTTTGAAA